>NC_052572.1:53492836-53795892 GCF_016699485.2 Gallus gallus
TTTCTGATATTAACAAAGAAGAATTTGAAATTATATGCATAAAAACCCGTTTCTTACTAAGAGATAAATTGAAAGTAGGCATAATAAGATTTTAAAACCAGTATTATATCTATCACTGCAAATGCAAAACAATCCATCAAAGAAATCAAAAAACATTTTTGTTTGGCTTGACAAATTAGAAGAGGAGATGTTCTGAAGGGAGAAAGAAAGAAAATGGCAAGTATTATTCTGTGCTCCGACTTTGCTTCAAAGTGCAAATATTTGTGACAAACAAAAAGGAACAGTTAAAAAGGAAGCAATTATAAAAAGGTTAAAGGAATGTTACATCCCCTAAATTTGATGAAATTAATGAGTTTTTATTCTGTTAGAAGTTGAATGAAAAACAAGGTTTTATGTGGCTGGCAGTGAATGAATATGCAGATGCTTTGCAGAGTTTGTCTCCAGGGTCTTCTTAAGAGATAATTCTGTAGGTTTGCTTATGGGTTTTCTTTACCAGAGAAGCAATGCTTTTTCTGATATTAACAGCTTTTAGTTTTTTGAAGGTCTGGCATTTACCATAAAAGCAAATTGACAGAATTTGTATACTCAAGGAAGGAGAAGCTCTTTGAAATCCTTGTGTAATGCTTAAGAACAAATATTCTGCTTTTTCTTTGGGAAATTTTAGGAGGTGGGACTGCAAAACCCCAAAGCAACATGACTGGTAGTCATATTTCAAAGGAGAGAGACAGAATAAAAGGAAGAGGAAACAAACAAACAAGCTAGATTTTAATGCTTGAACTAAGGCAGCAACTCGTTCTGCACAGAAAATACAATTAGAAGAATTAAATATTTGTGCATATGCTCTCTCTAGCATAGCAGTGAAGATTGTCAAAGGAACTGTAATGTTATTGTCAAAATAAAATCACCTGTAAGCAAGATTTTACTGCATGATAGCAAATGAATAAATCTTTACAACTCCTGTTAGGCTACATTTTGCAAAACATGAAGTATTTCACTTAGAAGGCATGCATGTGTTTTCATTTTAGCAAGCATATAGGAGTTCTAATCTTCAGCTTGACAAAATGGCCCTGAACGATGTTATTTTCTTAATTTGTATTGCACAATAATTTCCCAGTGTATAGGGAACAGAAGTAATAAGATAAATACAAGATTGAGCAGAAATAGAACCTTAAGTACTATATTTGATTGTATATCTTTTAAAATATTTGCTTTATGGAAAAAAGCAATTTCAATAAAATGGAGTATTACAGACAAGTTTCAGGGCTTCTAATAAACAGAAGATTATTTAAAAAGGGAAAAAGCACAACAGAGGATTTGGTGACTACAATTTTTTTTATTTCAACATAAATCCAGGAGACATGTTTGAATTAGAATATCCACCTCATCAACTAAATGTTCATTGCTCTACATCACTGCAGCTGGTTTTGTCTACTGAAGTAAATTCCTTTATACAGCACACCACTCTCCTTTTGCTATCACAAGCTTCCATATTTGTTTCCTGTGTGTATAGCAATACAAAGCAAAATGTATTAGTAACAGTTAATCAAGATAGCAAAAGGATTTCTTTTCACAATTAAAAACTAACAAGTTAAAATTATAATTAAGTAAAAATGTAATACATCTAAAATCTAGAAAAATGCAGGGGGCTAAAAGTAACTCTGGTACTTCAGTTTCATGCTGCAATGACTGTAAGACTGGCATAGATAAATTCAGAAGTCTATAAATTACTATAAACTTCCTGTAACTAGAAAGAATATCATTGCAGAGCTCATTGACTGCTATATTTGGTGTCTTGTATGTTAACAAACAGAAGTGATTTGAAAGCCTTCATTTCAGTATACAAACCTTTATCTCAGTATACAACAATGTATACAATTAAGTTAAAAGAAATAACAATGACAGCAATCTTGCCTGCAATTCATTTTGTATGTGACAAAGGAGGGAAAAATGCTCTTACATGTACCAAGGGTACATAATGAATAAAAATAAAAGTAAAATCATTACTTCTGCTAGGAAAAAATTGCAATACTTTGCAGTTTAATAATTGACTAACAATACCCGTGGGGGTCATTTTGACAGAATACTAAATAATGAGAATCATAGAATCACAGAATCATAGAATGGCCTGGGTTGGAAAGGACCACAGAGATCATCTAGTTTTAAGCCCCTTTTAGACTGCCCAGAGCCACATCCAGCCTGGCCTTGGATGCACCCAGGGATGGGGCATCCACAAGCTCCTTGGGCAACCCGTTCCTGTGCGTCACCAACCTCTGTGTGGAAAACTTGCTCCTAATATCTGACCTAAATCTTTCCTGTCTTAGTTCAAAACCATTCCCCCTTGTCCTGTCATTATCCACCCTCGCAAACAGCCGTTCCCCCTCCTGTTTATATGCTCCCTTCAAGTACTGGAAGGCCGCAATGAGGTCTCCCCAGAGCCTTCTCTTCTCCAAAGTAAACAAGCTCAGCTCCCTCAACCTTTCCTCACAGGAGAGCTGCTCCAGCCCTCCGATCGTCTTAGTGGCCCTACTCTGGACCCGCTCCAAGAGCTCCACGTCCTTCCTGTACTGGGGCCCCAGGTTTGGACGCAGTACTCCAGGTGGGGCCTCACAAGAGCTGAGCAGAGGGGCACAATCACCTCCCTCTTCCTGCTGGCCACCCCTCTTCTAATGCAGCCCAGAACACAGTTTAGCCTTCTGGGCTGCAAGTGCACACTGCCGGCTCATGTCCAGCTTCTCGTCCACCAGGACCCCCAAGTCCTTCTCTGCAGGGCTGCTCTCGAGGAGATCTTCCCCCAGTCTGTAGAGACACCTGGGATTGCCCTGGCCCAAGTGCAACACCTTGTACTTGGCCTTTTTAGACTCATGAGATTTTCGTGGGCCCACTTCTCCGGCCTGCCCAGGTCCCTCTGGATGGCTTCCCTTCCTTCCAACGTATCGACTGCGCCGCTCAGCTTGGTGTCATCCGCAAACGTGCTGAGGGGGCACCCGATGCCATCGTCTGTGTCATTGATGAAGATGTTGAAGAGCACCGGTCCCAGGACCGACCCCTGAGGGACACCGCTTGTGACCGGCCTCCATCCTGACACAGAACCATTGATCACAACCCTCTGGCTGCATCCAGCCAGCCAATTACTAATCCATCAAACAGTCCATCCTTTGAATCCATACCTCTCCAATGAGAAAAATTCTACTGAACTGTTCTGAAGAGAGGAATAATTTATTCCTGCAGAAAGAAGAATACACAGGAACACTCAAGAAGGTAAAAAGAGCAGAACAGTTCTTGGGCATGTACAGCATCAGAGGATGCACAGAAGACTGGGGAAGAAAAAGTATCAGATATCTTACAAATTTTACATCTCTCAGGTGGGAAATATAAGGAATGAGTGGTGTGAAGGCCTTGCAATGTCTATTTTTAAACATATTTCACTTTTTAAAAGTAACTCTAATTATCATTCAAGGGAAGGAATCGGACTATCCAGAAATTACTAAAAATATTCTTAGTGGAATTGCTGCAGTTTGAAATGAATAAATAATCTGAACCTGGACAGTCAGCACCTTGTATGCTCCGTGCACTCCTGTTGAAAAAAATCACATAAAGGTTGCAATTGGTTATTGCTGGAGGAGAAACTGTTAAAAGCCTACAGATTTGAACTTCGAAAGTGAGACAAATATAATGGGATTACAAATCCACCTTAGCTAGCCATAAGTAAAGAACTAATAAGTAATAGTGGTATCAAAAGTAAATTAGGCTGGAGTTAAAAAACATAGAGTAAGTGATGACACATAACTGAAGTAAAAACTGAGTTCTTTTAAAGGTGGTATGAATGAAGTAAGAGACAAAACAGTTACCTTGGACTGTGTGGTTCACCTATCACTGCTACTGTAGGTGGAAGCCATGACTACAGTGGAATTTTGGAAAGTAATAATGCAGGGATGACCAGCTTGAATTTGGCATGAATGTTGGCAGGTACAAAAACTGACATCTGAGATGAGTACTACCCACTAATTCTAAAGCAGAATGTAGGCAAGGAGGTTAGAGGCATGAAGAGCTACAATCTTGCAGAAATTACTGCAGTACTGGAATGCCTTCTGCAGTAACTTATGATACTCAATCACTGTGTGGGTACAGAAGTAGAACATAGATTATGGTTCCAGAGTGGAAAACAGATTAAATAAATTGTGCACATCTGTGCATTGACTTAGTATGTGAAACAGATGCTCGGTCAGCTGTGAGAGAAAAAAGCTTCAGGTACACAAGTAAGTGGATAGCATTTCATTTCCAGCAAGTGCAATCAAGGTATGAAGTCAATTAATTGTGGGTTTTCTTGTTGCAGATGGTGAGAGGAGATAATAGCTGCTCTGCAAAAATATTAAGCTTCTACTGTACAGTGGGTCTTTCTGTGACAGCAAAAAGGAGATAATTAGCTGGAGATGGCTAGCACAGTCCATGTGGACAGATAATAGTGAAGTTCAAAGAGGACAGCAGCTTGGACTGCAACTGAACGTTGTGGCCGATGAAAGTTAATGGGTTGTGAAAGCTACTTACAGTAAGAAAGAAAAGATTTGGCATTTTGTGCTTGACTGCAGAAATATACTTTTGATCTTGGAATAAAGATGGATATTGTACAATCTGAAGAAATGCTGTCTATTAATGTATGAAATTAATCGCTTTTTGTAAATTTTATTTTATTTTATTTTATTTTATTTTGATGGGAGACTTCAAGGAGAGTACCTACGAGTTGGCAGGCAGCCAACAAAACAAAACAGAAACAACAGAAACAAAACCTTGAATGGTACTAAGAACATATTTAAACCACACAATCTTTGCTCATTAACTTACGATTCCAGAATAAATTTTGATCATAGCTATTAGTGTTCATCATTTCACTCGGTGCATCATCTTTAGAGAATAGGTGGAATTCACGCCACCTAATTTTATCATGCAAAGGGCCTCCTATTAATCTGTTACTTCGATTCCTCCCCTGTGAACAGAGTGGGAAGAGCACCTCACTAAAATCATCATTTGGTAATAACTGTAGGATCATAGGATCATAGAATCAGATTGGAAAGGGCCTCGAAGACCACCTACTTCCAATCCTCCTGCTGCGGTGAATACTACGACTACAGTATGACACTCATACTACCCTGCTCTGTAAACAAGGGTATCCCATGGCATCTTGCCTCCTCAAAGTAACAGTTTCTATTAAGTGATGCTTCCTCTCTATAGCTATCACTGAATTCACACCTCATGTTTGGAACATCTCCTTGTTTGGAGTGTCCTCCTCTCCTTGAACGCTTGGTATATAAATATGTTGTCCTGTGGGTTTGTTTTCATGCACTTCTAAAAAAAATTCAGTGAATGGTATATCCGATGGCCTCTTTCTGTGCATAGGCTGAAAGCACTATTGCTCAAAACAATTACTCCAAGCTGCAGAGAAAGCTGAAGCTAACACGTCAGCATTAGCAAAATTGCTTTATAAAAGAGGCAATGACCTCTGGAATGCTCAAATCTCTACCTGCATGTGGGTCACTTGGATTGAATTCTGAGATAATTGTTCAACATTCTTAATGTGTTTTTCCTCACAATTTCTAACCATCCTTACTGGAAATTTTCATTAAGTCTATAAAACACTTTTTTTCCCTTCCAAACTGGACTCCTGTAGGCATCTTTCATACATGGAGTAAATAAAAGTGATTGTGCAAACAAGAATGGTCTGACACCAGAAGCTTTCTGAATAAAACACCAGAAAAATTCAGAAAGAAAACAAATTTTGTTTTGCTTTGAAAAACCAAAGGCTTTTCTCTGGTGCACAGTGAGATAGGCAACAGTTGTTTTGAATGAAGGTTTTAAGCTGAAACAAAGATTCTTCTTAGTATTTATTTTCCATCTTAAAACGTATGATATAGTTCAGCACGCTTTCATTATTTCCACAACAAATATTAATTTTGTAATGATGAGAATTAATGAGAATTTCCTGCCAGTATGGAATGAATCTTAATAAAATTATACTTGTAAGCTAAACTTTTAAAGGTAAGCTCTTGCTGGCTTTAGTGGAAATTGCTCTAAGCAGTGAATTACTGCAAAATCAGTAAAGCAACATTGGTGATATTCTTATCTGAACAGCAATTGCAACAGTCAGGATGAAAACAGATTAATTATAGAAGCATATAGAACAATGTATGCATTGACAATCTGTAAGTTTGAACTTGAATTATGCAGTTATTCAGTGAACTGCTTGAAAACATAGGAATGACTTATTTTTGCCTACATGGTCAATTAGTTGTACTGTGAATTTAAAAGTTAGCTTTAAGCTAAAAAATATTTTGCATGGGCCTCTCTGCTGAGTCATATTTAATCCAGTTCATGAGATGTTTCACAGTAGCTTTGCAAAAATGAATTGTGATCGTGATTGTGAAATATCTATTAAACATATAACCTAAATATGTAAGGCTGATAGAACAGCTACTTCTTAAAATTCCATATTCCTTCAGAGACCTAAGACATACCTGGATAACAGCATGGAGAAAAATTATATATATATATATTCTATGTTTTGTTAAGGATATTTTCTTAAAAAATGTAGCTATCATTTCTGAGAATGCTCATTTGAAATTTTAACGTAGTCCTTCTGACTGCCCATTGCTATGAAGAATTAAAAGAAAAAAAAACAAAAAACATTGCTGATTTTATATTTTAATTTCTGGGATATTTGCTGTTCTTGTTTTTGTTTTTACTGCAGTGCTGTGAAGAAAACAGATGGGCTCTAGAAAGATGGAAACTATAATTTCTACATGAAGGAGAATCACCTACAATACGTATTAGTGTTTAGTCAGATGAACAGTCTGATTATGGACCGTAGCGAAATGAAAAATTTCTGAGATTTAAGTATGAAAAGGAAGATATTTGGAGCAGGAGAAAAGGTAAAAAAAGTGAACCTGAGAAGTTGTCTAACAGTGGAACAGTGTAACTGAAACCTAACTGAGTACACCATATTAACTGGTATTTCAATGTTTATAATGATGCATCTTTCATTGCTGATTCAGGAGATGTTTCTGCTAATTGGCAGAAAGAATGGGCAGCCAGGAGAATCTGGTATCCGGTTTAAAAAGATAGAATTTACAGAAAAGACCAAACGCAAAAAGTGTACGGAAAAAAAAGAAATGAGTATATATATCTATATATTATATATATATTGGCTGGCTGGATGCAGTCAAAGGGTTGCGATCAATTGTATCAATTATTCTGTGTCAGGATGGAGGCCAGTCACAAGCGGTGTCCCTCAGGGGTTGGTCTTGGGACCGGTGCTCTTCAACATCTTCATCAATGACACAGATGATGGCATTGAGTGCCCCCTCAGCAAGTCTGCGGACGACACCAAGCTGAGCGGTGCAGTCGATACATTGGAAGGAAGGGAAGCCATCCAGAGGGACCTGGGCAGGCCGGAGAAGTGGGCCCACAAAAATCTCATGAGTCTAAAAAGGCCAAGTACAAGGTGTTGCACTTGGGCCAGGGCAATCCCAGGTGTCTACACAGGCTGGGGGAAGATCTCCTCGAGAGCAGCCCTGCAGAGAAGGACTTGGGGGTCCTGGTGGACGAGAAGCTGGGCATGAGCCGGCAGTGTGCACTTGCAGCCCAGAAGGCCAACTGTGTTCTGGGCTGCATTAAAAAAGGGGGTGGCCAGCAGGGAGAGGGAGGAGATTGTGCCCCTCTACTCAGCTCTTGTGAGGCCCCACCTGGAGTACTGTGTCCAGGCCTGGGGCCCCAGTACAGGAAGGACGTGGAGCTCTTGGAGCGGGTCCAGAGTAGGGACACTAAGATGATCAGAGGGCTGGAGCACCTCTCCTATGAGGAAAGGTTGAGGGAGCTGAGCTTGTTTAGTTTGGAAATGAGAAGGCTACGGGGAGACCTCATTGCGGCCTTCCAGTACTTGAAGGGAGCGTATAAACAGTATGGGCAGTGACTGTTTACAAGCGTGGATAGTGATAGGACAAGGAGGGATGGTTTTAAACTAAGACAGGAGAGATTTAGGTTAGATATTAGGAGGAAGTTTTCCACACAGAGGTTGGTGACGCACAGGAACGGGTTGCCCAAGAAAGTTGTGGATGCCCCATCCCTGGGTGCATCCAAGGCCAGGCTGGATGTGGCTCTGGGCAGCCTGGTCTAGTGGCTGGCAGCTCTGCTGTGGCAGGGGGGTTGAAACTGGATGATCATTGTGGTCCTTTCCAACCCAGGCCATTCTGTGATCCTGTGAGTCTATGATATCCCTTTTCGGCCCCATGCTGAACTGGTCCTGGCCACACAAGCCTTTCCTGCAGGGCAAGTGCTCCAGCCTCACTGCCTCTATAGCCTGCAGTGAGCCCCTCGGGATGGGCAGTGTCACTCCTGTCTGTGATCCTAGAAAGGAGGCAGAGCCTGGATTAGGCCTGGAGCGTGCTGGGCAGAGGGGATCACCCCTGCTGCCCCCAGCCAGGGGGGAAGGACAGGAGAAGGTCTCCAAGGGTGAGCCACGGGCTGTCTTTGACCTGGTGTGGAAGGAACCAATGCACGCAGAGGGCAGGGCAGCAGTGCTGGCTTGTGAGGAGAGTCAGTAGGCCCGTGTCCCGCTGCCTCAGAGGAAGACATGGGTTTAGTTGAAGGCACCCCAGAGCTGTATGGATCTGGAGATTTGTCACAGCTGGGGCGACGTGGGAAGACTTGACTAAAGCCTCAGACACTGCTGCAAAATGCCAACAGCGGGCAGACACAACACTGGGAGTGGAACGGACAGAGGCACCATGGAAAGCGTGGATGCCATTGTTGGGATGGGAGTGCTGCAGATGATGATCGCCCACTGTGATGCCACTGGCACCGATACGCCTACGTGAGGGATAGTGACATACGCAGCAGTGGATTGTGACCTCTTGGCCCTCCCTGCTTGTAGCCGGGCACAGAGTCTCTCACTCTGGCTTGTGCCTGCACTCCAGCCGAGCGTGTCTGCGAGGTTTGGAGCGAGCAGCGAGGATAGCCTTGGTGCTGGTCTCGTGCTCTGGGAGCTGCTGACAGCCGCTCTCAGTGCTCGTCCCCAGAGCCACTGGAACTTCTTCCCCGCCCTGCCTGGCTCAGGCAGCCGGGGCACCCAGGAGGCCGCAGCAGCAAAGGGAACCGGTAAGGGGACGCCTCACCCTGGGCAGCTGGGAGGCTCTCCTTCCCGAGGGACCTGGGCACTTGCTCCTCCCCTGCCGGGGTCAGCGAGTGACCGTGGCCTCTCTTCCTTTCCTAGCGTGACCCCTGCTGCTGCAGCAGCGGGCTGAGGAGCAGCCCCTCATCCCTCGTGGTGCTCTCCTGCCCACCACAGCAGCTGGACAGCATGGCCAGTGAGCCGGACCACCGCTGCCCCATTTGCCTGGACACCATGGATGACGCCAGCTACGCGATGCCGTGCCTGCACCGCTTTTGCTTTGGCTGCATCCGTCGCTGGACCCAGAGCAGGCCCACGTGCCCCCTCTGCAATCGCCGGCTGAGGTCCATCTTGCACTCGGTGCGTGCGGACAACAGCTTTGAGGAGTTTGTTGTCAGACGGCCTGGGAGGGCCAGAAGAGCACCCCAACGCCAAAGAGGGGCGGTGCCCACCTGGGCGTCCATGTTCTGCCACCACCCATCTGTGCTCCGGCCCCTGCTGCCCTGGCTGCACCAGGAGATGAGGCAGCTCTTTGGGGCTGACAGCATGGCAGCCTTTTCAGCCTTCCAGCTCGCCGTCTTTGGCCTGTGCTGCTTTGGCCTGGACGAGGGAGCGCTGACCCTGTGGCTGTTCAGCTCCCTGCGAAGCCACGCCGCCGTCTTTGTACGACGGCTCGCTGTCCAAGCTGTGCAGCTGTGCAGCGGGGAGGTGCGACGCCTGCTGGGCCTGGATGCCTCCCGTGCTGCCACAGGGCAGGAGGGCAGCCCTGCAGCTGCCCGCGGCGCAGCTGCCTCCTCAACAGAAGCTGCCGACCGCAGCCCGCAGCCCTCCGGCAGCAGCTGGGAAGCCAACGTGGAGGAGGAGCTTCCTGTCCCCTCAACCGCTGCCCTTAGTGAGGGTCCCAGCCAGCCTCCGTCCATCCTGGCTCCGCTGCGGACCGTCCAAGAAGCAGCCCAGGAGGAGCCGGAGGAGGCAGTGCCGGGTCCCTCGAGTGCCAGCACGGTCAGGGAGCGCTCACGCAGGGTGCCTCGGCGAGCCCCGAAGAGGAGGGCACACACCTCTGAGGCCTCTGCACCTCCTGCCAAGAGGCCACCCCGCCGGCAGCACTAGGACACCGCCCCAGCAGCTGGCGAGAACAGGGCTGCCCTAGCAGTCCAAAGTCCGCCCTCCAGAAGTCCAAGATTGCAGTATTGTTGCCTGCTTTCCTGACTTCACCAGGAACCAATCTCAAACTCTGTCATTTTTCGGTCACTGTGCCCAAGATGGCTTATGAGCACCATGTCTCCTGCCCATCCTTCTCTGCTTTCTCTGTTTGTAAACAGAAGACTAGTGGGGCACTTCCCCCTGTAGGCTCTCTTACCTGCTGTGTCTGGAAATTATCTTCCACACACTCCAGGAGCCTCTCAGACTTCTTCCTCACTGCTGTTTTGTTTTTTCTGCAAGCATCTGACCATTGGAAGCCCCCCCACAAAATACAAGGGGTTTGGAATGATACTAGAAAGCTAATTATGACATCAATAACAGTAAATAAATGTTTGACCCTGTGTTCTGACCCAGAAAGTTTGAGTGATTGTTGTCTGCCTCTCCTAGAGTCAATTGTTTGATAGCACGTATATCCTTCTCCCTGTAAGTATGATGAGGTTATTTTAAGATTGTACCAAATATACACTCTTTAATATTACTGAAATGGTAACCTGCCCTTCTGGTCTAAGGAAAACATGGATTATATTGTCATCTGATTGATACAACTAATCAAACTCTTGCTGGAGAATTTTTTTTTGTGTGTGGGCAGAATACTGCAACAGGCATAATCAGTGATAGGGACTGAGTTTGGAAGGAATGGGGACATGTGGAAAGCAGGAATAGGAAAGAAGTCATCCCAGAGCTCTTACATATTCTTTCTCTGGAGGCAGATGGGAAGTTTCAGACTACCCTATCACAGGGAATGGCAACAGCCTTTATCCAAAACTGGAAAGAGAGAAATAACCTTTGAGAAGCTACCTACAGACAGAGCCAAGTCACTGTTGTTGATAAGGTTTATAACAGATTCAATGATATGAAGCAGTATTAGTCTAAAAAAAGTTACTTTGAAACAATGAATAGGCAATCATGAAAAGATCTTTCCATCTAACTTCCGTTTTCTCCTATTAATTAATTAAATGAATATAGGTGTACGAATCATGTTCTTTTAAGTCTCACATAAATCAGATGGTGTTTCCAGGCCATAGCCGGTGAACAGAGAAAATATTTAGTGAAAATAAAATTAGGAGAAAAATGTATAGAAGGTTTCAAGAATCATATGACGTTTAGTGGCAAACCTAAGTGTCGTAAAACAACACTATTACTAGAATTAACTGCTAAACTGAAGATAGCGTGGAAATATACCTATAAATATGCTCTTAAATTCCGATCAATCGCTTATGGTTTAAACTAAAATCTTCAAAACTTTTCACTAACTTCCTTTACTTTCTCTGCAGAAGTGACAGTTTATTAGATGCCAAACACGTGTGGCAAGATATTGGAAGAGGCAAGAAAATGAGAAAATTAACTTGTATGGGGAAAGCTGTTGTCATGTATTATTTTTTGTTTGTTTGTTTGTTTTGATGGAGATTACTCACTGTCACAGCAAAGAGAAGCACCATGAAATATGGAGAAAAATAAGAGCAGAAGAATCAGGTTGCTTCTAGAGACTTCTCAGGCAACCTTGGAAAAAGTTGATTTAGTAAAATAATTTTTGATACTCCGTTGCTTAAATTCAGTCACCTCACAGTATAAATGACCTGACTTTAAAAGGTGATGAAGGCAATAGATGGTATAAGGGACTTGTAGAATTTCTGTCACTGAAAATAACTATTAGCAGCTTAAGCAAATGCCTTCAGGGAGAAAGATAGGTATCATCAGCCCTTCTCCGGAGCAGAGAAGTTGCTCTCAATGTCCAAGAATATTTTATCGGATTTATTTAAGTAGCTTGACCTTAAAAAGTAAATTTACACACACACACACACACACACACACACATACACACATATATGTATGTGTGTGTATCTATATAGGCCTATATGTATGCATGCTTTGGAAATTACAGATTTTCTTTCTCTATCATCTAAAGTAACAAGACAGAATCTGCAATTGGGATGAAACATGATTTTTTAAAAACTTTCTTGCAACAAACTTACAAATAGGATGAATGGCCCCATGAGGTATGAAACAATGAAACACCACCTACAAATAATAAATAATAATTAAAAAAAAACAGGGCAACTTCCAAATATATAAATGCCATCTTTTGAGAATAATTTTAATGCATTTTCCACAAGTCCTGAATTTTCAGTGCAAAGTTAATAAGATACTATTATAGGGCATTTTAGGTATGGATAATGCCAAATGATATTTCCTTAACAGAAATATTAAACCAACCTTCTTAAAATACTTCAAAGAAAACTGACACATGGGATCCGTCTCTGACAGACTTACAATTACAAAGTATGACAGGTCCTTGAGTAGAAACAGGCCAATGACTCACAGGAACAGTCCATTTTCTTTGCAAGTCCTTCTGTTTCTTGAGGGCCTACTGATGGAACCTAAAATGAATACATTTGAGCAGTGTTTCTGCGCTGTATTCGGAATTGAATACTGGGGACAGCAAAGAAAACTTTCAGGGCTTCTCAGTGGTTACAGGGAGAGGTCCTCTAGTGATGAGTAAATGTATCTCATGCTGAAGGAGACCTGGCTCGACTTCTAATGATGTATGGCTCTCCCTTTTGCTGCAAATAGGATGAACAGGACAAGGGGATACTTTCATCTAAGATACCATGCTCTTTTAATACAGCATAACAATAAGAAACTTAAGAACAAGAAAACTCTAGCATTTTTTGACTTCAGAGCCACTCATTTAATCCTAAGAAATGGGAGTAGTATTCAGTCTATAGCGACCCAGAAGATCATGAAGGTTAAGACTGTCTTTCTGATTAAAAATTCTGATGGGGAGAAAGTATATAGTATATATATTTTTAAATAATCAATTGATGAATACTACTCAAGAAAGCAGCATGTGATCTCTGGTCTCTGAGTGGTGACTACTGCCCAGATAGGCCATGGAGCTCTCCATGCAGACCTGCATTCTGGGGCTGTGAGGCTCTTTTCAGTGTTGTCATGTCAGGACACAAACTGAAATACATGAAGTTCCTTCTGAACACCAGGAAACACTTCTGTGCTGTGAATACAGGCATAGGTTGCCAGTTGCTCACTTGATGTTTCCATCTCATGCCGTTTTGCAGGGCTCAAGCTCAGCCAGATTGGATGTTTCATTTGACAAAGTTCTTGTTCCTTCTCTGCTGCAAAAGCATTGGATCTATTAAATATTAGCAAATCTGCAGATGGAGCAGACACTTCAATCCTGATGCCAGAAGTCAAACTTCTAGCCTTTGCCATAATGAGAGAGTTTATCTCCCAGCCCAGTAAGCACAGACTTCATCTGCACCTAATTCATAATGCTTTAGGTTCAGACTCTCGACGCTGCAGTCTTGGAGAAGACCTGCCTGATCTTCTCATCGTTTCTGATTGCTGCACAGTCTGGCAACCTGCTCCCTCAGCTCCTTCAGTTGGTAATGCAGCTTCCCAACGAGGGCACACCTCCTGCAGTGTGGAAAGTCAGCTCCCACTGCCCAGCCTCAGCAAGAAGCCTCAGGCACCCTCAGAATTGCTGCATCCTCCCTTCAGAACTCTGAATAGATCAATGGCTCTGATGCTACAGAGACTGTAGCTCCAACAGCTGCTGAGGACTGTGGCCTTGTGGCACATCAGCAGAATTGCTGGGATGTGTCTGCTGTTGTAGGCCGCTGCTTGCATTCCTTCACTGCAATCTGCTTTACAAACGGCTGTGTTTCTTGTCTGCTACTCAGCTGTGCCTCTGACAGCTCTCATGCATCATTGGTAAAAAGGACATCAGCTGAACAATACCCTGACACGCATCGCCTCCCTGAATGCATCCTTCATATGCATAGGAAACTTATGTCAATCCTGCTAAACATGACACACCATTAACAGTAAAATGAAGCCTACAAAAATCCATCACAATTAATAATATACAACATTAACCATCATCCATAGCAGTGACATATAAACATCCTACTGCAACTCTTCTCATAGTTAGAAATTAGGAAATTATAGACAATATTTGAGCATAAACAAGCTGTTACATCTTCCTGTATTACTAACTTCAAAGAATAAATCTCATGATGAAAAGTGCTTTCCAGTAGGTCCTAACTTTATGTGTAAAATGCATTTGTTTTAGTAAATAGGAATTGAGAAAATGCCAAGCTCCGTTATTCATTTTTAAAGATAACTCATCAAATATAAATAAGATGGCTGAATTAGAACATTTTGCACATTTCCAAACAAGCAGAAATTGTGATTTTGAAATTTTGTTATATTTCAGCCATTTCATTTCATTTATTTTGCCACATTCTTTTCCTGTGACATTAGATGTACAGATTACTTAAAGAAGGTGGCTAATCCCAGGCTGTGACATAACTCCTTCCCAGTTACTGAATTTGTAGCCACAGTCCTTATGACAAATTACATGTTTCCATTAAAATGTTGACAATCACAGAATAATTTCTCTGAATACAGAAATTAAAGCTTTCTGATTCTGTGCTCATGAGACTGTATCCATATATGACTACTGCTGTAAAAAGATAGGCTGTGACAAATTATGAATCTTCTGGAGTGTCTGGAGAATATATTTTTAATTTCAACAGTAATTTGAGAGGAAGAGTCTTTCTACTGTACCTCTGCTGCTAAAAAAAAGGCTGCTAGGTAGGTAAGCATTGGAATCCTAATTTGAGTAACTTCAATCATCACAAGTTCAATGGCACCATCCTTCTGGGACTTCCCATATGCAGTGCCTAACATCTCAGTACTACTGAAATCTAGTCTGGGAAGGAAGTTATGTCATCTTCATGTTTCACTGTCTTTTCTGACTGAAGATTTTATGTAGAGGCTTCCTTTCTACAAGGGCTGTCAGAATATTCAAAAGAATACATACTCCTTTCCGTGCCATCATTCAGATAACTCACTTTACTCTGAGGAGCAGAAAGAGAAATAGAAGTATCTTATTTTTCTGTATGCTGGGGCAGGAAGAGCCTTTGTCTCACATTCTGTGTTCCCCAACACAAAAGAGGTTCTTAGTTCTGTAAAAAAAAATGTTGTGGGGTTTTGTTTTTGTTTGTTGTTGTTTGTTTTTTGTTTTTTGTTTGTTTGTTTTGGTTGGTTGTTCGATTGGTTTGCTTTGTTGGTTTGTTTGTTTGTTTGAACTTGCTGTATTACAAAGACAATCCAAAGGTCACAACATCGGTGCCGTCCTTCTCCAAGGAAGCAGATGAAAACAAAACAGCTGGAGAGAGCAGTTTCTCAGCCGGGATTTGGTATGCAAAACTAGAAATTGGATGTGATTCGTGTCCTTATGATGCCACCTGCTGGGTGGGAGGATAAGCACTGCAAAATAACTGCAGCCTGCCCTGCATACACCGCTGCTGAAGGGACTGCCACACGTTGTACATCTCATACCTCAGTTCCACCCATTGCTTCTTGTGGCAAAAGAGCTGTGGGCTCCCTTGCTGGTGCAGAACGAAGGACATTCACTGTAGGTGCTTAGAAGCTTTTATACCCTCACAACAACTGGTCACATGTAGGAGCCAAGCGCCTTGTGTGTGCGTACGTCTCACTACTGTTGAGTTACTGTTGAGCTTTTTTACTCATTAGCAAGGCAGTGACTTTCTTTGTCCAACCTGTAGGAATGGAATGTTGTTTCTGCATTAGACATTGAAGAGGGGGAATTGATCTGAAGAAACAGAGCACAGTGAATTTGTATTTTGTATCTTATCCTTAGAAATAGCTGATGTAAATAAAGTAGAAATGCCATATATGTTAGTAGCACATTTTAGAAATATAGTTGCTGAATTATGTGATTAATTCTTGCTTGCAAAACTGCAATAGTTTGTAAATGTTCCAAATACTAGGGGTGTAGTATTATGGAATAGAAAGCATGTTGTGAGGTTATTCTGTTCGGACAAGAGACCCTCAGCAAAAGAAAAACAGACTTAACAAACATCAAAGAAGCCAGGGCCTCCACACAAGGCTGGATTGCCTCGCTCTGCGGGTAGGTTGGAATGCAACAGGCAGGCATCAAGATACTCCCCTCTATCCTCCTTCCAAGCTTATCTCTACGCTGATGTCCAGGAAAAATGACCAAGTGTTGAGTGAGCAAATGTGAGAAGTTAACTAATTAACAATATATGCCTAGCTAGCGAAAATTTATATTTATCCAGTATCCATAAGTTTAGTTGAGAGTCGGGAAGATTGTGAACCTGAAGTACTCAGCCAATGAGGAACCAGGGGAGAAAGAGATAAGTGTTGGGTAATACGGCATAAAAGATGTAACACTGTTTTCTGTGCACTCTCCTGCTTGCAGGAGGCCCACCATTGCGACTGCAAATAAAATCTGCTTTATCAGAGATACCGTCCTGATAAATTATTTGGATATTTCCAGTACTGGATATTTCCAACACACAGCTTCTCCTGAGAGCTTAGGAATTTTTTAATTATTATTTTTATTTTTATTTCTTGGCTTTCAGAAATCTGGCTTCTGCAGTTTCTCTTCCTTGGTCTCCTACTCCTCCTCAGAAGATTTCAATAAGCTTTGGCAGCTTCTCTACCTCTTGTCTTGTCTCTGTATTGTCATCGCTGGCATAAACTCAAATAGCGCTTCCTGTTGTCTTAAAATTCATCTCGTTCTCCAGGCCAGTTTCATGTGGTCTTAATCTCTGATGTTTCATCATGGTTGCCCTATTATTTGTTTGCCAAAGCAGCATTTTCTCCTTCCCTGTGCCCTATCCCTCATGTATCTCCATTGTACTGCTTCCTTTATTGTTTCATGTGAACGACAATTTTACATTGATCCCTATTTTCTCTTTAGTATTAGATCTTTCTTCAGATGTATATCTCATAAGGTATGTTTCAGTCTTTCAGATTCTTCTTCCTTTGCATATCTGAAATGAAGCATTTTCTTTCTACTGACACACTGAGTTTCTTACCCTCTGGTACCTCAGCATATAATTTTTGTGGGCTTGATGAGTATCATCTCTGAGGACAGCAAAGGAAATATCTGTGGCATTCCCATGCGATAATGTATAATTACAAAGAAAAGGTGATAACAGAATTTTAAAAGACATAAAGTCTTTTCTGTTTCTGTGTTTTTTTTTTTTTTCAGAACTGTTAACTGACCCACCTGACATTAGTCTCCAGTGTTAGATTCTCCTCATTGCGATCTACTTCCACCTGAAGGCCATTAAGTGGATTAGAAAGTAAAATGGCTGTACTTCATGTTAGAGAAAACAAATGGCTGAGCCTGCATTAATAAGAATAGAAGCTGAGGATCACGAGGCATGGGTATGGAAGGTCTCGTGTACAAACAGAATAATTAATCCAGAGCCTTCTGCTAATTGTCTCCAGTCAGATGGCTTTTGTAATGAAAGTTTCTGTCCTCTTCTAGTGTAATAGCCCAGCTCTTCGTGATTAGAAAGAAATCACGGAAGAAATAAATCACCTGTAAGATGAAGAGAGTACTTGGATAGGATCGGAATTTTGTCTATTTATTTCCATTTGTTTGAATATTTTGTAGTACAGATGTACAGCTCCCACCCACATACACATGGGCTTGCATGTTTCTGAAACCTCTTGTGCGTTTTCAGGGATGAACTATGACTTACCGATTGATCTCTGCAATTGTTGACCATATTTGAGGCTTTTATTTTCTTTATCCCATTCCTAAGGCTTTCTAACAAAGCCAGCATCTTCGAGAAGTTGTTTTGCTGTTTCCTAGTCAGGCTTAAGAGATAGATGGGATCAGAAAAAATGTGACAGAATATCAGAAAACAGTGTCTTAACTGGCAGAAACTTACATATTTTGAGTGATCTCATCTTAAGATATTTACCACAAATGCTTGCTAAAAAGAGTGGACCATGTTTAATTTAATTTAATTTATTTTACTTTAGATAATATCTGATTTTTTAAAATTTGGTTCTCCACTTTTATGGTGTTTGGAAGCTGAGGAGCAGCCTCCTCTTGAGGAAAATGAAGGATACTACGCAGTAAGGTGGCACATGTGCAAGCAAGGAAACAGCTCAGACTCTAGTGCTTCATAAAAAGCATGAATGGAAGTACAGTCATCAGCTCTCTAACTGTTACTTAATCTATGTAGACATTTCAAAGGCAAGCTTCCAAAATTACTTTTTCACCAGTGGAATTGGCCATATGTTTTTTTGACACTGAAATTTCAGGCAAGTCACAATAGTTTTGAACACGTAATTTAATTTCTTGAGACAGGTTGTTAGCCAAAGAATTGGGCTTTTGTTTTCCTTCTCAAAAAATTCATTATTGGCTTATCATGCTTGACACCAAGGAGAAAATAAACAAGCCATTTTCCATAATGAAAACTGAAGAGTTAACCTTTACTACAAATTCTTATAGACGTTTTGAAAACTGAGTATGTTTATGTGAAAATAGAAGACCATCCTAATAACACTGTCCATACTGTGAGAATAAACAGTATAAGCTATTTACTCAGTCTTAAATTAAATTTCACGTTTGGTGTATTTAAGAAATAGAAGTATGTATTGTATTAACAGGTAAACTAAAAAAAAAGTATTTGTAAGAAAATTCAAGATTAAAAAAACAACAACACACAGCTACACATACTTTCAAAGGGCCTTTTATGATCTTTGATTTCTACTGTGCTCAGTTTTACAAAATGCATGTTATTTACTGCATCATCAGTTAGAATTCATGCCCAATTTATTATTTTTTAACACTCTTTTCCTAATTGGAAAGGTTTATTTACCTCTCAGATTCTGGCTGTCATTAAGTCAGTACATTCCCATATGGAATTTGGGACATGGTGTGTCATGGAATTTGGAACACAAAGATCAGGCCAAGATCAGGCTGAATGCACATCAGTCAAACAGTAACACTGTTTGAAAATGTTATACGTAAAAATGAATCAAAATGAGACAAACCAAAATGTAAAAAACATCACCACATGCCATACTCATTTCATATTTTTAGGTTATTATTATCTTCTTGTCTTTATTTATTTAAAATTGGAGAGGAAAGTAAGCCACAAAGTTTGCAGCCTATTCCAAGTGTTTGTAATACCTGCACCTCTTGAGTATGGCCAGTTAGACATGCCAAATGCCACTACTCAGTTTGTTTAATGTCCTTGATACAGGAAGAAGCAAAATTTATCTCAAGAACAGCTTTTGTCCTGTGCACAAGCTGAAAGAATACTTGCTTTTCATGAGATGTCTCGAGTACAACTCTCAAAAGAAATACAGCACAGTTTTTTTTAAGACATTCTCCTTAAACAGCTTGCAAGAAATGAGTAGCTGAAAAATACAGCATGCTACGTGATCCTGTCTGACATCTTGGATGCAAATATTTATTTATTCTATTAGAATCACAAACGTATATATTCTTAAAATGTTGGCTACTTGGATATCCCAGATGCTATTGGATCACAGTAACCACTGTGTCTGCATGAACCAATCTATTGCACAGCAGGTCCCAAGGGGTGGAAGTGTTTGACATTATACATAGAGTCCCTCATAATGGACTTATACAGGGAACAATGTGCAGCCTGAAACAATCTGAATTAACAAAGAATTAAAACACCTGTTCTCTGACAGGCAGAAATGCTCACAGGCAGAATAGGATGATGATAATTGAATGATTTTACTGTGAGGAACTCCTCCTGTAAAGCCATACACTGCAAGAGGTAGAAGAACTCTAGCTCGTTATCTAATGATCTGTTTCTATCTACTTTTTTAATGAAAACTATTTATTTATTTATTCATTCATTCATTAGCTGTATATTCTGGAGGACAACAGGTTGGCCATGAGGCAGCAGTGTGCCCTTGTGGCCAAGAAGGCCAGTGGGATCCTGGGGTGCACTAAAAAAATTATGGCCAGCAGGTCGAGGGAGGTGAACCTCTCCTTCTACTCTGCCCTGGTGAGGGTACATTTAGAATACTGTGTCCAGTTCTGGGCTCTCAATTTAAAAAAGACAGGAATATCCTAGAAGGAGTCCAGAGAAGAGCCACATAGATGATAAAGGGCCTGGAGCATCTCCCGTAAGAGAAAAGGCTGAGTAACATTGGTCGGTTCAGCCTGGGGAAAAGAAGACTGAGAGCAGATTTGATAAATATTCATAAATATATAAAGAGAGGTGGGAGGCAAATGGGTGAGGTCAGGCTCTTCTTGGTGGTGTGCAGCAACAGGACAAGGAACAATGGCCTAAACCTTGAATATAGGAAGTTCCACAAAAACATGTGGAAGAACTTCTTTATGGTAATGGTGATGAAGCACTGGAACAGGCTAGTCAGAGAAGTTGTGGAGTCTCCTTCAATGGAGGTATTTAAGACCCATCTGGACACCTTACAGTGGGACTCACTGTAGGAAAAATGCTTTGGCAGGGGCATTGGACTCAATAATCAATAACTGAGTTCCCTTCCAACCCCTGCAATTCTATGATTCCGTTTGTGTTTCAGAGGTACTGGAGAGTCCATTCTGAAATGAATAATAATAACATGCATGCTTGTAGTGGGGTTTGCTTTCTAATAATAGTGTGCATTTACATCATGTGAGGGCTTTACATACTTGGAGGGCTTTGGAGGGTCAGACATCAAAAGTTGAAATTTTTTCATGATCTTATGAACCAGTCTAACATTTTCGTTTTCATAAAACATACCCATAAGTTTTCATGATCTCATACATTCTATAGTAACAATGATCATAATTCTGATTTCTCTATGTATTTTTATTGGTGCATTTACAATATATATTTAGCCAGAGGAGAATTTAGTTGTTGATTTAAGCTCTGTCCCCACCTATTAGTCCTGTGGATCCTGGATTTAAAGACCTTTGATTTCACAGTGTGCCACAGTGACTGCAACAAAGGCCTTCTACAACTTCCTAGCTGGCTTATGCCTGATATTTCTCTCTGGACAATGTGAATCTTACCAATCTTACCTCAGAATGCATTTTTTCTCTTGACTGATTATCAGGTGACAATACAGAGTAGGATTAGGTATTCATCATCTAGAAAACTAATTTCAGAGGTCTAAATCTCACCAAATCGCCTGAACATATCCTGGCTCACAACCATAGTATGCTGAAATCAGAAATGATTACCAAAGACTGATGGGTGAAAAAAAAATAGGTTGTATTTCCAAAAACATTACAGTAACAAATGTCAGCTGAGGAAAAAGAGGTGTATGGTCCCACTTCTACAGTCACTGGAACTGCACATTATTAACTCAAATGCACGCTATCTTAATCAACCCTGTGGCACTGGTTGTACCATACAGAGATTATTTGCTGAGCTTTTTAGCCTCACTGCACAAAACAAACTCATTTAAACACGTCGATCTGTTTAAATGTTTGAATTGGAGGAAGAATGTATATGTTTTTGCTGCATTTTGGAGCATGGCTGTGTGGTTTTTTTATTCTGTACTATAAGCTACACGGTTCCTGCTGTGAACAAAAGCCTCACAGAACAGGAGATTGAAGGGCTTCAATACTGAGTTTTTGAAACAGTCTAATCTCTGGAATATTGAATGATAGAACAGATCATGGCATACTTATGTGATGCTGACATTTTGTGTTTTGTTTTTGTTTTTGTTTTTTTTTTTAAGTTTCAGAACGGAAAAGTAAATTTTAAACATGGAGATCAACAAACTTAGTAATAAGGTCCTCATTTTTCCTCCAAGTGTATTCTAACAGTTCAACCGTCAGAGTGGAAACAAACAGCTATGCTCCAGGAGGGAGGATGCACACTTTATCTGCTTTATCACAGTGAAAGAATAATAATTTGGGAGCTAAACTCAACATAAAAGAATGGAACAAATTGAACTTGTTTAATCACTTTAATCTCCTGCTGCGTGACATTTCCTGACAAATCTGCCTGCACATGTTTAGCAGCTTCCCTGTCTTTCTTCTCTCTCTCTTTCCATTGCAAAGCCTGTCCTGACAAAATCTGCAATGCTCCATGTACAAGCAGGTCCAGATTTCTACATCTACTTTTCACACAAAGGTTCCCTTTCACCAACCCTGCATACTTTTTCCTGGGGTAGCTGCATGTCCTTGAATTCACAGAGCGGAGGCTAAGACGGCTTGTTCTCACTGGCTATCCATCCAGGTTCATGGAGGCGTCTCAGCAAGAGGTACTCCTTTGTCCAGAGAATCAACAAATACATTTACATTTACAGAATGAGCCTCTAAGCATTTATTATGAAGAAACAATTGTCTTTAATTCCTTGTTTCACGTTACCTATCAGCCTTTCATATCTCATTAGCTAAGAACTCGACTGTGTGAAAAGCAATCCATGTTTTTTTGGATTTGTTTTCTCCAGCTCTTCTAAATAGCATCTCTGGTGGTTCAGTGCCAGTCCATGCACATTTAAGTCATTTGTTGTATTATGTGTAATTAGTGTAGTTTGGTCATAGAAGGCCATAGAGGGAAGCTGTAAACTCTATGAGCCTTCTGTTTTATGCTGTATCCAGAAGCCAACGTGTCTGGAGAATTCACATTGTTTTAGGGACTGTGCTGTACTCTAGGAAGATTAGATTCTGGAGAAGGATCATTAGCAAAAAGTTGCCTCTAGCACAACATTTTGGAATCAGTTCATGACCTTCCAGTTCTGAACTTACTTCTTAAATCCTCTATTTTGAATTATGTGATGTTCACTTAAGTGGAAACTTGTTTCACCTGCACATACATTCTTATCACATACAACTTCTACATATGTTTATACACACATTGATTTTAAAGGCACTCTTGTGTCTTCTTCTTTTCTTTTCTTTTCTTTTCTTTTCTTTTCTTTTCTTTTCTTTTCTTTTCTTTTCTTTTCTTTTCTTTTCTTTTCTTTTCTTTTCTCTTCTCTTCTCTTCTCTTCTCTTCTCTTCTCTTCTCTTCTCTTCTCTTCTCTTCTCTTCTCTTCTCTTCTCTTCTCTTCTCTTCTTTTCTTTTCTTTTACTTTATTTTATTTTATTTTATTTTCCACTTCTTGAATTGCATTGTGAAGATATGGATTTGTGAATTCTCCAATTCCTTTCTCTTTCTCAGTTAAGAGTTAATTTGGCCGCACCATTAAGTTTCAGAAGTCCAACCTTTCCAAACAATCAGTAATCATTCCTCTTAGGATGCTGCCAAGTAAATCCACTTTAGTTACACACCTAAGTGACCCTTCTGCAGTACTCCCATAGCCACTGGATGCCTCTCACTAAAACCAGGATATGAATATTCTGCCCACACCTCAGAGAACAGCGTGTTCTTCAGAAAACCCACGAAGTAGTGTTATCAGCCTCTTTTCAAGTGAAGTGAACAGAACATAGATATAAGACACTACTAATTTTGCTTTTCATGTCTTTGAATTACCTTAATTCCCATGGGAAATGCTATCATGTGTAATCCAGTGCTGGCACTGCAGCTGTAGCTCTTGCCGCATGTCTGCACCATTCTGATATTTCTATTTCTCTCACTTTAGGCCTACTAGCTACAATTACTTGATATAATTGACCCTTTTCAAATAGATTAAGGGATTCCCCAGTACTGAGAATGTTACTTATATCTTCCAAGGACTCAACCATAACACATAACATGCAAGACTGTTATGCGTGTAATATTAGCACTTCCAACTCTTTCTGCAATGGAAACAGAGAAAGCAGTCTCAAAAATAAGAGCCAGATTATTTTAAGATCATCACTTTATAAAACAAATATATTGTTCAATCTCTTCATGTTTAAAGAAATAGCTTTAAACATTAGAAAATATTTCAAACTATTAAAAAGGAAGAATGAACAGAGATATAAATGCATTCTCGGTTTCCTTTTAGTATCTGCATTCTCCTTCTCTCTGCACAGGTACTTTATTTTGCTTTGACTGACTTCTGTAAATGGTAACTTCATAGGAATTTCCTTCTGAGTTTCAAGAGGTGCCTCATTATGGAGGTAGCTAATTAGGAAGAATTGATTCAACATTTAAGTGGAAATTGAGCAAGAAAGGCTGCACAGGTAAGAGGTGCAACAGCTGAGTTATTTGAGCTGCGTTATAAAAGTGATTTGGCAGAGAGTAAAGCATAAAACACAGCTTAATTGTAATTTCTTATTTAGATTCCATGTTCGAAAAAATATATGTAGCTGGAGGAGGATTCACTGAGCTCAAAAGGGAATTAAAGCTGTAAACAAACTGGAAAAATAAAGCCTGTTAATACATTCCAAATTTTGAGGATGGGAACTGGCAGAGGGCAGGGTGTAGGACTGTGCTGCTTTGTATGTGTATCCTTCCCAGAGTTCTGTTTTCTGTATGTCAGTTCCGCTCAGCTGGAACAGAAGGTGGCAGACCCTCTGAAGATCTGACTGACACGGATTTCTTGTGATAGATAGCTGGCTAATATTCATATTTGTCCTTTCCCATAAAGACATTTTGCTTTCTGATGGACTTCAGAAATAATGGTGGAACCTAAATCCCTTTTCAGCGTTACCGTTTGGCCAAAATTCTTTGCTTCAAAACAAACCTTGTTCCAGACTTTGATCTTTCTCTGCTGTGAGGCACACGGTGTCAAGTGACAGATTCATCTCAGTTCCCTCAGAGCAGACTGACAAACACAGTTCATGCAATTCACCTCCCCATAGGACTGGCCAGAGGGCAGAGAGGACAGTTAGATCTCCTTGCTGTTGGCACTGCACGTGTTAACCTAAACAACTTACTCTCGTATGGCTGGTGGAGCTCACCTCTCCATCCAGGAAATCGTTACAGAGGGGAAATAAATACTTCCAGTCAAGATGTGAATGGCATCTTTCTCAGCAATGCAGTATTTCTCCAATTTCTAATGTCTTTTATTTAATCAGTTGGCATCACTGAAAAGCTGTCAGGGATAGGAGATAAATTTTGGTCTCTCCCTGCCTGCCTGGAAAAATAGCTGAGTTCTAACAAAAATACAAATTGGGGTAGTGAAAATGACTACATTTTCCCATAAATTCTGCCTACTTAATCTTAGGCTGTGGGTAGGCAGCCAGTAATGTTGAACCAGCGTGTTATTTCAGTTTGTGGCATTCCCCACAGCTGCTCTGCTTCCTTCCCGTTTTGAAGTCTGTGCCTTTCTGCAGACCAGATCAGGAATCAGGACCACAGGGCAGTGAGTTCACTGTGTGTTTAGACAGTGCTCTCAGACATAGAGTTTGGGTTTTGGGTGGTGCTGTGTGGAGAAAGGTTGGACTCAATGATCCCTTGGAGCTCAGGATAAACCATGGTCCTGTGAAATAAATGAGCTCCTTCTCTGACAAGCAGACTTTGAAGCAGATTGTAATCTTCCATTTATCTCTTTATTTCCCAGATTTTCAGGAGGAAAATTAGGTCCTCTTAAGGTAAACGACTCTTTTTGCTGATACAGGCACTTTACAAGCGTTCTAAAGAAGAATTTCCCCTCTAAATGTAATACAAAGGGATATGTCCCATTGGCTTGTGAACTCATGCAAACTCCCTCCTGTTTTTGATTATTTTCAGACATTTTAAAATTACTATTTTTGTGATATGCTCACTGTAATAATGCCACAAAATGTAACTGGCTTATGCATAAAATATTCGGAGTTCACAGATAGTGAAGTCGGAGTTCGGATATTCATTCCAAACTTTGGCTATAAGCTAACACTCCAAGTTTGATAGGTTTGCCTAGGACACAGTTGCATATTCAATGCAATACAAATAAAATGAGCTGATTGCTCACTGGCAATTTCAGACAGCATAGAATGACAGTATTGCTGATCTCCAATACCAGTGAGATGGTTGTGGAAAATTCTTTGGCTTTCATTACAACACAGCCTACATTTGATCCCTTCCTACCACGGAATCTCACTGGATAACACCCTGTGTGAAAAATGATTGGAGTTCTTGGTTGGTTGAAATCAGAATATTTTGTTCTATCATAAAATCATGGAATTGCTTAGATTGCAAATAATTCCAAGGATCATCAAGTTCCAACCCTCCTGCCACATGCAGAGCCACCAACCTCCATATCTGGTACTAGACCAGGCTGCCCAGGTCCCCATCCAACCTGGCCTTGAACACCTCCAGGGACGGAGAATCCACTGTCTCTCTGGGCAGCCTGTTCCAGCACCTCACCACTCTCTCTGTGAAGAACATCCCCCAATATCCAATCTAAACATTCCCTCCCTGAGGTTAAAACCATTCCCCCTTGTCCTATCACTATCTACCCAAACAAAAAAAGTTGATTCTCCCCCCTCCCTTTTTTTTTTTTTAACTCCTCTTTAAATACTGGAAGGTTGCAGTGAGGTCACCCCACCACCTTCTCTTCTCCAGGCTGAACAAGCCCCGCTCTGTCAGCCTGTCTTTGTAGGGGACATGCTCCCACCCTCGGATCATCTTAGTGGCCCTCCTCTGGACCTTCTCCTACAGCTCCACATCTTCCCTGTACTGGGGGCCCCAGGCCTGGATGCAGTACTCCAGATGACATCTCAGAAGAGCTGAGTAGAGGGGAACAATCACCTCCCTCTCCCTGCTGGCCACCCCTCTTCTGATGGAGCCCAGGATACCAATGGCCTTCTGAGCTGCAAGTGCACACTGCTGACTCATGTTTACTTTTTCATCCACCAGGACACCCATCTCCTTCTCTGCAGGGCTACTCTCAAGGGGTTCTTCTCCCAGTCTGTATTTGCATCTGAGATTCCTCCAGCCCAAGTGCAAAACCTTGCACTTTGCTGTGTTGAATCTCATTAGGTTCACACAGGCCCACCTTTCAAGTTTGTTGAGATCCCTCTGCATGGCATCCCTTCCTTCTACTGTGTCAACCAAATCACTCAGCTTGCTGTCATCGGCAAACTTGCTGAGGGTGCACCCGAGCCCACCATTGAGACATTGATGAAGATGTTGAAGAGCAGTGTTCCCAAGACAGACCCCTTGGGGCCACCACTCATCAGCGCCCTCCACATGGACGTAGTGCCATTCAAAACAACCCTCTGTCTATGGCCTTCCAACCGATTCCTTATCCACAAAATAGTCCACCCCTCAAAACTCTCTCTCTCCAATTCAGAAATCCATATGTGGTGGAAGAACATGTCAAAGGCCTTGCACAAGTCCAGGTACATGACATTGGTTGCCTTCCCTTTGTCCGCCAGTGTTGTCACTCCATCACAGAAGGCCACCAGATTGGTCAGGAACAACCTTCTTGCCATGCTGTCTCTCTCAGATCACCTGCTCATCCCTAATGTGCCTTAACGTCTTCCAGCAGGATCTGTTCCATGATCTTCCCAGGCACAGAGGTGAGACTCACCGGTCTGTAGTTCTCCGGGTCCTCCTTCCAACCTTTCTTGTAAATGGGAGTGGCATTTCCCTTTTCCCAGTCCCCAGGGACTTCACCCAACAGCCACGACTTTTTAAATATGATGGAGAACAGCTCAGCAACCATATCAGCCAGCTCCTTTAGGACCCTGGGATGCATGTCATCTGGCCCCAAAGACTTGCATACATTCAGTCTCATGAGGTGGTCTTGGACTTGTCCTGCCCTTATGGGAGGGATGGGGGTGGGGGGATGATTTACTCCCCCAGTTTGCACCTAGAGGCACAGGGATGCAAGCTTCAGGGACATGAGAAATCCATCTATACTCTTGGAAAGGAATGAAGAACAGAGATGAGATGGCAGAGGAATTACAATTGCATAGAGTGACGTGTTAGAAGTGAGAACTAGGAAAAACGAAAGGCATTCTTGTTCTTGACGTATGTTTGTACTACTGATATTATTAACATTTTAATATTACAATGCATATTATGTTGTTAACAAATACTTTCAGCTTACCTTACAAGAAAAGCTATTTAAAACATTTGTAAAACTTATAAAAATACATGTAGTACACAGACATAAGCAGGGAGGAAAATACTTTTTGATATGTAGAGTGACTGCCTATTAAAATTGGTTCTTTATTTTTTCAAATTCTGGTCGGGCACAGATGCTTCAAAAGGGGCAGTGAGTTCTCTTGTATTGTGCTTTAAAAACACAACAATTTCAGCAACAACTCTTTGAATGGCAAGAAGCAAAGCTGGATTGTTTTAATTAATTTGACTTGGATAACTACCTATATTACTCACAGCAATAAAACTAGTATGTCATAATAACACACAATGTCTGCATCCACTGCAAATCCCACAAGTAGGTCATATTCTGAAAAAAAAATCAGACATTTTGTTCTTTGTGTCTACTTTTAGCTATGGGACAAAGAAAAACATGAAGAACAGATCATTTTTCAGTGTGACTTTCAGAATTACAGTAAACTCAGATAGTTTATACTGACGGTTCTCATTTATCAACTAAATAATCCTTGTCCCTGCAAGCTAATGTACTATATGTAAATATAATCATGTTACATTCAGTGTTCATTGCCCTTCTCTGGCATTTACCAATCTGTACCTCAGAAGGATATTTTAAATCCAGTGGAAACAAACTGCAAAGGCAGAATTAACTTTGAAGCAGAAAGAATATAGATTCAGAAGAGGAAGTTAGAAGCTTCTCTGGGTGTGTGCTCACATGTTTTAAAACAGATGAGGGAAAGATGAATCAGAAAGGGTCGGCTCATTTGGTTTTCAGGCAACACACATTAGCTACCTGCACAAACAAAGCACGTGAGCTAAAAGGACAGAATGAGGGTATGTGTGCCCTATTAAAGCAAATTCTCTATTTACATTCATTCATAAGCAAACCTTTCTGGTTAAATGCTTTGATTGTATTTCCTTTCTTTTTTTTTCATCTTTTGGGAAAAAAGACTGAGGGAAAACAGTCTTCCTTCATCTATTCTGCAAGCAGAGGCAGAAGATTGAAGTAGGAGGTTGAATAACTGAAAATTATATGCCTTGCTCTAGAAAATGTAATCACATCAGAGAGAGAAAGAGAAAACGAGTCAGAAGATCTAGTCAGAAGAAAGCAGAATACAGCAAAGATCACTGGTAGGTAGTGTGGTGCCTGCAATTCTCCTTACCATCTTAATAGGGTGCCAGAAGGTGCTGGTAGGGTCACTGAGTAGCAGTGCTCCTGGCCTACTGACAGCTGCCACTCAGTGACACAGTGGTTGAGGTTGGAAGGAACCTCTAGAGGTCACTTAGTCCAAGACCCCTGCTTCAGCAGGGACACCCAGAGCATGCTGCCCAGGCCCATGTCCAGGTGCCTTCTGAAGATCTCCAAGGAGGAGAGTCCACAACCTCTTTGGGCAACTTGTACCAGTGCTCAGTCACCCACCCAGAGAAGAAGTGCTTCCTGGTGCTCAGAGGGACCCTCCTCTCTACCAGTTTGTGCCTATGGCCTTTTGTCCACTGAAAAAAGCCTGGCCTCATCTGAACTGCACCCTTCCTAGTAAGTATTTGCAAACATTTATAAGATCCTCTGGGGCCCTCTCTTCTCCAGGCTGAACAGCCCCAGCTCTCTCAGCCTCTCCTCATCAGACAGGTGCTCCATCTCTTCTTCATCTTGGTGGCCCTTTGTTGGACCCTTTCCAGTGTGTTAATGTCCCTCTTACACTGGAAACCACAGAACTTGACATAGTACTTCAAGTGTGGCCTCACCAACAGGGGGTAATGGCCACTGGTGAAAAGATCACAGGACCAGTCCCATCCTGGAAAATTCCTAAAATGTAAGTACCTATATGCACAAGACAGCATGGCTTACATTTAATTGTAGGATAAACTCCTGAAGGAGTGCAGAACTACAAATGCCAGTAGATCTTTTTTAGCTCTCTGATATGTTTATGGAGCCCAGAAAAAGGAGAAAAAATACTTCATTGACACATGTCAAATCAATAGATGGACATGTAAGAAATGGAAAGATCCAAATTCCACAGAAATCAAAAGAAAGTTTTCCATGAACAAAAGAGGGTGGTCCCTTTACTCATCTGTACAGCTAACTGTATTGCACAGTCCATTTAGGATGCTTTTTTCCACCTTATGGTAAAATACAAGTTGTTACCAGTCTGGAAAATGTGTTTTGTTTGTGCTCTGGAAGTGTTAGAAGGCACAGACAAGCAAAACATTGTAATAAAGTATGAATTTACAGAATTTCAGCCACCAGCTGGAGGAGTAGAAGGTGGTGCCATTATTGCATATCAGAAGAAGGAAAAACAGGTAGTGTTAGCAAGTAGTTATCAGTATTTACACGCAAGTAATATTGGCAGCACAAACCACTAGTGTCATCATAAGAATGGTTCAAGAGAAGTCAGGAGGGAAGTAAGCATCACAAGCGTCTTAATAAAAAATTATTAGGGTGCACTTGCATGCTGCTATTCAAAAATAATTAATATAGCATAAATACCCTACCAGTTCTTTGGATCAGTCTATTGTTTGCTGTCAATGGACTTGCAATATGCTAAGCTCACAACTAACAGAAAATGAGAAAAAAATCCCAGCTCTCAGTTTGACAATGTCATCCCATCTTAAAATGAATTTCAAGCTTTCTTCCATTTCAGAATGAAGTAAAGGTCTCTTGTTAAAGAAAAATTCCAGAAATGGCTCCTGTACTTCAGCTTCAGCCTTACCACTTCTGTATTATTAAAAAAGCAGCATGTCACTCACACAGCTCTGTATTTCTGCCCCTGGAATGGTTATGGTTTTTACCAACCTTCACATTATTCTTACATACAATAGAAACGAATAACCCCATAACGGCACACAAGTAAGGAATCCAAATAACCTTATCAGATTGAACACATGAATAGTTTAGAAGCTGAGGTGACCTTTATTTATTTCTAATAATGTTTATCCCTGTCACAGACACTTCCAAAATCTGAGGACTGTCAAAGCAGCTCAAGAGGACGCTCAGAGGCATAACAACCGAAGTTAGGCATGTTTAAATCATTCACCGGAATATCAACTCTTTTGATTTCTGGTGTACCCGGAAAAGAAACAAGAAAAGAAAGAACAAGTGGCAATAACATAACATCAAACCTAAAACAGTTTCCATTTTTGAAATTAAAATTACAAATTTAGAGTAACACTTTACAGGTGTTCTCTAGAAACCACTTATTTACAATGAAGGAGAAAAACTTCATTATTTCTGCTGTTGTTTAACTTTTGCTTCCAGTGTGCAATAGGGTGTAGTTCCAGACCAAGGGAGCAAAAGCTGGTATTTCTTGTGATGAAGCAGGTATCCAGGTAATAGTTTAATTCACACTGTCATGCTATGAAACTCAAGAGCGGAACACACAAGGTCAACAGAAGAACTCAAGGAAAAGAATGCCATGAAAGCAGAGTACATCTGAAAGAAATAGCAAATTAAGGTTAACCAGATTTTGCTTAAAAAATTAAAATAAACAAGCCATTTTCCATAATGAAAACTGAAGAGTTAACCTTTACTACAAATTCTTATAGACGTTTTGAAAACTGAGTATGTTTATGTGAAAATAGAAGACCATCCTAATAACACTGTCCATACTGTGAGAATAAACAGTATAAGCTATTTACTCAGTCTTAAATTAAATTTCACGTTTGGTGTATTTAAGAAATAGAAGTATGTATTGTATTAACAGGTAAACTAAAAAAAAAGTATTTGTAAGAAAATTCAAGATTAAAAAAACAACAACACACAGCTACACATACTTTCAAAGGGCCTTTTATGATCTTTGATTTCTACTGTGCTCAGTTTTACAAAATGCATGTTATTTACTGCATCATCAGTTAGAATTCATGCCCAATTTATTATTTTTTAACACTCTTTTCCTAATTGGAAAGGTTTATTTACCTCTCAGATTCTGGCTGTCATTAAGTCAGTACATTCCCATATGGAATTTGGGACATGGTGTGTCATGGAATTTGGAACACAAAGATCAGGCCAAGATCAGGCTGAATGCACATCAGTCAAACAGTAACACTGTTTGAAAATGTTATACGTAAAAATGAATCAAAATGAGACAAACCAAAATGTAAAAAACATCACCACATGCCATACTCATTTCATATTTTTAGGTTATTATTATCTTCTTGTCTTTATTTATTTAAAATTGGAGAGGAAAGTAAGCCACAAAGTTTGCAGCCTATTCCAAGTGTTTGTAATACCTGCACCTCTTGAGTATGGCCAGTTAGACATGCCAAATGCCACTACTCAGTTTGTTTAATGTCCTTGATACAGGAAGAAGCAAAATTTATCTCAAGAACAGCTTTTGTCCTGTGCACAAGCTGAAAGAATACTTGCTTTTCATGAGATGTCTCGAGTACAACTCTCAAAAGAAATACAGCACAGTTTTTTTTTAAGACATTCTCCTTAAACAGCTTGCAAGAAATGAGTAGCTGAAAAATACAGCATGCTACGTGATCCTGTCTGACATCTTGGATGCAAATATTTATTTATTCTATTAGAATCACAAACGTATATATTCTTAAAATGTTGGCTACTTGGATATCCCAGATGCTATTGGATCACAGTAACCACTGTGTCTGCATGAACCAATCTATTGCACAGCAGGTCCCAAGGGGTGGAAGTGTTTGACATTATACATAGAGTCCCTCATAATGGACTTATACAGGGAACAATGTGCAGCCTGAAACAATCTGAATTAACAAAGAATTAAAACACCTGTTCTCTGACAGGCAGAAATGCTCACAGGCAGAATAGGATGATGATAATTGAATGATTTTACTGTGAGGAACTCCTCCTGTAAAGCCATACACTGCAAGAGGTAGAAGAACTCTAGCTCGTTATCTAATGATCTGTTTCTATCTACTTTTTTAATGAAAACTATTTATTTATTTATTCATTCATTCATTAGCTGTATATTCTGGAGGACAACAGGTTGGCCATGAGGCAGCAGTGTGCCCTTGTGGCCAAGAAGGCCAGTGGGATCCTGGGGTGCACTAAAAAAATTATGGCCAGCAGGTCGAGGGAGGTGAACCTCTCCTTCTACTCTGCCCTGGTGAGGGTACATTTAGAATACTGTGTCCAGTTCTGGGCTCTCAATTTAAAAAAGACAGGAATATCCTAGAAGGAGTCCAGAGAAGAGCCACATAGATGATAAAGGGCCTGGAGCATCTCCCGTAAGAGAAAAGGCTGAGTAACATTGGTCGGTTCAGCCTGGGGAAAAGAAGACTGAGAGCAGATTTGATAAATATTCATAAATATCTAAAGAGAGGTGGGAGGCAAATGGGTGAGGTCAGGCTCTTCTTGGTGGTGTGCAGCAACAGGACAAGGAGCAATGGCCTAAAGCTTGAATATAGGAAGTTCCACAAAAACATGTGGAAGAACTTCTTTATGGTAATGGTGATGAAGCACTGGAATAGGCTAGTCAGAGAAGTTGTGGAGTCTCCTTCAATGGAGGTATTTAAGACCCAGCTGGACACCTTACAGTGGGACTCACTGTAGGAAAAATGCTTTGGCAGGGGCATTGGACTCAATAATCAATAATTGAGTTCCCTTCCAACCCCTGCAATTCTATGATTCCGTTTGTGTTTCAGAGGTACTGGAGAGTCCATTCTGAAATGAATAATAATAACATGCATGCTTGTAGTGGCGTTTGCTTTCTAATAATAGTGTGCATTTACATCATGTGAGGGCTTTACATACTTGGAGGGCTTTGGAGGGTCAGACATCAAAAGTTGAAATTTTTTCATGATCTTATGAACCAGTCTAACATTTTCGTTTTCATAAAACATACCCATAAGTTTTCATGATCTCATACATTCTATAGTAACAATGATCATAATTCTGATTTCTCTATGTATTTTTATTGGTGCATTTACAATATATATTTAGCCAGAGGAGAATTTAGTTGTTGATTTAAGCTCTGTCCCCACCTATTAGTCCTGTGGATCCTGGATTTAAAGACCTTTGATTTCACAGTGTGCCACAGTGACTGCAACAAAGGCCTTCTACAACTTCCTAGCTGGCTTATGCCTGATATTTCTCTCTGGACAATGTGAATCTTACCAATCTTACCTCAGAATGCATTTTTTCTCTTGACTGATTATCAGGTGACAATACAGAGTAGGATTAGGTATTCATCATCTAGAAAACTAATTTCAGAGGTCTAAATCTCACCAAATCGCCTGAACATATCCTGGCTCACAACCATAGTATGCTGAAATCAGAAATGATTACCAAAGACTGATGGGTGAAAAAAAAATAGGTTGTATTTCCAAAAACATTACAGTAACAAATGTCAGCTGAGGAAAAAGAGGTGTATGGTCCCACTTCTACAGTCACTGGAACTGCACATTATTAACTCAAATGCACGCTATCTTAATCAACCCTGTGGCACTGGTTGTACCATACAGAGATTATTTGCTGAGCTTTTTAGCCTCACTGCACAAAACAAACTCATTTAAACACGTCGATCTGTTTAAATGTTTGAATTGGAGGAAGAATGTATATGTTTTTGCTGCATTTTGGAGCATGGCTGTGTGGTTTTTTTATTCTGTACTATAAGCTACACGGTTCCTGCTGTGAACAAAAGCCTCACAGAACAGGAGATTGAAGGGCTTCAATACTGAGTTTTTGAAACAGTCTAATCTCTGGAATATTGAATGATAGAACAGATCATGGCATACTTATGTGATGCTGACATTTTGTGTTTTGTTTTTGTTTTTGTTTTTTTTTTTAAGTTTCAGAACGGAAAAGTAAATTTTAAACATGGAGATCAACAAACTTAGTAATAAGGTCCTCATTTTTCCTCCAAGTGTATTCTAACAGTTCAACCGTCAGAGTGGAAACAAACAGCTATGCTCCAGGAGGGAGGATGCACACTTTATCTGCTTTATCACAGTGAAAGAATAATAATTTGGGAGCTAAACTCAACATAAAAGAATGGAACAAATTGAACTTGTTTAATCACTTTAATCTCCTGCTGCGTGACATTTCCTGACAAATCTGCCTGCACATGTTTAGCAGCTTCCCTGTCTTTCTTCTCTCTCTCTTTCCATTGCAAAGCCTGTCCTGACAAAATCTGCAATGCTCCATGTACAAGCAGGTCCAGATTTCTACATCTACTTTTCACACAAAGGTTCCCTTTCACCAACCCTGCATACTTTTTCCTGGGGTAGCTGCATGTCCTTGAATTCACAGAGCGGAGGCTAAGACGGCTTGTTCTCACTGGCTATCCATCCAGGTTCATGGAGGCGTCTCAGCAAGAGGTACTCCTTTGTCCAGAGAATCAACAAATACATTTACATTTACAGAATGAGCCTCTAAGCATTTATTATGAAGAAACAATTGTCTTTAATTCCTTGTTTCACGTTACCTATCAGCCTTTCATATCTCATTAGCTAAGAACTCGACTGTGTGAAAAGCAATCCATGTTTTTTTGGATTTGTTTTCTCCAGCTCTTCTAAATAGCATCTCTGGTGGTTCAGTGCCAGTCCATGCACATTTAAGTCATTTGTTGTATTATGTGTAATTAGTGTAGTTTGGTCATAGAAGGCCATAGAGGGAAGCTGTAAACTCTATGAGCCTTCTGTTTTATGCTGTATCCAGAAGCCAACGTGTCTGGAGAATTCACATTGTTTTAGGGACTGTGCTGTACTCTAGGAAGATTAGATTCTGGAGAAGGATCATTAGCAAAAAGTTGCCTCTAGCACAACATTTTGGAATCAGTTCATGACCTTCCAGTTCTGAACTTACTTCTTAAATCCTCTATTTTGAATTATGTGATGTTCACTTAAGTGGAAACTTGTTTCACCTGCACATACATTCTTATCACATACAACTTCTACATATGTTTATACACACATTGATTTTAAAGGCACTCTTGTGTCTTCTTCTTTTCTTTTCTTTTCTTTTCTTTTCTTTTCTTTTCTTTTCTTTTCTTTTCTTTTCTTTTCTTTTCTTTTCTTTTCTTTTCTTTTCTTTTCTTTTCTTTTCTTTTCTTTTCTTTTCTTTTCTTTTCTTTTCTTTTCTCTTCTCTTCTCTTCTCTTCTCTTCTCTTCTCTTCTCTTCTCTTCTCTTCTCTTCTCTTCTCTTCTCTTCTCTTCTCTTCTCTTCTTTTCTTTTCTTTTACTTTATTTTATTTTATTTTATTTTCCACTTCTTGAATTGCATTGTGAAGATATGGATTTGTGAATTCTCCAATTCCTTTCTCTTTCTCAGTTAAGAGTTAATTTGGCCGCACCATTAAGTTTCAGAAGTCCAACCTTTCCAAACAATCAGTAATCATTCCTCTTAGGATGCTGCCAAGTAAATCCACTTTAGTTACACACCTAAGTGACCCTTCTGCAGTACTCCCATAGCCACTGGATGCCTCTCACTAAAACCAGGATATGAATATTCTGCCCACACCTCAGAGAACAGCGTGTTCTTCAGAAAACCCACGAAGTAGTGTTATCAGCCTCTTTTCAAGTGAAGTGAACAGAACATAGATATAAGACACTACTAATTTTGCTTTTCATGTCTTTGAATTACCTTAATTCCCATGGGAAATGCTATCATGTGTAATCCAGTGCTGGCACTGCAGCTGTAGCTCTTGCCGCATGTCTGCACCATTCTGATATTTCTATTTCTCTCACTTTAGGCCTACTAGCTACAATTACTTGATATAATTGACCCTTTTCAAATAGATTAAGGGATTCCCCAGTACTGAGAATGTTACTTATATCTTCCAAGGACTCAACCATAACACATAACATGCAAGACTGTTATGCGTGTAATATTAGCACTTCCAACTCTTTCTGCAATGGAAACAGAGAAAGCAGTCTCAAAAATAAGAGCCAGATTATTTTAAGATCATCACTTTATAAAACAAATATATTGTTCAATCTCTTCATGTTTAAAGAAATAGCTTTAAACATTAGAAAATATTTCAAACTATTAAAAAGGAAGAATGAACAGAGATATAAATGCATTCTCGGTTTCCTTTTAGTATCTGCATTCTCCTTCTCTCTGCACAGGTACTTTATTTTGCTTTGACTGACTTCTGTAAATGGTAACTTCATAGGAATTTCCTTCTGAGTTTCAAGAGGTGCCTCATTATGGAGGTAGCTAATTAGGAAGAATTGATTCAACATTTAAGTGGAAATTGAGCAAGAAAGGCTGCACAGGTAAGAGGTGCAACAGCTGAGTTATTTGAGCTGCGTTATAAAAGTGATTTGGCAGAGAGTAAAGCATAAAACACAGCTTAATTGTAATTTCTTATTTAGATTCCATGTTCGAAAAAATATATGTAGCTGGAGGAGGATTCACTGAGCTCAAAAGGGAATTAAAGCTGTAAACAAACTGGAAAAATAAAGCCTGTTAATACATTCCAAATTTTGAGGATGGGAACTGGCAGAGGGCAGGGTGTAGGACTGTGCTGCTTTGTATGTGTATCCTTCCCAGAGTTCTGTTTTCTGTATGTCAGTTCCGCTCAGCTGGAACAGAAGGTGGCAGACCCTCTGAAGATCTGACTGACACGGATTTCTTGTGATAGATAGCTGGCTAATATTCATATTTGTCCTTTCCCATAAAGACATTTTGCTTTCTGATGGACTTCAGAAATAATGGTGGAACCTAAATCCCTTTTCAGCGTTACCGTTTGGCCAAAATTCTTTGCTTCAAAACAAACCTTGTTCCAGACTTTGATCTTTCTCTGCTGTGAGGCACACGGTGTCAAGTGACAGATTCATCTCAGTTCCCTCAGAGCAGACTGACAAACACAGTTCATGCAATTCACCTCCCCATAGGACTGGCCAGAGGGCAGAGAGGACAGTTAGATCTCCTTGCTGTTGGCACTGCACGTGTTAACCTAAACAACTTACTCTCGTATGGCTGGTGGAGCTCACCTCTCCATCCAGGAAATCGTTACAGAGGGGAAATAAATACTTCCAGTCAAGATGTGAATGGCATCTTTCTCAGCAATGCAGTATTTCTCCAATTTCTAATGTCTTTTATTTAATCAGTTGGCATCACTGAAAAGCTGTCAGGGATAGGAGATAAATTTTGGTCTCTCCCTGCCTGCCTGGAAAAATAGCTGAGTTCTAACAAAAATACAAATTGGGGTAGTGAAAATGACTACATTTTCCCATAAATTCTGCCTACTTAATCTTAGGCTGTGGGTAGGCAGCCAGTAATGTTGAACCAGCGTGTTATTTCAGTTTGTGGCATTCCCCACAGCTGCTCTGCTTCCTTCCCGTTTTGAAGTCTGTGCCTTTCTGCAGACCAGATCAGGAATCAGGACCACAGGGCAGTGAGTTCACTGTGTGTTTAGACAGTGCTCTCAGACATAGAGTTTGGGTTTTGGGTGGTGCTGTGTGGAGAAAGGTTGGACTCAATGATCCCTTGGAGCTCAGGATAAACCATGGTCCTGTGAAATAAATGAGCTCCTTCTCTGACAAGCAGACTTTGAAGCAGATTGTAATCTTCCATTTATCTCTTTATTTCCCAGATTTTCAGGAGGAAAATTAGGTCCTCTTAAGGTAAACGACTCTTTTTGCTGATACAGGCACTTTACAAGCGTTCTAAAGAAGAATTTCCCCTCTAAATGTAATACAAAGGGATATGTCCCATTGGCTTGTGAACTCATGCAAACTCCCTCCTGTTTTTGATTATTTTCAGACATTTTAAAATTACTATTTTTGTGATATGCTCACTGTAATAATGCCACAAAATGTAACTGGCTTATGCATAAAATATTCGGAGTTCACAGATAGTGAAGTCGGAGTTCGGATATTCATTCCAAACTTTGGCTATAAGCTAACACTCCAAGTTTGATAGGTTTGCCTAGGACACAGTTGCATATTCAATGCAATACAAATAAAATGAGCTGATTGCTCACTGGCAATTTCAGACAGCATAGAATGACAGTATTGCTGATCTCCAATACCAGTGAGATGGTTGTGGAAAATTCTTTGGCTTTCATTACAACACAGCCTACATTTGATCCCTTCCTACCACGGAATCTCACTGGATAACACCCTGTGTGAAAAATGATTGGAGTTCTTGGTTGGTTGAAATCAGAATATTTTGTTCTATCATAAAATCATGGAATTGCTTAGATTGCAAATAATTCCAAGGATCATCAAGTTCCAACCCTCCTGCCACATGCAGAGCCACCAACCTCCATATCTGGTACTAGACCAGGCTGCCCAGGTCCCCATCCAACCTGGCCTTGAACACCTCCAGGGACGGAGAATCCACTGTCTCTCTGGGCAGCCTGTTCCAGCACCTCACCACTCTCTCTGTGAAGAACATCCCCCAATATCCAATCTAAACATTCCCTCCCTGAGGTTAAAACCATTCCCCCTTGTCCTATCACTATCTACCCAAACAAAAAAAGTTGATTCTCCCCCCTCCCTTTTTTTTTTTTTAACTCCTCTTTAAATACTGGAAGGTTGCAGTGAGGTCACCCCACCACCTTCTCTTCTCCAGGCTGAACAAGCCCCGCTCTGTCAGCCTGTCTTTGTAGGGGACATGCTCCCGCCCTCGGATCATCTTAGTGGCCCTCCTCTGGACCTTCTCCTACAGCTCCACATCTTCCCTGTACTGGGGGCCCCAGGCCTGGATGCAGTACTCCAGATGACATCTCAGAAGAGCTGAGTAGAGGGGAACAATCACCTCCCTCTCCCTGCTGGCCACCCCTCTTCTGATGGAGCCCAGGATACCAATGGCCTTCTGAGCTGCAAGTGCACACTGCTGACTCATGTTTACTTTTTCATCCACCAGGACACCCATCTCCTTCTCTGCAGGGCTACTCTCAAGGGGTTCTTCTCCCAGTCTGTATTTGCATCTGAGATTCCTCCAGCCCAAGTGCAAAACCTTGCACTTTGCTGTGTTGAATCTCATTAGGTTCACACAGGCCCACCTTTCAAGTTTGTTGAGATCCCTCTGCATGGCATCCCTTCCTTCTACTGTGTCAACCAAATCACTCAGCTTGCTGTCATCGGCAAACTTGCTGAGGGTGCACCCGAGCCCACCATTGAGACATTGATGAAGATGTTGAAGAGCAGTGTTCCCAAGACAGACCCCTTGGGGCCACCACTCATCAGCGCCCTCCACATGGACGTAGTGCCATTCAAAACAACCCTCTGTCTATGGCCTTCCAACCGATTCCTTATCCACAAAATAGTCCACCCCTCAAAACTCTCTCTCTCCAATTCAGAAATCCATATGTGGTGGAAGAACATGTCAAAGGCCTTGCACAAGTCCAGGTACATGACATTGGTTGCCTTCCCTTTGTCCGCCAGTGTTGTCACTCCATCACAGAAGGCCACCAGATTGGTCAGGAACAACCTTCTTGCCATGCTGTCTCTCTCAGATCACCTGCTCATCCCTAATGTGCCTTAACGTCTTCCAGCAGGATCTGTTCCATGATCTTCCCAGGCACAGAGGTGAGACTCACCGGTCTGTAGTTCTCCGGGTCCTCCTTCCAACCTTTCTTGTAAATGGGAGTGGCATTTCCCTTTTCCCAGTCCCCAGGGACTTCACCCAACAGCCACGACTTTTTAAATATGATGGAGAACAGCTCAGCAACCATATCAGCCAGCTCCTTTAGGACCCTGGGATGCATGTCATCTGGCCCCAAAGACTTGCATACATTCAGTCTCATGAGGTGGTCTTGGACTTGTCCTGCCCTTATGGGAGGGATGGGGGTGGGGGGATGATTTACTCCCCCAGTTTGCACCTAGAGGCACAGGGATGCAAGCTTCAGGGACATGAGAAATCCATCTATACTCTTGGAAAGGAATGAAGAACAGAGATGAGATGGCAGAGGAATTACAATTGCATAGAGTGACGTGTTAGAAGTGAGAACTAGGAAAAACGAAAGGCATTCTTGTTCTTGACGTATGTTTGTACTACTGATATTATTAACATTTTAATATTACAATGCATATTATGTTGTTAACAAATACTTTCAGCTTACCTTACAAGAAAAGCTATTTAAAACATTTGTAAAACTTATAAAAATACATGTAGTACACAGACATAAGCAGGGAGGAAAATACTTTTTGATATGTAGAGTGACTGCCTATTAAAATTGGTTCTTTATTTTTTCAAATTCTGGTCGGGCACAGATGCTTCAAAAGGGGCAGTGAGTTCTCTTGTATTGTGCTTTAAAAACACAACAATTTCAGCAACAACTCTTTGAATGGCAAGAAGCAAAGCTGGATTGTTTTAATTAATTTGACTTGGATAACTACCTATATTACTCACAGCAATAAAACTAGTATGTCATAATAACACACAATGTCTGCATCCACTGCAAATCCCACAAGTAGGTCATATTCTGAAAAAAAAATCAGACATTTTGTTCTTTGTGTCTACTTTTAGCTATGGGACAAAGAAAAACATGAAGAACAGATCATTTTTCAGTGTGACTTTCAGAATTACAGTAAACTCAGATAGTTTATACTGACGGTTCTCATTTATCAACTAAATAATCCTTGTCCCTGCAAGCTAATGTACTATATGTAAATATAATCATGTTACATTCAGTGTTCATTGCCCTTCTCTGGCATTTACCAATCTGTACCTCAGAAGGATATTTTAAATCCAGTGGAAACAAACTGCAAAGGCAGAATTAACTTTGAAGCAGAAAGAATATAGATTCAGAAGAGGAAGTTAGAAGCTTCTCTGGGTGTGTGCTCACATGTTTTAAAACAGATGAGGGAAAGATGAATCAGAAAGGGTCGGCTCATTTGGTTTTCAGGCAACACACATTAGCTACCTGCACAAACAAAGCACGTGAGCTAAAAGGACAGAATGAGGGTATGTGTGCCCTATTAAAGCAAATTCTCTATTTACATTCATTCATAAGCAAACCTTTCTGGTTAAATGCTTTGATTGTATTTCCTTTCTTTTTTTTTCATCTTTTGGGAAAAAAGACTGAGGGAAAACAGTCTTCCTTCATCTATTCTGCAAGCAGAGGCAGAAGATTGAAGTAGGAGGTTGAATAACTGAAAATTATATGCCTTGCTCTAGAAAATGTAATCACATCAGAGAGAGAAAGAGAAAACGAGTCAGAAGATCTAGTCAGAAGAAAGCAGAATACAGCAAAGATCACTGGTAGGTAGTGTGGTGCCTGCAATTCTCCTTACCATCTTAATAGGGTGCCAGAAGGTGCTGGTAGGGTCACTGAGTAGCAGTGCTCCTGGCCTACTGACAGCTGCCACTCAGTGACACAGTGGTTGAGGTTGGAAGGAACCTCTAGAGGTCACTTAGTCCAAGACCCCTGCTTCAGCAGGGACACCCAGAGCATGCTGCCCAGGCCCATGTCCAGGTGCCTTCTGAAGATCTCCAAGGAGGAGAGTCCACAACCTCTTTGGGCAACTTGTACCAGTGCTCAGTCACCCACCCAGAGAAGAAGTGCTTCCTGGTGCTCAGAGGGACCCTCCTCTCTACCAGTTTGTGCCTATGGCCTTTTGTCCACTGAAAAAAGCCTGGCCTCATCTGAACTGCACCCTTCCTAGTAAGTATTTGCAAACATTTATAAGATCCTCTGGGGCCCTCTCTTCTCCAGGCTGAACAGCCCCAGCTCTCTCAGCCTCTCCTCATCAGACAGGTGCTCCATCTCTTCTTCATCTTGGTGGCCCTTTGTTGGACCCTTTCCAGTGTGTTAATGTCCCTCTTACACTGGAAACCACAGAACTTGACATAGTACTTCAAGTGTGGCCTCACCAACAGGGGGTAATGGCCACTGGTGAAAAGATCACAGGACCAGTCCCATCCTGGAAAATTCCTAAAATGTAAGTACCTATATGCACAAGACAGCATGGCTTACATTTAATTGTAGGATAAACTCCTGAAGGAGTGCAGAACTACAAATGCCAGTAGATCTTTTTTAGCTCTCTGATATGTTTATGGAGCCCAGAAAAAGGAGAAAAAATACTTCATTGACACATGTCAAATCAATAGATGGACATGTAAGAAATGGAAAGATCCAAATTCCACAGAAATCAAAAGAAAGTTTTCCATGAACAAAAGAGGGTGGTCCCTTTACTCATCTGTACAGCTAACTGTATTGCACAGTCCATTTAGGATGCTTTTTTCCACCTTATGGTAAAATACAAGTTGTTACCAGTCTGGAAAATGTGTTTTGTTTGTGCTCTGGAAGTGTTAGAAGGCACAGACAAGCAAAACATTGTAATAAAGTATGAATTTACAGAATTTCAGCCACCAGCTGGAGGAGTAGAAGGTGGTGCCATTATTGCATATCAGAAGAAGGAAAAACAGGTAGTGTTAGCAAGTAGTTATCAGTATTTACACGCAAGTAATATTGGCAGCACAAACCACTAGTGTCATCATAAGAATGGTTCAAGAGAAGTCAGGAGGGAAGTAAGCATCACAAGCGTCTTAATAAAAAATTATTAGGGTGCACTTGCATGCTGCTATTCAAAAATAATTAATATAGCATAAATACCCTACCAGTTCTTTGGATCAGTCTATTGTTTGCTGTCAATGGACTTGCAATATGCTAAGCTCACAACTAACAGAAAATGAGAAAAAAATCCCAGCTCTCAGTTTGACAATGTCATCCCATCTTAAAATGAATTTCAAGCTTTCTTCCATTTCAGAATGAAGTAAAGGTCTCTTGTTAAAGAAAAATTCCAGAAATGGCTCCTGTACTTCAGCTTCAGCCTTACCACTTCTGTATTATTAAAAAAGCAGCATGTCACTCACACAGCTCTGTATTTCTGCCCCTGGAATGGTTATGGTTTTTACCAACCTTCACATTATTCTTACATACAATAGAAACGAATAACCCCATAACGGCACACAAGTAAGGAATCCAAATAACCTTATCAGATTGAACACATGAATAGTTTAGAAGCTGAGGTGACCTTTATTTATTTCTAATAATGTTTATCCCTGTCACAGACACTTCCAAAATCTGAGGACTGTCAAAGCAGCTCAAGAGGACGCTCAGAGGCATAACAACCGAAGTTAGGCATGTTTAAATCATTCACCGGAATATCAACTCTTTTGATTTCTGGTGTACCCGGAAAAGAAACAAGAAAAGAAAGAACAAGTGGCAATAACATAACATCAAACCTAAAACAGTTTCCATTTTTGAAATTAAAATTACAAATTTAGAGTAACACTTTACAGGTGTTCTCTAGAAACCACTTATTTACAATGAAGGAGAAAAACTTCATTATTTCTGCTGTTGTTTAACTTTTGCTTCCAGTGTGCAATAGGGTGTAGTTCCAGACCAAGGGAGCAAAAGCTGGTATTTCTTGTGATGAAGCAGGTATCCAGGTAATAGTTTAATTCACACTGTCATGCTATGAAACTCAAGAGCGGAACACACAAGGTCAACAGAAGAACTCAAGGAAAAGAATGCCATGAAAGCAGAGTACATCTGAAAGAAATAGCAAATTAAGGTTAACCAGATTTTGCTTAAAAAAAGAAGTGAAGAAAAAAAAAAAAGAGTGGAGGTTGCTTCAAATTCTTGAAGTTTCTTACACTGAATATAGTTGCTGTTAAAATACCTACTATATTCTGAACTCAGCTGACAAATCCACTGATCAATTCCAGCACATGCAAAGACAACTACACAGATTATCTGCCCCATGCCTCTAAAATCAACACGTATGTTGAGCTCCCACAGTCACTGACTTCACAGAATGGTTTGGGTTGGAAGGAACTTCTAAGATCATCTAGTTCCATCTCCCCTGCTACAGGCAGGGACACCTCCCACTAAAGCAGGTTGCTCAAAGCCCCACACAGCCTGGTCTTGAACACTACTAGGAGGAGGCATTCGCAGCCTCTCTGGGCAACCTGTTCTAGTGTCTCATAGATCTCACAGTAAAGAATATCTTCCTAATATCTAATCTAAAGCTAAGCAAGGAACTTTCTTAAAACAAAATTTAACCATAAATACTCTTATCGTTATTTCATATGAACATACTTTATGTTTTAAATGATAACTTGCTTTCCCCAGATGAAGGTGTTTCTTATGATCTTGAGCCCTTTTGTAAAATTCTGTATAGCAAAGAGATAGTGCTGTATTTTCAAGCCATCAAAATGCAGTTGGTTTTATGAACCAAGATGAACCCAGGAGCATGGGAATCAATGAGGAGAAACAGCAGATCCATTTCCAGGACTTTGAATGACTGTGCAGCTACTACAGGTCTGTGCTGGGGTCAAACTGCACAGGAACAAAGCTCTGCTTTCTCAAATGGGGCTCTAAGCCATCAAACAGCTTCTTGTTTCACTCAGTGCAAGTGTTCCATGCGAGCTGCTCAGCTGCACTTTTCCTAGTTTGTTATGATTAGAAGCTGTTTATGTTGGTGAAATGTCAGGTTGCATTTTCACTCCTTTGTTATGCAACACTGTTATTCCGCTAGGGAAAAGTGATTTTATGTTTCTTGCTGTAGAAATGATTCATTTAGCCTGGTAGATCTTTGCACAATGCAAACAAATGAGCAAAAAGGCGATCATCTCTGCTTCAGAGTTCTGTGCAAGGTACAACTATATGTTGGAAAAAAAAAACCCAAAACAAACAATTAAAGGAAGGAGTAATGGGACATTCCATTGTGTCATTGCTATGCCAGCTGTATATTAATTTCGTGAGAAAATGTATTCCACTATTCTGCTATCGGCCTTCCATGTGCTAAAGACACATGGCTGATTTTCTACCAGGTGACTCAGGAGCAGCTAGCTTGTGAACTGTTATCATGCAATTATAAAATGCATGAAGTAAAAAGAGCCTGCGTTATGTAAACACAGCTCTGAGCAGTTCTGAAGAAAGCAGTTCCAGTTTGGTTTCACATTGGTTTTATCGTACTGGCATCAATACATGTCAGCGTGTTATGCTGTTTTGGAATAGGAGGTTATTTCTAATGCCATTCTTTCTGCAGCACTGATCTTTATCCCATATTTGAAAAGAAGACTGAAGGAACTTATTAAAAATATACTGCAGAGTACCATATCCTTAAAAGATATTTCAATATTAGCTGAGGGGATTGCTTGTTGGTTGATTCTTACGGCATGATAGTATGTCTCTTCAAGTTTTATATATGTACAAATACCCATACATACACATATATATGTATATGTATGTTTATATATATATTGACTATTATTATGTATTTATGAACACTTTTAGAATATGCATTTTTTAGGTAAGGAAATCAGACTAAGATGCTGAGGACTGAGGTATCATATTTGTGAATAACTGCCAATATTCACTGACCAGGTGACTTTAAATGGACAAGTAAACTTTAGACTTAGGCTGTGTCAATAGCAATTCTTCTTCAAAACATCAGTGATAAGACATTTCTAATAGGTATACATAAAATGTTTACAGAAAAATCAGATAAAACAATAATATATCCAAAAGAGTTGTAACTGAATGTATAAACTCTTAAGTCCAAGAGCTTGATAATAGAAGTGAAAATCTCTCACTGACTTTCCACCAATGGAGTTAGATGTGTTATTCCAGGGCTTTACCACTGCCTCCAAGCCAAGCATCCTCACCAGAAACACACCTGAGCAGAACTCCATAAAGCACTGCTTCTTCAGGATAACCTTCAAGAGGGTAGAGATGACAGTTGACCCAGCATTCTGGTAACGGGAGAAGAGAAGATCATGGCATCTATTAGAACAACACATCTCAAGGAACCGCACCCATATGTTGTTAATAACTGCTCTTCCACAGCATTTACCTGTATTCCTCTGCTGCTCACTAGCAAGAGGTTATCTTTAGGCCCAGAAGCTGGAAGTTAAAGTTACACTTGGGAAATGGCTGTAGGATCTCAAAAAGGGAGACGTTAAATGCTAAATATTAGTCATTCTCTATGGAGAATGACCTTCTCTATACATTTTTGAGTGTATTTTAGGGTGTAAATAAAATTAAACAAACGAACAATCTTATAAATTAAATACTGAGGATACAGTCCTATTGAAGTCAAAACTTCCATTTTCTTCCAATACACTGCAAATAAGTATGAGGAGACTTGTATCAGACTTCAGTTAATGAGAAACAGATAAAGAGCTGCAGCCAAAAGAATACCAAGCTTTTATTAATATGCTAAGTCAAATTAAATTGGATTCAGGAGATTTTTTCCCATGAATCGGCAGCAATTTTGCTATGCTTTGCTGCCATCCAGAGACTTCTTTCCTGTAAGTGAGTACAAGTGATTCCTTTTACTCATTGGTATCGTATCAGAGGGGGCCCAGAAAAGACGGGGCGCAAAACCAAAATGTCTAGGGGATGAATTGTTTGAAAAAAGTGATATTTCAAACCAGGAATGCAGGAAATGTTCCAGTTGTATGAACTTAGGGACACATCTTTTTTTTTGGAAAATCTGTGTGTGGCACACGTTGCCTTCAAATGGGAATGCAAAATGGGGATAGAAACTAAAACTTCAAATGTGAGTGAATGAAGTCTCAAAGCTCTCACAAAGTTTAAACAATCCCATTTATTTGCTTTAATGTCAGCACTAGAGTGAATATTCTAGTTTCTGATTAGATAATGGCAATTTCAATATACAGTGTGCGCATAAGGGACCTCTACAACTTGACTGCTAAGTGCAGAGAAAAACCGTAGCCAGGCACATGTCTTCCAAACCTTTCATAGTCTGAATTTTCTGCTATGACAGAACAAGTACCTTGGTTCTCCCATGAGGTACTACTTGGACATAAAAGGTAAACAACCCAATATTTTGCTAAGGTGTAATATCCCTTTTTCCCAGTATATTGCTTCCAGCACTAAACATTCAAGGATATAGAATAAGACTGATGGAAAGATGCTTTTCTTCTCCCGTTACATCCTGCAAGTTCCCAATGCTGGTAAGAATTTCCTGTACAAAAGATAAAAGAAGATAAGAAAGGTATAGCATATGACTTTTTATTATTGAAATACACACAAAAAGCTCTGAAAGCACAGTGTCACAGAGACCACAGTGACAGCTTAAAGGAGACTCATTAATTATCTTTTTGAAACTACTAGCTCACCACTGGAATTTTCTGGAGTGAGGAAGCCACTGTATCATAAAAAGGTGCAATTCTTGAAATTTGTAGCACTGCAGCTTAATGCACCAGAGAAAAAGAGAGTTGAATGTACTTATTGATGATATTAGAGTCTAGCCTGACCTTCCCCTCTATGTTTTTAACTATCGACCTTCATTGTTTTCAGGAATCCTTTAATCTGTCTACCTTTAGGCTTACAAATTAGCATTTCTCCTCAACTCACATCAATTAATTCCTTAGGGAAAAGTTATCTAAGCTAAAGGTACATACTTATTTTCTTTTTATTTCTCTGGACTTGCCATACACTGCTCCAACACACGTAGGTCTTCAACAGGGCTGCAACATTCACAGCATTATTCGTCTCGGGATGCGCAGACCAATACCTTAATCACTTTGTGGCCAGGTTTAATTAAAATATGATTAACTGCACCACATTATTAACATTTCATGACTGAAATGTCGCTGCTCATTCTCAAGATCCTTAACAGCTTACATAAAATGGAAACAGTAAATTTCTGTTTCATCTAGACAAGAGCATTATTGTTGTCTCTGAAAAAGGGGCAGAAGGGAACCAATATCTTTTACATCAAACCACAAATATTTACTGTTTGTACTAAGAGAAAGTTGAAACAGGACGAGGTTATTGTTCTATGTATGCACGAGGCAGCAAAGGGGGATGTGGCACTCTGCCTTATGTCTTGTAGAGATGTTCATGATTAAAGTGTTCAGACTTGGAATTCTGGGAGATAGAAAAGACAGTGAACAGATGGTTCTGCTCCTGGCAGCCCCTTGTGGTACAGAAACCACAAAGGGACATAAGGACATTGCGTACTTAGAGGCATAGGGTAGACTTGTTTTTTAAACCCTGACAGCTGCCAAAAAGTTCTTGGCTTCAGCACTTTCTTTTCTGAACCAGATGTCATTTCTGTGTGCTGAGAAACCTCTGGTAGATCTCAACCTCCATTTGAACTTATGGTAACTTATCACCAGCAGGATGTTTTGGCAAATATTTCCACAGATGTACTTCTTCCTGTGTGAAAAACCATATTCTCTCAGTTATTTTTACCAGTCTCTTGCTGTCTTCATGTGTCCTTGGAAATGGCTAAGCTATTTTCAAATGAAAAATTTCACAAATAATTTCACCTACAGCAAAAAGGAAATACACGATATGTTCTGACAGCAGTGTAGTATGATAACTCTGGAAATATTACTGCACTTGCTAATAAAGTCTAACAGTGGCATCTGAAATTTAACCATAAGTTAGCAATTGGTAATTGTCAGAGTGCTTGCCCTGACTCTTATTTTTCATTTGAAACTTGGATCTGAGGTGCTGCTAATATTTGACTTTGACTCAGTTTCACAGGATTATTAATAAAGTGTTATCCCAGCTTAGATAACTGCAAGGGAAAGATTTTGTCAAACACAGGTAATGGTAAAGTCACAAACTAACTGAAAACAAGAATTTAGGATGGAAGCATTGAACAGTATTTGACACAGGTTTTCAGAATCAATTCCAGTTCCTGCTGCACCCACCATTTATAATGCTTTACTAACTCTGTTGAATAAGAACATTGGCCACTTTCTTCTTTTCCTCCTTTTGGAAGGTGAAGCAATTGTGACAATTGCAATTTGTCTAGAAACTGATAATTACTTTTCAATTTGGGGTGATAATCTTTATTTCTCTTTCATGTTTTGCAAGAACAAACTCTTCTCTGCATGCTGCTCCTGAAACCCTTCTGGTTGCTCCTCAGTTACCCATTAATCTTTAAAATTATCAAAGATGAACATAAGTCTTCCTCTAATGCATCCTACCCAATTCTTTATTCATTACTTGCAGAAAAATTATGCTGATATAACATATAGACCAGGAATCAGTCATTGTTAATGACTTAATTACAATGTGGTATCTACTTTTGTCTCTCATATGAAGCTTAGGTGGGGGAGCATAACAGGCTGGTGTTCTTAGTGGGTCAGAATTTCAAGTTCTGTCTTCTTAGACAACAGTCTTCTTAGTGGGTCAGAATTTCAAGTTATCACTGTAGATCTTCTCCTATAGGCAAAGAAGCTACACGGACTGTGGTTGCGAGCCCTTTCAAATAGAAGGATCTGCATGAACAGAGAATGGAGTTGATGTCAGAAGACAGGCATTCATGTCAAGAACAAAAAATTGCTAGCTCCTGGAAATAAAGTAGGGGGAATATCATTTTCTTCTACATTTTTTCTTTTCCTTCATGTAATCAGGCATATTTGCAAAATTCCTTTAGTTTACTTTAATCTTCATCTATCTTACGTTGTTGATTTTTCATCCCTGCATTATAAGCAGTTTGAATGCATACATCAGAGGCAAACTGAACAGCTGTTAGCCTATGGGCTACTAGACACATCAGCAGATAAAACACAGTAAGGTCCTTTTCAACCACCAGCCTGTTATGCTCCCCCACCTAAGCTTCATATGAGAGACAAAAGTAGATACCACATTGTAATTAAGTCATTAACAATGACTGATTCCTGGTCTATATGTTATATCAGCATAATTTTTTGCAAGTAATGAATAAAGAATTGGGTAGGATGCATTAGAGGAAGACTTATGTTCATCTTTGATAATTTTAAAGAAAATTGTGGAAGGAACGTAGACTTCTGAAATTTGATGGTTGGGGTGAAATGGGTTGAGGGTGACATGGGACATAGTGGGGACAAGACCTGTAGGACAGATACGTGAGAACAGGAAAAACAGGATGTTTACTGGAAGCCTGATCCTAAATGATATGTAATACCATAGAAGCTGGCATGGCATTATTAGTAGTAATATATAAGGAATTTCATAATTGCTCTATTTTCTAGGACTGTGGGAAAACTCAGTCTGTTTTTATCATTTCTGGCTTAATTTAACTAGGCTGCAAGGAATGAAATACAGAAAAGCTCTAATAATAGATGGTCCATGAACCCTGGATGTGCATCTGTTCTTTGCTTGGCCATGTCATTGCTGCCTCCTTACTGAGATTTTAACTTTGATGTGTATCTTTTCATGATTAGTAGATTCCTCCCTATATTCTGAACAACATATTTGTTTGTTCCATTGGTCATGTGTTTAGTAAAAAAATATTTGTTTTCTGTTATTAATTAGAATTTAAACCCTGTGTATCATTCATGTGTTCAAACGGTTTTCTGTTTATTGTGTTTCTCTGCAAGTTCATGTCCTTTGCTTCATTTTTAAGGTACAACTGCTAAGAACAAGTAGGATATGGCCTCCATCATGTCCTGAGCAGCAGCATTCTGCTTTAAAGCCAAAAGTTTATAAACCAACTTTCTCCCTCTGAGCCCATATTTTTGAAGATGCAGGAGATGCAATTAAACCTATTATTATTATTCCTCTGAAAAATATTAAAATTACACATGAAAACAAAGAACACTAGTGTTTCTTTATGTGATAGTTGTGCTGCAATTAAGGTGCAGTATGGGTAACACATTTTTGTTGAGCTTATGCATTTGTGGGAAATCAACTCTTAATATCCTGTAAATAAAATTCTTCTGTAGTAAATGAAATATGAAACTATTTTAAATGAAATGCAAAGATCTTTTTTTTTCATCTAAGCATGCCAGTTCCAACTGAAAATTACATTAAAATAAAAAGTTAGCTAACAAATATTTGTCTTACAAACTTGTTAAGGACTTTCTATTAAGAAATACTAAAGAAGACATCAGCACATTGCTGGATATTATACACATGAAAAATCATTAGTTTTGCTGATGTTTGTTAGAGAAGCGTTCTCTTAAGGCACCACAGGGTCACCCTCACCCACACCTTGGTAGGAAACACCTTGGCACTTCAGTGAGTTACTGTCTGTTTCAAAAGAACCATCCTGGCAGCACCGTCCCAAACTTTTAGATTATAAATGCAATAGGTCCCACTCAAGATCTTTCAAACCATATTAAAGCATTTAATAAACTAAGATTTACACACTTGTTACTTGCTGTCTCTTCCTTCTTTTATCTTGTTGTTCTATAATATGTTAATATATAATATATGTTGTTCTGTATGTTCACACAAAACTCAGAGCACATGTGAATATTGGCATGTCTGGGAAGCCAGTCTTCCCTTTAGTTGCTGTAAAATTGACAGCACTACCTCACTGGTGCATCTGTCACTCTTGCTGATGGGTGACCAAAGACAGAAGGTTGCAGGGAGACATTTTCAGACATCATTACCTAAAAATTAATCTATCTATCTTACACAAAAAAACAACCCAGCAACTCAATCAAACCAAACAGACAAATATAAAACTGCAAACCGTAGGAGAATCATTATTAAAACACACAATTGTAACACTCCTTTTACTGTTATTTCTACACCAAACACAAGAAATTCTCAGAGAGTCTATGACTGTGTTTAGTTGTGTAGGTGATGTAGGAACTACTCACCATGAAAAAAAAGCAACATAACTGAGAGAAGGAATCGAGTACCTCCAGTATTCAAAATCTTCCAAAACCTCCATGAACTTAATAGGCAAGACATTCCTGCAAAATTCAAACACTTCTGCTACTTCACTTTGCATCTGGTAAGGGTCGAATCTTCCCTCCTCTTTCCTTGTACAGCTGAAGTCAAAGATGACAGGATTTTCAGTTGTCTCATCTAAGGCCACCAAGATGATTAGGGCCTGGAGCATTTCCTACATGACAAAAGGCTGAGAGATCTGGGACTGTTCAGCCTGGAGAAGAGAAGACTGAGGGGGGATTTCATCATTGTTTATAAATATCTACAGGATAGGAGTCAAGTGGATGGGGCCAGGCTCTTTTCCTTGGTGTGCAGGGGCAATGGGCACAAACAGGAACACAAGAAGTTTCACCTGAACATGAGGAAATCAACACTGCAGATGGAGAAGACTGCCTTTCAAGGTATCCCTTACTCTTTTTGCTGTGAGGGTGACTGAGCACTGGAGCCAGTCACTCAGAAAGGCTGTGGAGCCTTCCTCCTTGGAGATCTTCAAGCATCATCTGGAAATGGTCCTGGGTAACCAGCTTTAGGTCTCCCTGTTTGAGCAAGCGGATTGCACCAGGTGACCTCAACATCATGTGGAAAGGAAGAAAAGTGATTTCTCCCACATTATTTTATCCTTTTCATTCAGGCACTCAGACAATATTTATGAACATAGCATCCCCAGGCTGAAGGCAACACCTTCTTAAGAAAAGGGAAGGCAAGGCACAAATTGTGCGAAATAATGTATCCAAATCAGATAAAAGATGGGTGCTCAAGAAAGGCTCTGAAAAAATTCACCAAATTCCTGTTTTGTTGCTGCCTGGATCCAATTATTGGAGGAGATTGCTCGACATATATTTATATGTATATATATATATGTACACAGAGGAAGACTAAGGCAACAAATGAGGCCAAATGCTGTCCAACTGATTTATCACAAGTTCTAAGCAACTAAGGGATGTGAGGAAGATGGGGCAGTCGGCGATAGTAAAGAGAGAAATCCTAGGGAACAGTTTACAGAGCAGGAAGAGTCACCACCAAGGATCCAGCGATGCTTCATTGGTCTATAGGGAGGCAGCAAGCCGATTAGCAATGTCTCATTGACCTGCACAGCTGCAGTTTGGCAGTGGGGATACCTGCTCTTCCTTGAAATTCTTTGGATTTTTATCCTCTCTGTAGCACAGTAGCAGCTGGTTGTCAGGGGCTCTCCTGCCTATCCCAATTATCAGGGGCATCATGTCCTGTTTGTCATGGTGACAGTAGCTGTTAGGGTGCCCACGTTTTGTTCATCAGAAGGAACAGCACGTCCATCCTCTTACCACTGTGCTCGTGGTAATCAACCATTAACTCCAAAAGCTTGTCAGCAGGTTATGTCTTGGACAGGTGTCAATGAATAAGCTTTGAGCCAAAAACTGTTCCAACTTCTCACAGGTGCCTCAATCACATCTATTTTCTTGTCTCAGAGAGGAAAACGTGACACACGTAACGACAGACATAGCACAAAATTGATTTAGAAAATGATGGTGCTGTTTCAGAGGCTTAGTGTGAACTTGGGTGTATTTACTGAAGGGTGTGTTGTAGTAGGCGCTTGGCGGGGATACGTATTGTACGGGATAGGCCTCTCCCTAAGCACAGTGAAAGGGTGCTGTTGTGCAAAAACGGACTGTCCTTGCTAATGAGTAAACAAGATAAGAAGAAGGCGAAGGAATGAGGAAACAATAGGAGCCAATAAGGAATTGTGGTAAGGGGCTAAGATCCAGTACGGATGAATCAGGACAGGACACGATTGCTCAAGCAGAGTATATAAGCTGTGTATATTAGTGAATAAACACCATTTTGCTACATCCCCATACTGGTGTCTGTGTTGCTATGGTCCTAGCGAGCTCTGATCGCTAGCCCATGACGGTGCAGCTTGGGATCACGGTGGTTGTTGGCGGTAACAAGGGTGTACGTATTTCTGTCCTGGTTATCACCACTTTCTAAAAGGTGAATATTATAAGAAAACAGTTAAGAATTTCCCTCCAAATCACAGTTCAGGTAAGACTTACCTGAACAGAATCAGAAAAATAAGAAGAAATATTCACTGAATAAAACAAGGCAGAGATATCTATTTACTGATGGGTGGAATAATTCTGGAATAAGACAGCACTAACTAATGTGTGGGTTATCTGTTCTAAAGCCTAAAGGAAGCTTTGCTATATGTGTCATGGCGCTTGCTAGTTTCTGAAGCACGTGAGCAACATCTTGTGTTAGATGATGAATACTGCAGATTCCACTGTATTTATGAATGCTTGAATGTTTGAAACGTGCATAACCAGTGACTATAAAAACGAGTGAAAACCAGATCCTCTTATCATATGTCCAAATGGTAACCCAGGGATCATACAGGCATTACCATCAAACACATGCCATGTATTTACTTGCTTTATCCCAACAACTAAATGCTCCGAGTAGCAAGTTCTGTATTTAGAGAGAACTACTAGTAATTTTCCATCAGTGAGTAATAAATAATCAGGAGCCGTGGGAAAGTGGGTTAAAGGAACTGGATGCACTCAAAATTAATCTGTTTTATATGAACAGGTTTTGCATCAGTGTTAGCAATGCCATGTAGGAGTAGCTAAAATGAAGGAAAAAGGTCCTACCATCATTACACCTGCAAATTCTAGAAAGTCTAGTTGGAGGCATATTGAGTTTCATTCTCTAGAATAAGTATATGGTGATGGAAGTGGTTCAAGAAGTCAGAAAAAAAGCAAGTAAACTCAGTCCAGCCAGAGAGAGCCCTGTGGAATACTACTGAAGGGTGGATGGATGGCTTGATAAAGGATGAGGAACATAAGCAGGGCCAGGATAGTGAGCTCACGGCTGAAAGCAGGGAATGAACAGACGACAGGAAATGATAAACATACTTCAACACAGTTGTTACAATAATGGCTCTCCAGCTTATGAAGAAGTAGGGAACTGAGAAGACCCAGCCAAAGCATTGGACACTGCTGCAGAATGCCAACACTGACCGTACAGATGTAGGGAAAGGAATGGACAGAAGCACTCCGGAAAACCCGGATGCCACTGCCGGGATTGGAGTGCTGCAGATGCACACGTACAAGGTTACTAGGTGACACAAGCAAAACTGAGTCTTCTGCACCTGCGCAGAGGTCTCGGGGTCTCTGATGGTTGTTTGGGAAGGTGTCCCCCTCCTCACTTTGACCGTGTTTGGGCACAGGCTTTCTGAGGTGCTCTGCTCATGGAGAAGCGAAATTGCTTGTGACAGGTTCTTGGCAACACCCAGCAAAGGATTTGCAAGTAGGCCCATAGTCAGATACAGAAGGAAGAATGGTACTTGCTCAAGTGGAGAAGAGAAGGGGCTCTCTGGCCACGCAGCACTCCTTCACAGGAAGCTGCCTGGGTTTTGTTGCCCACTCTCCTGACTTCACCAAGAATCAACCTAGAACTCTATCGTTCTTGGGTCACTGTGCCCAAGGCGGCTTACGAGCCCCCTGTCTCCCGCCGGTCCTTCCCTGCTTTCTCTGTTTGGAAACAGAAGACTAGCGTGGCACTTCCCCCTGTAGGCTCTCTTGCCAGCTGTGTCTGGAAATTATCTTCCACACTCTCCAGGGATCTCCCAGACTTCTTCCTCTCGGCTGTACTGTATTTCCAGCAAACACCATTTGCTTCCCAAATCCTTCCTTACATTCTCCCCCTGACGTTGGCAAATGATGCCAAAATTCAACCTGAATTGTGTTTTGCTACTTCTACCACCGTTCCTCGGCAACATCAAAACCAAACATTTAGCGGCAGGAATTTCTTTTGAAAGCTAAACAGAACAAGCCAGTAGTTAACCTCCCACCCGTCGTCCTAGATTTTGAAAGATTCTCTTGGAAGCTGATGAACTAAATGAAGAAGGAAGATTTCTCCTCTTGCAGTGTGTAGATATTGTTGCAAATGAGGATGTCATTGCTGCATTTTTCAATGGGCAATGCTTTTCCTTCCTGGATTTGACTGTGTCCCCACAGGCTTGTGACAGTCGTGACTGGACTGTGCCCGCTCAGCTCTTCAAAACCTCCAGGCTTATGGATTCTGCTTGCTGGTGTGATTTTTCTGACTCCAGCCTGATCCTCCCAATGGCAGTTCGTGTCAACTGCCTCTTCCGATGCTGAGGAGAGCATTACAGAGGTTAAGATTGCAGGCAGGCTGGGCTGCAGTGATCGTGCCCTGGTGGAGTTTGTGATCTGGAGGAATGCAGGCCTGGCAAAAAACAGAGTCAGGACCCCCAACATCAGGAGAGTGAACTCCCGGCTGCTTAAGGAACTGCTGCGTAGGATCTCCTGGGAAAGTGTCCTTGAGGGCACAGGAACAGAACAGAGCTGGCAGCTCTTTAGGGACACCCTTCTGAGAACGCAAGAGCTCTCCATCCCCCAGCAGAAGAAACTGAGCAGAGGAGGCAGGCGACTGTCGTGGCTGTGCAAGGACCTGCAGCTTCAACTGAGGGAAAAGAGGGAAATGTGCAGGAAGTGGAAGCAGGGTTGTGTAGCCTTGGGGGAATATGGGGATGTTGTCCGCACGTGTAGAAATAAGATCAAGAAAGCCAAGGCACAGGTAGGGCTGACCTCAGCGAGGGGTGTGAAAAATAACAAGAAGGGGTTCTTCAGGTGCATAAGCAGGAGGAGACAGATCAAGGAGAGTGTTCCCCCTCTGATAAATGAGGATGGAGAGCTGGCTTCCTCAGGCATGAAAAAAGCTGAGGTGCTCAACAGGTGCTTTGCCTCGGTCTTCACTGGTCGTCAGGCTCCTCCCCATGTCTGCCAGGACCCTGAAACTCTGGGTGTGGGTGAGAGGAGCAGATCCCGTCCCACTGTAACAGCGGAACAAGTCTGAGACCCCCTCACGAAAGTGAATGCATTTAAGTCCGTGGGGCCGGGTGATATCCATCCTAGGGTTCTGAGAGAGATGGCTGATGTGGTTGTCGAGCCGCTCTCCATCACATTCGAATAATCATGGCTGTCTGGTGAAGTCCCCAGGGACTGGAAAAAGGGAAACATGACTCCCATTTTTAAGAAGGGGAGGAAGGAGGGTCCGCGGAACTACAGGCTGGTGAGCATCACCTCTGTGCCTGCGAAGATCACGGGGGAAATCCCCCTAGAAGCTTCGTTAAGGCACATACAAGACAAAGAGGTGATTTGAGACAGCCAGCATGGCTTCACCAAGGGCAGATCTTGCCTGACCAATCTGGGGGCCTTCTGTGATGGGGTGGGTGATGGCATCGGTGGATGGGGGAAGGGCGGTGGATGTCATCTGCCTGGACTTGTGTAAGGCCTTTGACATGGTCCCTCACCACATCCTTCTCTCTAAATTGGACAGGTGTGCATTTGAAGGATGGGCTGTTCCGTGGATTAAGACTTGGTTGGCTGGACGCAGCCAAAGGGTTGTGATCAGTGGTTCTGTGTCAGGATGGAGGCCGGTCACAAGCGGTGTCCCTCAGGGGTCGGTCCTGGGACCGGCGCTCTTCAACATCTTCATCAATGACACAGACGATGGCATCGGGTGCCCCCTCAGCACGTTTGCGGATGACACCAAGCTGAGCGGCGCAGTCGATACGTTGGAAGGAAGGGAAGCCATCCAGAGGGACCTGGGCAGGCCGGAGAAGTGGGCCCACGAAAATCTCATGAGTCTAAAAAGGCCAAGTACAAGGTGTTGCACTTGGGCCAGGGCAATCCCAGGTGTCTCTACAGACTGGGGGAAGATCTCCTCGAGAGCAGCCCTGCAGAGAAGGACTTGGGGGTCCTGGTGGACGAGAAGCTGGGCATGAGCCGGCAGTGTGCACTTGCAGCCCAGAAGGCCAACTGTGTTCTGGGCTGCATTAAAAAAGGGAGGGGCCAGCAGGAAGAGGGAGGTGATTGTGCCCCTCTGCTCAGCTCTTGTGAGGCCCCACCTGGAGTACTGCGTCCAGGCCTGGGTACCCAGTACAGGAAGGGCGTGGAGCTCTTGGAGCGGGTCCAGAGTAGGGCCGTAGGGCCACTAAGACGATCGGAGGGCTGGAGCAGCTCTCCCGTGAGGAAAGGTTGAGGGAGCTGAGCTTGTTTAGTTTGGAGAAGAGAAGGCTCTGGGGAGACCTCATTGCGGCCTTCCAGTACTTGAAGGGAGCGTATAAACAGGACGGGGAATGGCTGTTTGCAAGGGTGGATAATGACAGGACAAGGGGGAATGGTTTTGAACTAAGACAGGAGAGATTTAGGTCAGATATTAGGAGCAAGTTTTCCACACAGAGGTTGGTGACGCACAGGAACGGGTTGCCCAAGGAGCTTGTGGATGCCCCATCCCTGGGTGCATCCAAGGCCAGGCTGGATGTGGCTCTGGGCAGCCTGGTCTAGTGGCTGGCAGCCCTGCTGTGGCAGGGGGGTTGAAACTGGATGATCATTGTGGTCCTTTCCAACCCAGGCCATTCTATGACTCTATGATTCCACTTTTCTGCCCCATGCTGAACTGGTCCTGGCCACACAAGCCTTTCCTGCAGGGCAAGTGCTCCAGCCTCACTGCCTCTGTAGCCTACAGTGAGCCCCTCGGGACGGGCAGCGTCACTCCTGTCTGCGATCCTAGAAAGGAGGCAGAGCCTGGATTAGGCCTGGAGCGTGCTGGGCAGAGGGGATCACCCCTGCTGCCCCCAGCCAGGGGGGAAGGACAGGAGAAGGTCTCCAAGGGCGAGCCACGGGCTGTCTTTGACCTGGTGTGGAAGGAACCAATGCACGCAGAGGGCAGGGCAGCAGTGCTGGCTTGTGGGGAGAGTCAGTAGGCCCGTGCCCCGCTGCCTCAGAGGAAGACATGGGTTTTGTTCAAGGTACCCCAGAGCTGTATGGATCTGGAGATTTGTCACGGCCGGGGCGACATGGAAAGACTTGACTAAAGCCTCAGACACTGCTGCGAAATGCCAAAAGTGAGCAGACATAATATAGGGAATGGAACGGACAGAGGCGCTGCGGAAAACCCGGATGCCACTGCTGGGATTGGAGTGCTGCAGATGATGATCGCCCACTGTGATGCCACTGGCACCGATACGCCTACGTGAGGGATAGTGACATACGCAGCAGTGGATTGTGACCTCTTGGCCCTCCCTGCTTGTAGCCGGGCACAGAGTCTCTCACTCTGGCTTGTGCCTGCACTCCAGCCGAGCGTGTCTGCGAGGTTTGGAGCGAGCAGCGAGGATAGCCTTGGTGCTGGTCTCGTGCTCTGGGAGCTGCTGACAGCCGCTCTCAGTGCTCGTCCCCAGAGCCACTGGAACTTCTTCCCCGCCCTGCCTGGCTCAGGCAGCCGGGGCACCCAGGAGGCCGCAGCAGCAAAGGGAACCGGTAAGGGGACGCCTCACCCTGGGCAGCTGGGAGGCTCTCCTTCCCGAGGGACCTGGGCACTTGCTCCTCCCCTGCCGGGGTCAGCGAGTGACCGTGGCCTCTCTTCCTTTCCTAGCGTGACCCCTGCTGCTGCAGCAGCGGGCTGAGGAGCAGCCCCTCATCCCTCGTGGTGCTCTCCTGCCCACCACAGCAGCTGGACAGCATGGCCAGTGAGCCGGACCACCGCTGCCCCATTTGCCTGGACACCATGGATGACGCCAGCTACGCGATGCCGTGCCTGCACCGCTTTTGCTTTGGCTGCATCCGTCGCTGGACCCAGAGCAGGCCCACGTGCCCCCTCTGCAATCGCCGGCTGAGGTCCATCTTGCACTCGGTGCGTGCGGACAACAGCTTTGAGGAGTTTGTTGTCAGACGGCCTGGGAGGGCCAGAAGAGCACCCCAACGCCAAAGAGGGGCGGTGCCCACCTGGGCGTCCATGTTCCGCCACCACCCATCTGTGCTCCGGCCCCTGCTGCCCTGGCTGCACCAGGAGATGACGCAGCTCTTTGGGGCTGACAGCATGGCAGCCTTTTCAGCCTTCCAGCTCGCCGTCTTTGGCCTGTGCTTCTTTGGCCTGGACGAGGGAGCGCTGACCCTGTGGCTGTTCAGCTCCCTGCGAAGCCACGCCGCCGTCTTTGTACGACGGCTCGCTGTCCAAGCTGTGCAGCTGTGCAGCGGGGAGGTGCGACGCCTGCTGGGCCTGGATGCCTCCCGTGCTGCCACAGGGCAGGAGGGCAGCCCTGCAGCTGCTCGCGGCGCAGCTGCCTCCTCAACAGAAGCTGCCGACCGCAGCCCGCAGCCCTCCGGCAGCAGCTGGGAAGCCAACGTGGAGGAGGAGCTTCCTGTCCCCTCAACCGCTGCCCTTAGTGAGGGTCCCAGCCAGCCTCCGTCCATCCTGGCTCCGCTGCGGACGGTCCAAGAAGCAGCCCAGGAGGAGCTGGAGGAGGCAGTGCCGGGTCCCTCGAGTGCCAGCACGGTCAGGGAGCGCTCACGCAGGGTGCCTCGGCGAGCCCCGAAGAGGAGGGCACACACCTCTGAGGCCTCTGCACCTCCTGCCAAGAGGCCACCCCGCCGGCAGCACTAGGACACCGCCCCAGCAGCTGGCGAGAACGGGGCCGGGCCTGCAGCTGGGGCACAACCAGCCCTGGCACAACAACAGAATGATGCATTCTGTGGATGTTTTGGAAGGGACCTCAAGAATCTCCAACCCCCCCGCTGCCACAGGCGGGGCCACCAACCTCCGCACGGAATAAATACTAGACCAGGCTGCCCAGGGCCCCATCCAACCTGGCCTTGAACACCTGCAGGGACGGGGCATCCACAACCTCTCCGGGCAGCCTGTGCCAGCACCTCACCATTCTTTCTCACAGTGAGGAACTTCCCCCCGACATCCAACCTAAATCTTCCCTCCTTCAACTGAAATCCATTTCCCCTTGCCCTGCTGTTCTCTACCCTTTCCAAGAGTTGACTCTGCAATAAAATTACAGAAAAGTCTCCGTGTTGCTACCAATGCCTCTGTCAGCGCTGCGCACGGCGGAGGTCTGACCTCTGCCGGACCTGGAGGCCTCCCATGCTGCTGTTATCGTTGCTTTAGAACCTCCCATAGCACACTGCAAGGGCAAATGTTGAGAGAGGAGGCACTGCTTTATTTCTACGCAGGGCACAAGGTGGATCACCTCCACCAGTCAAGCGCACCCGTGTCTTTACACTGCCTTCTGCTTACAGTCCCAAAGGTCTCACTCCACTCCTACCTATTACATATTGATCCCATTGATACATGGGTGACACAAGCAAAACTTGTGCACTGCACCTGCGCAGAGGTCTCGGGTCTCTGATGGTTGTTTGGGAAGGTGTCCCCCTCCTCACTTTGACCGTGTTTGGGCACAGGCTTTCTGAGGTGCTCTGCTCATGGAGAAGCGAAATTGCTTGCGACAGGTTCTTGGCAATACCCAGCAAAGGATTTGCAAGTAGGCCCATAGTCAGATACAGAAGGAAGAATGGTACTTGCTCAAGTGGAGAAGAGAAGGGGCTCTCTGGCCACGCAGCACTCCTTCACAGGAAGCTGCCTGGGTTTTGTTGCCCACTCTCCTGACTTCACCAAGAATCAACCTAGAACTCTATCGTTCTTGGGTCACTGTGCCCAAGGCGGCTTACGAGCCCCCTGTCTCCCGCCGGTCCTTCCCTGCTTTCTCTGTTTGGAAACAGAAGACTAGCGTGGCACTTCCCCCTGTAGGCTCTCTTGCCAGCTGTGTCTGGAAATTATCTTCCACACTCTCCAGGGATCTCCCAGACTTCTTCCTCTCGGCTGTACCTTATTTCCAGCAAACACCATTTGCTTCCCAAATCCTTCTTTACATTCTCCCCCTGACGTTGGCAAATGATGCCAAAATTCAACCTGAATTGTGTTTTGCTACTTCTACCACCGTTCCTCGGCAACATCAAAACCAAACATTTAGCGGCAGGAATTTCTTTTGAAAGCTAAACAGAACAAGCCAGTAGTTAACCTCCCACCCGTCGTCCTAGATTTTGAAAGATTCTCTTGGAAGCTGATGAACTAAATGAAGAAGGAAGATTTCTCCTCTTGCAGTGTGTAGATATTGTTGCAAATGAGGATGTCATTGCTGCATTTTTCAATGGGCAATGCTTTTCCTTCCTGGATTTGACTGTGTCCCCACAGGCTTGTGACAGTTGTGACTGGACTGTGCCCGCTCAGCTCTTCAAAACCTCCAGGCTTATGGATTCTGCTTGCTGGTGTGATTTTTCTGACTCCAGCCTGATCCTCCCAATGGCAGTTCGTGTCAACTGCCTCTTCCGATGCTGAGGAGAGCATTACAGAGGTTAAGATTGCAGGCAGGCTGGGCTGCAGTGATCGTGCCCTGGTGGAGTTTGTGATCTGGAGGAATGCAGGCCTGGCAAAAAACAGAGTCAGGACCCCCAACATCAGGAGAGTGAACTCCCGGCTGCTTAAGGAACTGCTGCGTAGGATCTCCTGGGAAAGTGTCCTTGAGGGCATAGGAACAGAACAGAGCTGGCAGCTCTTTAGGGACACCCTTCTGAGAACGCAAGAGCTCTCCATCCCCCAGCAGAAGAAACTGAGCAGAGGAGGCAGGCGACTGTCGTGGCTGTGCAAGGACCTGCAGCTTCAACTGAGGGAAAAGAGGGAAATGTGCAGGAAGTGGAAGCAGGGTTGTGTAGCCTTGGGGGAATATGGGGATGTTGTCCGCACGTGTAGAAATAAGATCAAGAAAGCCAAGGCACAGGTAGGGCTGACCTCAGCGAGGGGTGTGAAAAATAACAAGAAGGGGTTCTTCAGGTGCATAAGCAGGAGGAGACAGATCAAGGAGAGTGTTCCCCCTCTGATAAATGAGGATGGAGAGCTGGCTTCCTCAGGCATGAAAAAAGCTGAGGTGCTCAACAGGTGCTTTGCCTCGGTCTTCACTGGTCGTCAGGCTCCTCCCCATGTCTGCCAGGACCCTGAAACTCTAGGTGTGGGTGAGAGGAGCAGATCCCGTCCCACTGTAACAGCGGAACAAGTCTGAGACCCCCTCACGAAAGTGAATGCATTTAAGTCCGTGGGGCCGGGTGATATCCATCCTAGGGTTCTGAGAGAGATGGCTGATGTGGTTGTCGAGCCGCTCTCCATCACATTCGAATAATCATGGCTGTCTGGTGAAGTCCCCAGGGACTGGAAAAAGGGAAACATGACTCCCATTTTTAAGAAGGGGAGGAAGGAGGGTCCGCGGAACTACAGGCTGGTGAGCATCACCTCTGTGCCTGCGAAGATCACGGGGGAAATCCCCCTAGAAGCTTCGTTAAGGCACATACAAGACAAAGAGGTGATTTGAGACAGCCAGCATGGCTTCACCAAGGGCAGATCTTGCCTGACCAATCTGGGGGCCTTCTGTGATGGGGTGGGTGATGGCATCGGTGGATGGGGGAAGGGCGGTGGATGTCATCTGCCTGGACTTGTGTAAGGCCTTTGACATGGTCCCTCACCACATCCTTCTCTCTAAATTGGACAGGTGTGCATTTGAAGGATGGGCTGTTCCGTGGATTAAGACTTGGTTGGCTGGACGCAGCCAAAGGGTTGTGATCAGTGGTTCTGTGTCAGGATGGAGGCCGGTCACAAGCGGTGTCCCTCAGGGGTCGGTCCTGGGACCGGCGCTCTTCAACATCTTCATCAATGACACAGACGATGGCATCGGGTGCCCCCTCAGCACGTTTGCGGATGACACCAAGCTGAGCGGCGCAGTCGATACGTTGGAAGGAAGGGAAGCCATCCAGAGGGACCTGGGCAGGCCGGAGAAGTGGGCCCACGAAAATCTCATGAGTCTAAAAAGGCCAAGTACAAGGTGTTGCACTTGGGCCAGGGCAATCCCAGGTGTCTCTACAGACTGGGGGAAGATCTCCTCGAGAGCAGCCCTGCAGAGAAGGACTTGGGGGTCCTGGTGGACGAGAAGCTGGGCATGAGCCGGCAGTGTGCACTTGCAGCCCAGAAGGCCAACTGTGTTCTGGGCTGCATTAAAAAAGGGAGGGGCCAGCAGGAAGAGGGAGGTGATTGTGCCCCTCTGCTCAGCTCTTGTGAGGCCCCACCTGGAGTACTGCGTCCAGGCCTGGGTCCCCAGTACAGGAAGGGCGTGGAGCTCTTGGAGCGGGTCCAGAGTAGGGCCGTAGGGCCACTAAGACGATCGGAGGGCTGGAGCAGCTCTCCCGTGAGGAAAGGTTGAGGGAGCTGAGCTTGTTTAGTTTGGAGAAGAGAAGGCTCTGGGGAGACCTCATTGCGGCCTTCCAGTACTTGAAGGGAGCGTATAAACAGGAGGGGGAATGGCTGTTTGCGAGGGTGGATAATGACAGGACAAGGGGGAATGGTTTTGAACTAAGACAGGAAAGATTTAGGTCAGATATTAGGAGCAAGTTTTCCACACAGAGGTTGGTGACGCACAGGAACGGGTTGCCCAAGGAGCTTGTGGATGCCCCATCCCTGGGTGCATCCAAGGCCAGGCTGGATGTGGCTCTGGGCAGCCTGGTCTAGTGGCTGGCAGCCCTGCTGTGGCAGGGGGGTTGAAACTGGATGATCATTGTGGTCCTTTCCAACCCAGGCCATTCTATGACTCTATGATTCCACTTTTCTGCCCCATGCTGAACTGGTCCTGGCCACACAAGCCTTTCCTGCAGGGCAAGTGCTCCAGCCTCACTGCCTCTGTAGCCTACAATGAGCCCCTCGGGACGGGCAGCGTCACTCCTGTCTGCGATCCTAGAAAGGAGGCAGAGCCTGGATTAGGCCTGGAGCGTGCTGGGCAGAGGGGATCACCCCTGCTGCCCCCAGCCAGGGGGGAAGGACAGGAGAAGGTCTCCAAGGGCGAGCCACGGGCTGTCTTTGACCTGGTGTGGAAGGAACCAATGCACGCAGAGGGCAGGGCAGCAGTGCTGGCTTGTGGGGAGAGTCAGTAGGCCCGTGCCCCGCTGCCTCAGAGGAAGACATGGGTTTTGTTCAAGGTACCCCAGAGCTGTATGGATCTGGAGATTTGTCACGGCCGGGGCGACATGGAAAGACTTGACTAAAGCCTCAGACACTGCTGCGAAATGCCAAAAGTGAGCAGACATAATATAGGGAATGGAACGGACAGAGGCGCTGCGGAAAACCCGGATGCCACTGCTGGGATTGGAGTGCTGCAGATGATGATCGCCCACTGTGATGCCACTGGCACCGATACGCCTACGTGAGGGATAGTGACATACGCAGCAGTGGATTGTGACCTCTTGGCCCTCCCTGCTTGTAGCCGGGCACAGAGTCTCTCACTCTGGCTTGTGCCTGCACTCCAGCCGAGCGTGTCTGCGAGGTTTGGAGCGAGCAGCGAGGATAGCCTTGGTGCTGGTCTCGTGCTCTGGGAGCTGCTGACAGCCGCTCTCAGTGCTCGTCCCCAGAGCCACTGGAACTTCTTCCCCGCCCTGCCTGGCTCAGGCAGCCGGGGCACCCAGGAGGCCGCAGCAGCAAAGGGAACCGGTAAGGGGACGCCTCACCCTGGGCAGCTGGGAGGCTCTCCTTCCCGAGGGACCTGGGCACTTGCTCCTCCCCTGCCGGGGTCAGCGAGTGACCGTGGCCTCTCTTCCTTTCCTAGCGTGACCCCTGCTGCTGCAGCAGCGGGCTGAGGAGCAGCCCCTCATCCCTCGTGGTGCTCTCCTGCCCACCACAGCAGCTGGACAGCATGGCCAGTGAGCCGGACCACCGCTGCCCCATTTGCCTGGACACCATGGATGACGCCAGCTACGCGATGCCGTGCCTGCACCGCTTTTGCTTTGGCTGCATCCGTCGCTGGACCCAGAGCAGGCCCACGTGCCCCCTCTGCAATCGCCGGCTGAGGTCCATCTTGCACTCGGTGCGTGCGGACAACAGCTTTGAGGAGTTTGTTGTCAGACGGCCTGGGAGGGCCAGAAGAGCACCCCAACGCCAAAGAGGGGCGGTGCCCACCTGGGCGTCCATGTTCCGCCACCACCCATCTGTGCTCCGGCCCCTGCTGCCCTGGCTGCACCAGGAGATGAGGCAGCTCTTTGGGGCTGACAGCATGGCAGCCTTTTCAGCCTTCCAGCTCGCCGTCTTTGGCCTGTGCTTCTTTGGCCTGGACGAGGGAGCGCTGACCCTGTGGCTGTTCAGCTCCCTGCGAAGCCACGCCGCCGTCTTTGTACGACGGCTCGCTGTCCAAGCTGTGCAGCTGTGCAGCGGGGAGGTGCGACGCCTGCTGGGCCTGGATGCCTCCCGTGCTGCCACAGGGCAGGAGGGCAGCCCTGCAGCTGCTCGCGGCGCAGCTGCCTCCTCAACAGAAGCTGCCGACCGCAGCCCGCAGCCCTCCGGCAGCAGCTGGGAAGCCAACGTGGAGGAGGAGCTTCCTGTCCCCTCAACCGCTGCCCTTAGTGAGGGTCCCAGCCAGCCTCCGTCCATCCTGGCTCCGCTGCGGACGGTCCAAGAAGCAGCCCAGGAGGAGCCGGAGGAGGCAGTGCCGGGTCCCTCGAGTGCCAGCACGGTCAGGGAGCGCTCACGCAGGGTGCCTCGGCGAGCCCCGAAGAGGAGGGCACACACCTCTGAGGCCTCTGCACCTCCTGCCAAGAGGCCACCCCGCCGGCAGCACTAGGACACCGCCCCAGCAGCTGGCGAGAACGGGGCCGGGCCTGCAGCTGGGGCACAACCAGCCCTGGCACAACAACAGAATGATGCATTCTGTGGATGTTTTGGAAGGGACCTCAAGAATCTCCAACCCCCCCGCTGCCACAGGCGGGGCCACCAACCTCCGCACGGAATAAATACTAGACCAGGCTGCCCAGGGCCCCATCCAACCTGGCCTTGAACACCTGCAGGGACGGGGCATCCACAACCTCTCCGGGCAGCCTGTGCCAGCACCTCACCATTCTTTCTCACAGTGAGGAACTTCCCCCCGACATCCAACCTAAATCTTCCCTCCTTCAACTGAAATCCATTTCCCCTTGCCCTGCTGTTCTCTACCCTTTCCAAGAGTTGACTCTGCAATAAAATTACAGAAAAGTCTCCGTGTTGCTACCAATGCCTCTGTCAGCGCTGCGCACGGCGGAGGTCTGATCTCTGCCGGACCTGGAGGCCTCCCATGCTGCTGTTATCGTTGCTTTAGAACCTCCCATAGCACACTGCAAGGGCAAATGTTGAGAGAGGAGGCACTGCTTTATTTCTACGCAGGGCACAAGGTGGATCACCTCCACCAGTCAAGCGCACCCGTGTCTTTACACTGCCTTCTGCTTACAGTCCCAAAGGTCTCACTCCACTCCTACCTATTACATATTGATCCCATTGATACACGTATAAGGTTACTAGGTGACACAAGCAAAACTGAGTCTTCTGCACCTGCGCAGAGGCCTCGGGGTCTCTGATGGTTGTTTGGGAAGGTGTCCCCCTCCTCACTTTGACCGTGTTTGGGCACAGGCTTTCTGAGGTGCTCTGCTCATGGAGAAGCGAAATTGCTTGCGACAGGTTCTTGGCAATACCCAGCAAAGGATTTGCAAGTAGGCCCATAGTCAGATACAGAAGGAAGAATGGTACTTGCTCAAGTGGAGAAGAGAAGGGGCTCTCTGGCCACGCAGCACTCCTTCACAGGAAGCTGCCTGGGTTTTGTTGCCCACTCTCCTGACTTCACCAAGAATCAACCTAGAACTCTATCGTTCTTGGGTCGCTGTGCCCAAGGCGGCTTACGAGCCCCCTGTCACCCGCCGGTCCTTCCCTGCTTTCTCTGTTTGTAAACAGAAGACTAGCGTGGCACTTCCCCCTGTAGGCTCTCTTGCCAGCTGTGTCTGGAAATTATCTTCCACACTCTCCAGGGATCTCCCAGACTTCTTCCTCTCGGCTGTACTGTATTTCCAGCAAACACCATTTGCTTCCCAAATCCTTCCTTACATTCTCCCCCTGACTTTGGCAAATGATGCCAAAATTCAACCTGAATTGTGTTTTGCTACTTCTACCACCGTTCCTCGGCAACATCAAAACCAAACATTTAGCGGCAGGAATTTCTTTTGAAAGCTAAACAGAACAAGCCAGTAGTTAACCTCCCACCCGTCGTCCTAGATTTTGAAAGATTCCCTTGGAAGCTGATGAACTAAATGAAGAAGGAAGATTTCTCCTCTTGCAGTGTGTAGATATTGTTGCAAATGAGGATGTCATTGCTGCATTTTTCAATGGGCAATGCTTTTCCTTCCTGGATTTGACTGTGTCCCCACAGGCTTGTGACAGTTGTGACTGGACTGTGCCCGCTCAGCTCTTCAAAACCTCCAGGCTTATGGATTCTGCTTGCTGGTGTGATTTTTCTGACTCCAGCCTGATCCTCCCAATGGCAGTTCGTGTCAACTGCCTCTTCCGATGCTGAGGAGAGCATTACAGAGGTTAAGATTGCAGGCAGGCTGGGCTGCAGTGATCGTGCCCTGGTGGAGTTTGTGATCTGGAGGAATGCAGGCCTGGCAAAAAACAGAGTCAGGACCCCCAACATCAGGAGAGTGAACTCCCGGCTGCTTAAGGAACTGCTGCGTAGGATCTCCTGGGAAAGTGTCCTTGAGGGCATAGGAACAGAACAGAGCTGGCAGCTCTTTAGGGACACCCTTCTGAGAACGCAAGAGCTCTCCATCCCCCAGCAGAAGAAACTGAGCAGAGGAGGCAGGCGACTGTCGTGGCTGTGCAAGGACCTGCAGCTTCAACTGAGGGAAAAGAGGGAAATGTGCAGGAAGTGGAAGCAGGGTTGTGTAGCCTTGGGGGAATATGGGGATGTTGTCCGCACGTGTAGAAATAAGATCAAGAAAGCCAAGGCACAGGTAGGGCTGACCTCAGCGAGGGGTGTGAAAAATAACAAGAAGGGGTTCTTCAGGTGCATAAGCAGGAGGAGACAGATCAAGGAGAGTGTTCCCCCTCTGATAAATGAGGATGGAGAGCTGGCTTCCTCAGGCATGAAAAAAGCTGAGGTGCTCAACAGGTGCTTTGCCTCGGTCTTCACTGGTCGTCAGGCTCCTCCCCATGTCTGCCAGGACCCTGAAACTCTGGGTGTGGGTGAGAGGAGCAGATCCCGTCCCACTGTAACAGCGGAACAAGTCTGAGACCCCCTCACGAAAGTGAATGCATTTAAGTCCGTGGGGCCGGGTGATATCCATCCTAGGGTTCTGAGAGAGATGGCTGATGTGGTTGTCGAGCCGCTCTCCATCACATTCGAATAATCATGGCTGTCTGGTGAAGTCCCCAGGGACTGGAAAAAGGGAAACATGACTCCCATTTTTAAGAAGGGGAGGAAGGAGGGTCCGCGGAACTACAGGCTGGTGAGCATCACCTCTGTGCCTGCGAAGATCACGGGGGAAATCCCCCTAGAAGCTTCGTTAAGGCACATACAAGACAAAGAGGTGATTTGAGACAGCCAGCATGGCTTCACCAAGGGCAGATCTTGCCTGACCAATCTGGGGGCCTTCTGTGATGGGGTGGGTGATGGCATCGGTGGATGGGGGAAGGGCGGTGGATGTCATCTGCCTGGACTTGTGTAAGGCCTTTGACATGGTCCCTCACCACATCCTTCTCTCTAAATTGGACAGGTGTGCATTTGAAGGATGGGCTGTTCCGTGGATTAAGACTTGGTTGGCTGGACGCAGCCAAAGGGTTGTGATCAGTGGTTCTGTGTCAGGATGGAGGCCGGTCACAAGCGGTGTCCCTCAGGGGTCGGTCCTGGGACCGGCGCTCTTCAACATCTTCATCAATGACACAGACGATGGCATCGGGTGCCCCCTCAGCACGTTTGCGGATGACACCAAGCTGAGCGGCGCAGTCGATACGTTGGAAGGAAGGGAAGCCATCCAGAGGGACCTGGGCAGGCCGGAGAAGTGGGCCCACGAAAATCTCATGAGTCTAAAAAGGCCAAGTACAAGGTGTTGCACTTGGGCCAGGGCAATCCCAGGTGTCTCTACAGACTGGGGGAAGATCTCCTCGAGAGCAGCCCTGCAGAGAAGGACTTGGGGGTCCTGGTGGACGAGAAGCTGGGCATGAGCCGGCAGTGTGCACTTGCAGCCCAGAAGGCCAACTGTGTTCTGGGCTGCATTAAAAAAGGGAGTGGCCAGCAGGAAGAGGGAGGTGATTGTGCCCCTCTGCTCAGCTCTTGTGAGGCCCCACCTGGAGTACTGCGTCCAGGCCTGGGTACCCAGTACAGGAAGGGCGTGGAGCTCTTGGAGCGGGTCCAGAGTAGGGCCGTAGGGCCACTAAGACGATCGGAGGGCTGGAGCAGCTCTCCCGTGAGGAAAGGTTGAGGGAGCTGAGCTTGTTTAGTTTGGAGAAGAGAAGGCTCTGGGGAGACCTCATTGCGGCCTTCCAGTACTTGAAGGGAGCGTATAAACAGGACGGGGAATGGCTGTTTGCAAGGGTGGATAATGACAGGACAAGGGGGAATGGTTTTGAACTAAGACAGGAGAGATTTAGGTCAGATATTAGGAGCAAGTTTTCCACACAGAGGTTGGTGACGCACAGGAACGGGTTGCCCAAGGAGCTTGTGGATGCCCCATCCCTGGGTGCATCCAAGGCCAGGCTGGATGTGGCTCTGGGCAGCCTGGTCTAGTGGCTGGCAGCCCTGCTGTGGCAGGGGGGTTGAAACTGGATGATCATTGTGGTCCTTTCCAACCCAGGCCATTCTATGACTCTATGATTCCACTTTTCTGCCCCATGCTGAACTGGTCCTGGCCACACAAGCCTTTCCTGCAGGGCAAGTGCTCCAGCCTCACTGCCTCTGTAGCCTACAGTGAGCCCCTCGGGACGGGCAGCGTCACTCCTGTCTGCGATCCTAGAAAGGAGGCAGAGCCTGGATTAGGCCTGGAGCGTGCTGGGCAGAGGGGATCACCCCTGCTGCCCCCAGCCAGGGGGGAAGGACAGGAGAAGGTCTCCAAGGGCGAGCCACGGGCTGTCTTTGACCTGGTGTGGAAGGAACCAATGCACGCAGAGGGCAGGGCAGCAGTGCTGGCTTGTGGGGAGAGTCAGTAGGCCCGTGCCCCGCTGCCTCAGAGGAAGACATGGGTTTTGTTCAAGGTACCCCAGAGCTGTATGGATCTGGAGATTTGTCACGGCCGGGGCGACATGGAAAGACTTGACTAAAGCCTCAGACACTGCTGCGAAATGCCAAAAGTGAGCAGACATAATATAGGGAATGGAACGGACAGAGGCGCTGCGGAAAACCCGGATGCCACTGCTGGGATTGGAGTGCTGCAGATGATGATCGCCCACTGTGATGCCACTGGCACCGATACGCCTACGTGAGGGATAGTGACATACGCAGCAGTGGATTGTGACCTCTTGGCCCTCCCTGCTTGTAGCCGGGCACAGAGTCTCTCACTCTGGCTTGTGCCTGCACTCCAGCCGAGCGTGTCTGCGAGGTTTGGAGCGAGCAGCGAGGATAGCCTTGGTGCTGGTCTCGTGCTCTGGGAGCTGCTGACAGCCGCTCTCAGTGCTCGTCCCCAGAGCCACTGGAACTTCTTCCCCGCCCTGCCTGGCTCAGGCAGCCGGGGCACCCAGGAGGCCGCAGCAGCAAAGGGAACCGGTAAGGGGACGCCTCACCCTGGGCAGCTGGGAGGCTCTCCTTCCCGAGGGACCTGGGCACTTGCTCCTCCCCTGCCGGGGTCAGCGAGTGACCGTGGCCTCTCTTCCTTTCCTAGCGTGACCCCTGCTGCTGCAGCAGCGGGCTGAGGAGCAGCCCCTCATCCCTCGTGGTGCTCTCCTGCCCACCACAGCAGCTGGACAGCATGGCCAGTGAGCCGGACCACCGCTGCCCCATTTGCCTGGACACCATGGATGACGCCAGCTACGCGATGCCGTGCCTGCACCGCTTTTGCTTTGGCTGCATCCGTCGCTGGACCCAGAGCAGGCCCACGTGCCCCCTCTGCAATCGCCGGCTGAGGTCCATCTTGCACTCGGTGCGTGCGGACAACAGCTTTGAGGAGTTTGTTGTCAGACGGCCTGGGAGGGCCAGAAGAGCACCCCAACGCCAAAGAGGGGCGGTGCCCACCTGGGCGTCCATGTTCCGCCACCACCCATCTGTGCTCCGGCCCCTGCTGCCCTGGCTGCACCAGGAGATGACGCAGCTCTTTGGGGCTGACAGCATGGCAGCCTTTTCAGCCTTCCAGCTCGCCGTCTTTGGCCTGTGCTTCTTTGGCCTGGACGAGGGAGCGCTGACCCTGTGGCTGTTCAGCTCCCTGCGAAGCCACGCCGCCGTCTTTGTACGACGGCTCGCTGTCCAAGCTGTGCAGCTGTGCAGCGGGGAGGTGCGACGCCTGCTGGGCCTGGATGCCTCCCGTGCTGCCACAGGGCAGGAGGGCAGCCCTGCAGCTGCCCGCCGCACAGCTGCCTCCTCAGCAGAAGCTGCCGACCGCAGCCCGCAGCCCTCCGGCAGCAGCTGGGAAGCCAACGTGGAGGAGGAGCTTCCTGTCCCCTCAACCGCTGCCCTTAGTGAGGGTCCCAGCCAGCCTCCGTCCATCCTGGCTCCGCTGCGGACCGTCCAAGAAGCAGCCCAGGAGGAGCCGGAGGAGGCAGTGCCGGGTCCCTCGAGTGCCAGCACGGTCAGGGAGCGCTCACGCAGGGTGCCTCGGCGAGCCCCGAAGAGGAGGGCACACACCTCTGAGGCCTCTGCACCTCCTGCCAAGAGGCCACCCCGCCGGCAGCACTAGGACACCGCCCCAGCAGCTGGCGAGAACGGGGCCGGGCCTGCAGCTGGGGCACAACCAGCCCTCAGGGGTTGTCAGACCACAGAATGACACATGAATGACTGTGGATCTGTTGGAAGGGACCTCAAGAATCTCCAACCCCCCCGCCGCCACAGGCGGGGCCACCGACCTCCGCACGGAATAAATACTAGACCAGGCTGCCCAGGGCCCCATCCAACCTGGCCTTGAACACCTGCAGGGACGGGGCATCCACAACCTCTCCGGGCAGCCTGTGCCAGCACCTCACCATTCTTTCTCACAGTGAGGAACTTCCCCCCGACATCCAACCTAAATCTTCCCTCCTTCAACTGAAATCCATTTCCCCTTGCCCTGCTGTTCTCTACCCTTTCCAAGAGTTGACTCTGCAATAAAATTACAGAAAAGTCTCCGTGTTGCTACCAATGCCTCTGTCAGCGCTGCGCACGGCGGAGGTCTGACCTCTGCCAGACCCGGAGGCCTCCCATGCTGCTGTTATCGTTGCTTTAGAACCTCCCATAGCACACTGCAAGGGCAAATGTTGAGAGAGGAGGCACTGCTTTATTTCTACGCAGGGCACAAGGTGGATCACCTCCACCAGTCAAGCGCACCCGTGTCTTTACACTGCCTTCTGCTTACAGTCCCAAAGGTCTCACTCCACTCCTACCTATTACATATTGATCCCATTGATACATGGGTGACACAAGCAAAACTGAGTCTTCTGCACCTGCGCAGAGGTCTCGGGTCTCTGATGGTTGTTTGGGAAGGTGTCCCCCTCCTCACTTTGACCGTGTTTGGGCACAGGCTTTCTGAGGTGCTCTGCTCATGGAGAAGCGAAATTGCTTGCAACAGGTTCTTGGCAATACCCAGCAAAGGATTTGCAAGTAGGCCCATAGTCAGATACAGAAGGAAGAATGGTACTTGCTCAAGTGGAGAAGAGAAGGGGCTCTCTGGCCACGCAGCACTCCTTCACAGGAAGCTGCCTGGGTTTTGTTGCCCACTCTCCTGACTTCACCAAGAATCAACCTAGAACTCTATCGTTCTTGGGTCACTGTGCCCAAGGCGGCTTACGAGCCCCCTGTCTCCCGCCGGTCCTTCCCTGCTTTCTCTGTTTGTAAACAGAAGACTAGCGTGGCACTTCCCCCTGTAGGCTCTCTTGCCAGCTGTGTCTGGAAATTATCTTCCACACTCTCCAGGGATCTCCCAGACTTCTTCCTCTCGGCTGTACCTTATTTCCAGCAAACACCATTTGCTTCCCAAATCCTTCTTTACATTCTCCCCCTGACGTTGGCAAATGATGCCAAAATTCAACCTGAATTGTGTTTTGCTACTTCTACCACCGTTCCTCGGCAACATCAAAACCAAACATTTAGCGGCAGGAATTTCTTTTGAAAGCTAAACAGAACAAGCCAGTAGTTAACCTCCCACCCGTCGTCCTAGATTTTGAAAGATTCTCTTGGAAGCTGATGAACTAAATGAAGAAGGAAGATTTCTCCTCTTGCAGTGTGTAGATATTGTTGCAAATGAGGATGTCATTGCTGCATTTTTCAATGGGCAATGCTTTTCCTTCCTGGATTTGACTGTGTCCCCACAGGCTTGTGACAGTCGTGACTGGACTGTGCCCGCTCAGCTCTTCAAAACCTCCAGGCTTATGGATTCTGCTTGCTGGTGTGATTTTTCTGACTCCAGCCTGATCCTCCCAATGGCAGTTCGTGTCAACTGCCTCTTCCGATGCTGAGGAGAGCATTACAGAGGTTAAGATTGCAGGCAGGCTGGGCTGCAGTGATCGTGCCCTGGTGGAGTTTGTGATCTGGAGGAATGCAGGCCTGGCAAAAAACAGAGTCAGGACCCCCAACATCAGGAGAGTGAACTCCCGGCTGCTTAAGGAACTGCTGCGTAGGATCTCCTGGGAAAGTGTCCTTGAGGGCATAGGAACAGAACAGAGCTGGCAGCTCTTTAGGGACACCCTTCTGAGAATGCAAGAGCTCTCCATCCCCCAGCAGAAGAAACTGAGCAGAGGAGGCAGGCGACTGTCGTGGCTGTGCAAGGACCTGCAGCTTCAACTGAGGGAAAAGAGGGAAATGTGCAGGAAGTGGAAGCAGGGTTGTGTAGCCTTGGGGGAATATGGGGATGTTGTCCGCACGTGTAGAAATAAGATCAAGAAAGCCAAGGCACAGGTAGGGCTGACCTCAGCGAGGGGTGTGAAAAATAACAAGAAGGGGTTCTTCAGGTGCATAAGCAGGAGGAGACAGATCAAGGAGAGTGTTCCCCCTCTGATAAATGAGGATGGAGAGCTGGCTTCCTCAGGCATGAAAAAAGCTGAGGTGCTCAACAGGTGCTTTGCCTCGGTCTTCACTGGTCGTCAGGCTCCTCCCCATGTCTGCCAGGACCCTGAAACTCTAGGTGTGGGTGAGAGGAGCAGATCCCGTCCCACTGTAACAGCGGAACAAGTCTGAGACCCCCTCACGAAAGTGAATGCATTTAAGTCCGTGGGGCCGGGTGATATCCATCCTAGGGTTCTGAGAGAGATGGCTGATGTGGTTGTCGAGCCGCTCTCCATCACATTCGAATAATCATGGCTGTCTGGTGAAGTCCCCAGGGACTGGAAAAAGGGAAACATGACTCCCATTTTTAAGAAGGGGAGGAAGGAGGGTCCGCGGAACTACAGGCTGGTGAGCATCACCTCTGTGCCTGCGAAGATCACGGGGGAAATCCCCCTAGAAGCTTCGTTAAGGCACATACAAGACAAAGAGGTGATTTGAGACAGCCAGCATGGCTTCACCAAGGGCAGATCTTGCCTGACCAATCTGGGGGCCTTCTGTGATGGGGTGGGTGATGGCATCGGTGGATGGGGGAAGGGCGGTGGATGTCATCTGCCTGGACTTGTGTAAGGCCTTTGACATGGTCCCTCACCACATCCTTCTCTCTAAATTGGACAGGTGTGCATTTGAAGGATGGGCTGTTCCAGTGGATTAAGACTTGGTTGGCTGGACGCAGCCAAAGGGTTGTGATCAGTGGTTCTGTGTCAGGATGGAGGCCGGTCACAAGCGGTGTCCCTCAGGGGTCGGTCCTGGGACCGGCGCTCTTCAACATCTTCATCAATGACACAGACGATGGCATCGGGTGCCCCCTCAGCACGTTTGCGGATGACACCAAGCTGAGCGGCGCAGTCGATACGTTGGAAGGAAGGGAAGCCATCCAGAGGGACCTGGGCAGGCCGGAGAAGTGGGCCCACGAAAATCTCATGAGTCTAAAAAGGCCAAGTACAAGGTGTTGCACTTGGGCCAGGGCAATCCCAGGTGTCTCTACAGACTGGGGGAAGATCTCCTCGAGAGCAGCCCTGCAGAGAAGGACTTGGGGGTCCTGGTGGACGAGAAGCTGGGCATGAGCCGGCAGTGTGCACTTGCAGCCCAGAAGGCCAACTGTGTTCTGGGCTGCATTAAAAAAGGGAGTGGCCAGCAGGAAGAGGGAGGTGATTGTGCCCCTCTGCTCAGCTCTTGTGAGGCCCCACCTGGAGTACTGCGTCCAGGCCTGGGTACCCAGTACAGGAAGGGCGTGGAGCTCTTGGAGCGGGTCCAGAGTAGGGCCGTAGGGCCACTAAGACGATCGGAGGGCTGGAGCAGCTCTCCCGTGAGGAAAGGTTGAGGGAGCTGAGCTTGTTTAGTTTGGAGAAGAGAAGGCTCTGGGGAGACCTCATTGCGGCCTTCCAGTACTTGAAGGGAGCGTATAAACAGGACGGGGAATGGCTGTTTGCAAGGGTGGATAATGACAGGACAAGGGGGAATGGTTTTGAACTAAGACAGGAGAGATTTAGGTCAGATATTAGGAGCAAGTTTTCCACACAGAGGTTGGTGACGCACAGGAACGGGTTGCCCAAGGAGCTTGTGGATGCCCCATCCCTGGGTGCATCCAAGGCCAGGCTGGATGTGGCTCTGGGCAGCCTGGTCTAGTGGCTGGCAGCCCTGCTGTGGCAGGGGGGTTGAAACTGGATGATCATTGTGGTCCTTTCCAACCCAGGCCATTCTATGACTCTATGATTCCACTTTTCTGCCCCATGCTGAACTGGTCCTGGCCACACAAGCCTTTCCTGCAGGGCAAGTGCTCCAGCCTCACTGCCTCTGTAGCCTACAGTGAGCCCCTCGGGACGGGCAGCGTCACTCCTGTCTGCGATCCTAGAAAGGAGGCAGAGCCTGGATTAGGCCTGGAGCGTGCTGGGCAGAGGGGATCACCCCTGCTGCCCCCAGCCAGGGGGGAAGGACAGGAGAAGGTCTCCAAGGGCGAGCCACGGGCTGTCTTTGACCTGGTGTGGAAGGAACCAATGCACGCAGAGGGCAGGGCAGCAGTGCTGGCTTGTGGGGAGAGTCAGTAGGCCCGTGCCCCGCTGCCTCAGAGGAAGACATGGGTTTTGTTCAAGGTACCCCAGAGCTGTATGGATCTGGAGATTTGTCACGGCCGGGGCGACATGGAAAGACTTGACTAAAGCCTCAGACACTGCTGCGAAATGCCAAAAGTGAGCAGACATAATATAGGGAATGGAACGGACAGAGGCGCTGCGGAAAACCCGGATGCCACTGCTGGGATTGGAGTGCTGCAGATGATGATCGCCCACTGTGATGCCACTGGCACCGATACGCCTACGTGAGGGATAGTGACATACGCAGCAGTGGATTGTGACCTCTTGGCCCTCCCTGCTTGTAGCCGGGCACAGAGTCTCTCACTCTGGCTTGTGCCTGCACTCCAGCCGAGCGTGTCTGCGAGGTTTGGAGCGAGCAGCGAGGATAGCCTTGGTGCTGGTCTCGTGCTCTGGGAGCTGCTGACAGCCGCTCTCAGTGCTCGTCCCCAGAGCCACTGGAACTTCTTCCCCGCCCTGCCTGGCTCAGGCAGCCGGGGCACCCAGGAGGCCGCAGCAGCAAAGGGAACCGGTAAGGGGACGCCTCACCCTGGGCAGCTGGGAGGCTCTCCTTCCCGAGGGACCTGGGCACTTGCTCCTCCCCTGCCGGGGTCAGCGAGTGACCGTGGCCTCTCTTCCTTTCCTAGCGTGACCCCTGCTGCTGCAGCAGCGGGCTGAGGAGCAGCCCCTCATCCCTCGTGGTGCTCTCCTGCCCACCACAGCAGCTGGACAGCATGGCCAGTGAGCCGGACCACCGCTGCCCCATTTGCCTGGACACCATGGATGACGCCAGCTACGCGATGCCGTGCCTGCACCGCTTTTGCTTTGGCTGCATCCGTCGCTGGACCCAGAGCAGGCCCACGTGCCCCCTCTGCAATCGCCGGCTGAGGTCCATCTTGCACTCGGTGCGTGCGGACAACAGCTTTGAGGAGTTTGTTGTCAGACGGCCTGGGAGGGCCAGAAGAGCACCCCAACGCCAAAGAGGGGCGGTGCCCACCTGGGCGTCCATGTTCTGCCACCACCCATCTGTGCTCCGGCCCCTGCTGCCCTGGCTGCACCAGGAGATGAGGCAGCTCTTTGGGGCTGACAGCATGGCAGCCTTTTCAGCCTTCCAGCTCGCCGTCTTTGGCCTGTGCTGCTTTGGCCTGGACGAGGGAGCGCTGACCCTGTGGCTGTTCAGCTCCCTGCGAAGCCACGCCGCCGTCTTTGTACGACGGCTCGCTGTCCAAGCTGTGCAGCTGTGCAGCGGGGAGGTGCGACGCCTGCTGGGCCTGGATGCCTCCCGTGCTGCCACAGGGCAGGAGGGCAGCCCTGCAGCTGCCCGCGGCGCAGCTGCCTCCTCAACAGAAGCTGCCGACCGCAGCCCGCAGCCCTCCGGCAGCAGCTGGGAAGCCAACGTGGAGGAGGAGCTTCCTGTCCCCTCAACCGCTGCCCTTAGTGAGGGTCCCAGCCAGCCTCCGTCCATCCTGGCTCCGCTGCGGACGGTCCAAGAAGCAGCCCAGGAGGAGCTGGAGGAGGCAGTGCCGGGTCCCTCGAGTGCCAGCACGGTCAGGGAGCGCTCACGCAGGGTGCCTCGGCGAGCCCCGAAGAGGAGGGCACACACCTCTGAGGCCTCTGCACCTCCTGCCAAGAGGCCACCCCGCCGGCAGCACTAGGACACCGCCCCAGCAGCTGGCGAGAACGGGGCCGGGCCTGCAGCTGGGGCACAACCAGCCCTGGCACAACAACAGAATGATGCATTCTGTGGATGTTTTGGAAGGGACCTCAAGAATCTCCAACCCCCCCGCTGCCACAGGCGGGGCCACCAACCTCCGCACGGAATAAATACTAGACCAGGCTGCCCAGGGCCCCATCCAACCTGGCCTTGAACACCTGCAGGGACGGGGCATCCACAACCTCTCCGGGCAGCCTGTGCCAGCACCTCACCATTCTCACAGTGAGGAACTTCCCCCCGACATCCAACCTAAATCTTCCCTCCTTCAACTGAAAACCATTTCCCCTTGCCCTGCTGTTCTCTACCCTTTCCAAGAGTTGACTCTGCAATAAAATTACAGAAAAGTCTCCGTGTTGCTACCAATGCCTCTGTCAGCGCTGCGCACGGCGGAGGTCTGACCTCTGCCGGACCTGGAGGCCTCCCATGCTGCTGTTATCGTTGCTTTAGAACCTCCCATAGCACACTGCAAGGGCAAATGTTGAGAGAGGAGGCACTGCTTTATTTCTACGCAGGGCACAAGGTGGATCACCTCCACCAGTCAAGCGCACCCGTGTCTTTACACTGCCTTCTGCTTACAGTCCCAAAGGTCTCACTCCACTCCTACCTATTACATATTGATCCCATTGATACATGGGTGACACAAGCAAAACTGAGTCTTCTGCACCTGCGCAGAGGTCTCGGGGTCTCTGATGGTTGTTTGGGAAGGTGTCCCCCTCCTCACTTTGACCGTGTTTGGGCACAGGCTTTCTGAGGTGCTCTGCTCATGGAGAAGCGAAATTGCTTGCGACAGGTTCTTGGCAATACCCAGCAAAGGATTTGCAAGTAGGCCCATAGTCAGATACAGAAGGAAGAATGGTACTTGCTCAAGTGGAGAAGAGAAGGGGCTCTCTGGCCACGCAGCACTCCTTCACAGGAAGCTGCCTGGGTTTTGTTGCCCACTCTCCTGACTTCACCAAGAATCAACCTAGAACTCTATCGTTCTTGGGTCACTGTGCCCAAGGCGGCTTACGAGCCCCCTGTCTCCCGCCGGTCCTTCCCTGCTTTCTCTGTTTGTAAACAGAAGACTAGCGTGGCACTTCCCCCTGTAGGCTCTCTTGCCAGCTGTGTCTGGAAATTATCTTCCACACTCTCCAGGGATCTCCCAGACTTCTTCCTCTCGGCTGTACTGTATTTCCAGCAAACACCATTTGCTTCCCAAATCCTTCTTTACATTCTCCCCCTGATTTTGGCAAATGATGCCAAAATTCAACCTGAATTGTGTTTTGCTACTTCTACCACCGTTCCTCGGCAACATCAAAACCAAACATTTAGCGGCAGGAATTTCTTTTGAAAGCTAAACAGAACAAGCCAGTAGTTAACCTCCCACCCGTCGTCCTAGATTTTGAAAGATTCTCTTGGAAGCTGATGAACTAAATGAAGAAGGAAGATTTCTCCTCTTGCAGTGTGTAGATATTGTTGCAAATGAGGATGTCATTGCTGCATTTTTCAATGGGCAATGCTTTTCCTTCCTGGATTTGACTGTGTCCCCACAGGCTTGTGACAGTTGTGACTGGACTGTGCCCACTCAGCTCTTCAAAACCTCCAGGCTTATGGATTCTGCTTGCTGGTGTGATTTTTCTGACTCCAGCCTGATCCTCCCAATGGCAGTTCGTGTCAACTGCCTCTTCCGATGCTGAGGAGAGCATTACAGAGGTTAAGATTGCAGGCAGGCTGGGCTGCAGTGATCGTGCCCTGGTGGAGTTTGTGATCTGGAGGAATGCAGGCCTGGCAAAAAACAGAGTCAGGACCCCCAACATCAGGAGAGTGAACTCCCGGCTGCTTAAGGAACTGCTGCGTAGGATCTCCTGGGAAAGTGTCCTTGAGGGCATAGGAACAGAACAGAGCTGGCAGCTCTTTAGGGACACCCTTCTGAGAACGCAAGAGCTCTCCATCCCCCAGCAGAAGAAACTGAGCAGAGGAGGCAGGCGACTGCCGTGGCTGTGCAAGGACCTGCAGCTTCAACTGAGGGAAAAGAGGGAAATGTGCAGGAAGTGGAAGCAGGGTTGTGTAGCCTTGGGGGAATATGGGGATGTTGTCCGCACGTGTAGAAATAAGATCAAGAAAGCCAAGGCACAGGTAGGGCTGACCTCAGCGAGGGGTGTGAAAAATAACAAGAAGGGGTTCTTCAGGTGCATAAGCAGGAGGAGACAGATCAAGGAGAGTGTTCCCCCTCTGATAAATGAGGATGGAGAGCTGGCTTCCTCAGGCATGAAAAAAGCTGAGGTGCTCAACAGGTGCTTTGCCTCGGTCTTCACTGGTCGTCAGGCTCCTCCCCATGTCTGCCAGGACCCTGAAACTCTAGGTGTGGGTGAGAGGAGCAGATCCCGTCCCACTGTAACAGCGGAACAAGTCTGAGACCCCCTCACGAAAGTGAATGCATTTAAGTCCGTGGGGCCGGGTGATATCCATCCTAGGGTTCTGAGAGAGATGGCTGATGTGGTTGTCGAGCCGCTCTCCATCACATTCGAATAATCATGGCTGTCTGGTGAAGTCCCCAGGGACTGGAAAAAGGGAAACATGACTCCCATTTTTAAGAAGGGGAGGAAGGAGGGTCCGCGGAACTACAGGCTGGTGAGCATCACCTCTGTGCCTGCGAAGATCACGGGGGAAATCCCCCTAGAAGCTTCGTTAAGGCACATACAAGACAAAGAGGTGATTTGAGACAGCCAGCATGGCTTCACCAAGGGCAGATCTTGCCTGACCAATCTGGGGGCCTTCTGTGATGGGGTGGGTGATGGCATCGGTGGATGGGGGAAGGGCGGTGGATGTCATCTGCCTGGACTTGTGTAAGGCCTTTGACATGGTCCCTCACCACATCCTTCTCTCTAAATTGGACAGGTGTGCATTTGAAGGATGGGCTGTTCCATGGATTAAGACTTGGTTGGCTGGACGCAGCCAAAGGGTTGTGATCAGTGGTTCTGTGTCAGGATGGAGGCCGGTCACAAGCGGTGTCCCTCAGGGGTCGGTCCTGGGACCGGCGCTCTTCAACATCTTCATCAATGACACAGACGATGGCATCGGGTGCCCCCTCAGCACGTTTGCGGATGACACCAAGCTGAGCGGCGCAGTCGATACGTTGGAAGGAAGGGAAGCCATCCAGAGGGACCTGGGCAGGCCGGAGAAGTGGGCCCACGAAAATCTCATGAGTCTAAAAAGGCCAAGTACAAGGTGTTGCACTTGGGCCAGGGCAATCCCAGGTGTCTCTACAGACTGGGGGAAGATCTCCTCGAGAGCAGCCCTGCAGAGAAGGACTTGGGGGTCCTGGTGGACGAGAAGCTGGGCATGAGCCGGCAGCGTGCACTTGCAGCCCAGAAGGCCAACTGTGTTCTGGGCTGCATTAAAAAAGGGAGTGGCCAGCAGGAAGAGGGAGGTGATTGTGCCCCTCTGCTCAGCTCTTGTGAGGCCCCACCTGGAGTACTGCGTCCAGGCCTGGGTCCCCAGTACAGGAAGGGCGTGGAGCTCTTGGAGCGGGTCCAGAGTAGGGCCGTAGGGCCACTAAGACGATCGGAGGGCTGGAGCAGCTCTCCCGTGAGGAAAGGTTGAGGGAGCTGAGCTTGTTTAGTTTGGAGAAGAGAAGGCTCTGGGGAGACCTCATTGCGGCCTTCCAGTACTTGCAGGGAGCGTATAAACAGGAGGGGGAATGGCTGTTTGCGAGGGTGGATAATGACAGGACAAGGGGGAATGGTTTTGAACTAAGACAGGAAAGATTTAGGTCAGATATTAGGGGCAAGTTTTCCACACAGAGGTTGGTGACGCACAGGAACGGGTTGCCCAAGGAGCTTGTGGATGCCCCATCCCTGGGTGCATCCAAGGCCAGGCTGGATGTGGCTCTGGGCAGCCTGGTCTAGTGGCTGGCAGCCCTGCTGTGGCAGGGGGGTTGAAACTGGATGATCATTGTGGTCCTTTCCAACCCAGGCCATTCTATGACTCTATGATTCCACTTTTCTGCCCCATGCTGAACTGGTCCTGGCCACACAAGCCTTTCCTGCAGGGCAAGTGCTCCAGCCTCACTGCCTCTGTAGCCTACAACGAGCCCCTCGGGACGGGCAGCGTCACTCCTGTCTGCGATCCTAGAAAGCAGGCAGAGCCTGGATTAGGCCTGGAGCGTGCTGGGCAGAGGGGATCACCCCTGCTGCCCCCAGCCAGGGGGGAAGGACAGGAGAAGGTCTCCAAGGGCGAGCCACGGGCTGTCTTTGACCTGGTGTGGAAGGAACCAATGCACGCAGAGGGCAGGGCAGCAGTGCTGGCTTGTGGGGAGAGTCAGTAGGCCCGTGCCCCGCTGCCTCAGAGGAAGACATGGGTTTTGTTCAAGGTACCCCAGAGCTGTATGGATCTGGAGATTTGTCACGGCCGGGGCGACATGGAAAGACTTGACTAAAGCCTCAGACACTGCTGCGAAATGCCAAAAGTGAGCAGACATAATATAGGGAATGGAACGGACAGAGGCGCTGCGGAAAACCCGGATGCCACTGCTGGGATTGGAGTGCTGCAGATGATGATCGCCCACTGTGATGCCACTGGCACCGATACGCCTACGTGAGGGATAGTGACATACGCAGCAGTGGATTGTGACCTCTTGGCCCTCCCTGCTTGTAGCCGGGCACAGAGTCTCTCACTCTGGCTTGTGCCTGCACTCCAGCCGAGCGTGTCTGCGAGGTTTGGAGCGAGCAGCGAGGATAGCCTTGGTGCTGGTCTCGTGCTCTGGGAGCTGCTGACAGCCGCTCTCAGTGCTCGTCCCCAGAGCCACTGGAACTTCTTCCCCGCCCTGCCTGGCTCAGGCAGCCGGGGCACCCAGGAGGCCGCAGCAGCAAAGGGAACCGGTAAGGGGACGCCTCACCCTGGGCAGCTGGGAGGCTCTCCTTCCCGAGGGACCTGGGCACTTGCTCCTCCCCTGCCGGGGTCAGCGAGTGACCGTGGCCTCTCTTCCTTTCCTAGCGTGACCCCTGCTGCTGCAGCAGCGGGCTGAGGAGCAGCCCCTCATCCCTCGTGGTGCTCTCCTGCCCACCACAGCAGCTGGACAGCATGGCCAGTGAGCCGGACCACCGCTGCCCCATTTGCCTGGACACCATGGATGACGCCAGCTACGCGATGCCGTGCCTGCACCGCTTTTGCTTTGGCTGCATCCGTCGCTGGACCCAGAGCAGGCCCACGTGCCCCCTCTGCAATCGCCGGCTGAGGTCCATCTTGCACTCGGTGCGTGCGGACAACAGCTTTGAGGAGTTTGTTGTCAGACGGCCTGGGAGGGCCAGAAGAGCACCCCAACGCCAAAGAGGGGCGGTGCCCACCTGGGCGTCCATGTTCTGCCACCACCCATCTGTGCTCCGGCCCCTGCTGCCCTGGCTGCACCAGGAGATGAGGCAGCTCTTTGGGGCTGACAGCATGGCAGCCTTTTCAGCCTTCCAGCTCGCCGTCTTTGGCCTGTGCTGCTTTGGCCTGGACGAGGGAGCGCTGACCCTGTGGCTGTTCAGCTCCCTGCGAAGCCACGCCGCCGTCTTTGTACGACGGCTCGCTGTCCAAGCTGTGCAGCTGTGCAGCGGGGAGGTGCGACGCCTGCTGGGCCTGGATGCCTCCCGTGCTGCCACAGGGCAGGAGGGCAGCCCTGCAGCTGCCCGCGGCGCAGCTGCCTCCTCAACAGAAGCTGCCGACCGCAGCCCGCAGCCCTCCGGCAGCAGCTGGGAAGCCAACGTGGAGGAGGAGCTTCCTGTCCCCTCAACCGCTGCCCTTAGTGAGGGTCCCAGCCAGCCTCCGTCCATCCTGGCTCCGCTGCGGACCGTCCAAGAAGCAGCCCAGGAGGAGCCGGAGGAGGCAGTGCCGGGTCCCTCGAGTGCCAGCACGGTCAGGGAGCGCTCACGCAGGGTGCCTCGGCGAGCCCCGAAGAGGAGGGCACACACCTCTGAGGCCTCTGCACCTCCTGCCAAGAGGCCACCCCGCCGGCAGCACTAGGACACCGCCCCAGCAGCTGGCGAGAACGGGGCCGGGCCTGCAGCTGGGGCACAACCAGCCCTGGCACAACAACAGAATGATGCATTCTGTGGATGTTTTGGAAGGGACCTCAAGAATCTCCAACCCCCCCGCTGCCACAGGCGGGGCCACCAACCTCCGCACGGAATAAATACTAGACCAGGCTGCCCAGGGCCCCATCCAACCTGGCCTTGAACACCTGCAGGGACGGGGCATCCACAACCTCTCCGGGCAGCCTGTGCCAGCACCTCACCATTCTTTCTCACAGTGAGGAACTTCCCCCCGACATCCAACCTAAATCTTCCCTCCTTCAACTGAAAACCATTTCCCCTTGCCCTGCTGTTCTCTACCCTTTCCAAGAGTTGACTCTGCAATAAAATTACAGAAAAGTCTCCGTGTTGCTACCAATGCCTCTGTCAGCGCTGCGCACGGCGGAGGTCTGACCTCTGCCGGACCTGGAGGCCTCCCATGCTGCTGTTATCGTTGCTTTAGAACCTCCCATAGCACACTGCAAGGGCAAATGTTGAGAGAGGAGGCACTGCTTTATTTCTACGCAGGGCACAAGGTGGATCACCTCCACCAGTCAAGCGCACCCGTGTCTTTACACTGCCTTCTGCTTACAGTCCCAAAGGTCTCACTCCACTCCTACCTATTACATATTGATCCCATTGATACATGGGTGACACAAGCAAAACTGAGTCTTCTGCACCTGCGCAGAGGTCTCGGGGTCTCTGATGGTTGTTTGGGAAGGTGTCCCCCTCCTCACTTTGACCGTGTTTGGGCACAGGCTTTCTGAGGTGCTCTGCTCATGGAGAAGCGAAATTGCTTGCGACAGGTTCTTGGCAATACCCAGCAAAGGATTTGCAAGTAGGCCCATAGTCAGATACAGAAGGAAGAATGGTACTTGCTCAAGTGGAGAAGAGAAGGGGCTCTCTGGCCACGCAGCACTCCTTCACAGGAAGCTGCCTGGGTTTTGTTGCCCACTCTCCTGACTTCACCAAGAATCAACCTAGAACTCTATCGTTCTTGGGTCACTGTGCCCAAGGCGGCTTACGAGCCCCCTGTCTCCCGCCGGTCCTTCCCTGCTTTCTCTGTTTGTAAACAGAAGACTAGCGTGGCACTTCCCCCTGTAGGCTCTCTTGCCAGCTGTGTCTGGAAATTATCTTCCACACTCTCCAGGGATCTCCCAGACTTCTTCCTCTCGGCTGTACTGTATTTCCAGCAAACACCATTTGCTTCCCAAATCCTTCCTTACATTCTCCCCCTGACGTTGGCAAATGATGCCAAAATTCAACCTGAATTGTGTTTTGCTACTTCTACCACCGTTCCTCGGCAACATCAAAACCAAACATTTAGCGGCAGGAATTTCTTTTGAAAGCTAAACAGAACAAGCCAGTAGTTAACCTCCCACCCGTCGTCCTAGATTTTGAAAGATTCTCTTGGAAGCTGATGAACTAAATGAAGAAGGAAGATTTCTCCTCTTGCAGTGTGTAGATATTGTTGCAAATGAGGATGTCATTGCTGCATTTTTCAATGGGCAATGCTTTTCCTTCCTGGATTTGACTGTGTCCCCACAGGCTTGTGACAGTCGTGACTGGACTGTGCCCGCTCAGCTCTTCAAAACCTCCAGGCTTATGGATTCTGCTTGCTGGTGTGATTTTTCTGACTCCAGCCTGATCCTCCCAATGGCAGTTCGTGTCAACTGCCTCTTCCGATGCTGAGGAGAGCATTACAGAGGTTAAGATTGCAGGCAGGCTGGGCTGCAGTGATCGTGCCCTGGTGGAGTTTGTGATCTGGAGGAATGCAGGCCTGGCAAAAAACAGAGTCAGGACCCCCAACATCAGGAGAGTGAACTCCCGGCTGCTTAAGGAACTGCTGCGTAGGATCTCCTGGGAAAGTGTCCTTGAGGGCATAGGAACAGAACAGAGCTGGCAGCTCTTTAGGGACACCCTTCTGAGAACGCAAGAGCTCTCCATCCCCCAGCAGAAGAAACTGAGCAGAGGAGGCAGGCGACTGTCGTGGCTGTGCAAGGACCTGCAGCTTCAACTGAGGGAAAAGAGGGAAATGTGCAGGAAGTGGAAGCAGGGTTGTGTAGCCTTGGGGGAATATGGGGATGTTGTCCGCACGTGTAGAAATAAGATCAAGAAAGCCAAGGCACAGGTAGGGCTGACCTCAGCGAGGGGTGTGAAAAATAACAAGAAGGGGTTCTTCAGGTGCATAAGCAGGAGGAGACAGATCAAGGAGAGTGTTCCCCCTCTGATAAATGAGGATGGAGAGCTGGCTTCCTCAGGCATGAAAAAAGCTGAGGTGCTCAACAGGTGCTTTGCCTCGGTCTTCACTGGTCGTCAGGCTCCTCCCCATGTCTGCCAGGACCCTGAAACTCTAGGTGTGGGTGAGAGGAGCAGATCCCGTCCCACTGTAACAGCGGAACAAGTCTGAGACCCCCTCACGAAAGTGAATGCATTTAAGTCCGTGGGCCGGGTGATATCCATCCTAGGGTTCTGAGAGAGATGGCTGATGTGGTTGTCGAGCCGCTCTCCATCACATTCGAATAATCATGGCTGTCTGGTGAAGTCCCCAGGGACTGGAAAAAGGGAAACATGACTCCCATTTTTAAGAAGGGGAGGAAGGAGGGTCCGCGGAACTACAGGCTGGTGAGCATCACCTCTGTGCCTGCGAAGATCACGGGGGAAATCCCCCTAGAAGCTTCGTTAAGGCACATACAAGACAAAGAGGTGATTTGAGACAGCCAGCATGGCTTCACCAAGGGCAGATCTTGCCTGACCAATCTGGGGGCCTTCTGTGATGGGGTGGGTGATGGCATCGGTGGATGGGGGAAGGGCGGTGGATGTCATCTGCCTGGACTTGTGTAAGGCCTTTGACATGGTCCCTCACCACATCCTTCTCTCTAAATTGGACAGGTGTGCATTTGAAGGATGGGCTGTTCCATGGATTAAGACTTGGTTGGCTGGACGCAGCCAAAGGGTTGTGATCAGTGGTTCTGTGTCAGGATGGAGGCCGGTCACAAGCGGTGTCCCTCAGGGGTCGGTCCTGGGACCGGCGCTCTTCAACATCTTCATCAATGACACAGACGATGGCATCGGGTGCCCCCTCAGCACGTTTGCGGATGACACCAAGCTGAGCGGCGCAGTCGATACGTTGGAAGGAAGGGAAGCCATCCAGAGGGACCTGGGCAGGCCGGAGAAGTGGGCCCACGAAAATCTCATGAGTCTAAAAAGGCCAAGTACAAGGTGTTGCACTTGGGCCAGGGCAATCCCAGGTGTCTCTACAGACTGGGGGAAGATCTCCTCGAGAGCAGCCCTGCAGAGAAGGACTTGGGGGTCCTGGTGGACGAGAAGCTGGGCATGAGCCGGCAGCGTGCACTTGCAGCCCAGAAGGCCAACTGTGTTCTGGGCTGCATTAAAAAAGGGAGTGGCCAGCAGGAAGAGGGAGGTGATTGTGCCCCTCTGCTCAGCTCTTGTGAGGCCCCACCTGGAGTACTGCGTCCAGGCCTGGGTCCCCAGTACAGGAAGGGCGTGGAGCTCTTGGAGCGGGTCCAGAGTAGGGCCGTAGGGCCACTAAGACGATCGGAGGGCTGGAGCAGCTCTCCCGTGAGGAAAGGTTGAGGGAGCTGAGCTTGTTTAGTTTGGAGAAGAGAAGGCTCTGGGGAGACCTCATTGCGGCCTTCCAGTACTTGCAGGGAGCGTATAAACAGGAGGGGGAATGGCTGTTTGCGAGGGTGGATAATGACAGGACAAGGGGGAATGGTTTTGAACTAAGACAGGAAAGATTTAGGTCAGATATTAGGGGCAAGTTTTCCACACAGAGGTTGGTGACGCACAGGAACGGGTTGCCCAAGGAGCTTGTGGATGCCCCATCCCTGGGTGCATCCAAGGCCAGGCTGGATGTGGCTCTGGGCAGCCTGGTCTAGTGGCTGGCAGCCCTGCTGTGGCAGGGGGGTTGAAACTGGATGATCATTGTGGTCCTTTCCAACCCAGGCCATTCTATGACTCTATGATTCCACTTTTCTGCCCCATGCTGAACTGGTCCTGGCCACACAAGCCTTTCCTGCAGGGCAAGTGCTCCAGCCTCACTGCCTCTGTAGCCTACAACGAGCCCCTCGGGACGGGCAGCGTCACTCCTGTCTGCGATCCTAGAAAGCAGGCAGAGCCTGGATTAGGCCTGGAGCGTGCTGGGCAGAGGGGATCACCCCTGCTGCCCCCAGCCAGGGGGGAAGGACAGGAGAAGGTCTCCAAGGGCGAGCCACGGGCTGTCTTTGACCTGGTGTGGAAGGAACCAATGCACGCAGAGGGCAGGGCAGCAGTGCTGGCTTGTGGGGAGAGTCAGTAGGCCCGTGCCCCGCTGCCTCAGAGGAAGACATGGGTTTTGTTCAAGGTACCCCAGAGCTGTATGGATCTGGAGATTTGTCACGGCCGGGGCGACATGGAAAGACTTGACTAAAGCCTCAGACACTGCTGCGAAATGCCAAAAGTGAGCAGACATAATATAGGGAATGGAACGGACAGAGGCGCTGCGGAAAACCCGGATGCCACTGCTGGGATTGGAGTGCTGCAGATGATGATCGCCCACTGTGATGCCACTGGCACCGATACGCCTACGTGAGGGATAGTGACATACGCAGCAGTGGATTGTGACCTCTTGGCCCTCCCTGCTTGTAGCCGGGCACAGAGTCTCTCACTCTGGCTTGTGCCTGCACTCCAGCCGAGCGTGTCTGCGAGGTTTGGAGCGAGCAGCGAGGATAGCCTTGGTGCTGGTCTCGTGCTCTGGGAGCTGCTGACAGCCGCTCTCAGTGCTCGTCCCCAGAGCCACTGGAACTTCTTCCCCGCCCTGCCTGGCTCAGGCAGCCGGGGCACCCAGGAGGCCGCAGCAGCAAAGGGAACCGGTAAGGGGACGCCTCACCCTGGGCAGCTGGGAGGCTCTCCTTCCCGAGGGACCTGGGCACTTGCTCCTCCCCTGCCGGGGTCAGCGAGTGACCGTGGCCTCTCTTCCTTTCCTAGCGTGACCCCTGCTGCTGCAGCAGCGGGCTGAGGAGCAGCCCCTCATCCCTCGTGGTGCTCTCCTGCCCACCACAGCAGCTGGACAGCATGGCCAGTGAGCCGGACCACCGCTGCCCCATTTGCCTGGACACCATGGATGACGCCAGCTACGCGATGCCGTGCCTGCACCGCTTTTGCTTTGGCTGCATCCGTCGCTGGACCCAGAGCAGGCCCACGTGCCCCCTCTGCAATCGCCGGCTGAGGTCCATCTTGCACTCGGTGCGTGCGGACAACAGCTTTGAGGAGTTTGTTGTCAGACGGCCTGGGAGGGCCAGAAGAGCACCCCAACGCCAAAGAGGGGCGGTGCCCACCTGGGCGTCCATGTTCTGCCACCACCCATCTGTGCTCCGGCCCCTGCTGCCCTGGCTGCACCAGGAGATGAGGCAGCTCTTTGGGGCTGACAGCATGGCAGCCTTTTCAGCCTTCCAGCTCGCCGTCTTTGGCCTGTGCTGCTTTGGCCTGGACGAGGGAGCGCTGACCCTGTGGCTGTTCAGCTCCCTGCGAAGCCACGCCGCCGTCTTTGTACGACGGCTCGCTGTCCAAGCTGTGCAGCTGTGCAGCGGGGAGGTGCGACGCCTGCTGGGCCTGGATGCCTCCCGTGCTGCCACAGGGCAGGAGGGCAGCCCTGCAGCTGCCCGCGGCGCAGCTGCCTCCTCAACAGAAGCTGCCGACCGCAGCCCGCAGCCCTCCGGCAGCAGCTGGGAAGCCAACGTGGAGGAGGAGCTTCCTGTCCCCTCAACCGCTGCCCTTAGTGAGGGTCCCAGCCAGCCTCCGTCCATCCTGGCTCCGCTGCGGACCGTCCAAGAAGCAGCCCAGGAGGAGCCGGAGGAGGCAGTGCCGGGTCCCTCGAGTGCCAGCACGGTCAGGGAGCGCTCACGCAGGGTGCCTCGGCGAGCCCCGAAGAGGAGGGCACACACCTCTGAGGCCTCTGCACCTCCTGCCAAGAGGCCACCCCGCCGGCAGCACTAGGACACCGCCCCAGCAGCTGGCGAGAACGGGGCCGGGCCTGCAGCTGGGGCACAACCAGCCCTGGCACAACAACAGAATGATGCATTCTGTGGATGTTTTGGAAGGGACCTCAAGAATCTCCAACCCCCCCGCTGCCACAGGCGGGGCCACCAACCTCCGCACGGAATAAATACTAGACCAGGCTGCCCAGGGCCCCATCCAACCTGGCCTTGAACACCTGCAGGGACGGGGCATCCACAACCTCTCCGGGCAGCCTGTGCCAGCACCTCACCATTCTTTCTCACAGTGAGGAACTTCCCCCCGACATCCAACCTAAATCTTCCCTCCTTCAACTGAAAACCATTTCCCCTTGCCCTGCTGTTCTCTACCCTTTCCAAGAGTTGACTCTGCAATAAAATTACAGAAAAGTCTCCGTGTTGCTACCAATGCCTCTGTCAGCGCTGCGCACGGCGGAGGTCTGACCTCTGCCGGACCTGGAGGCCTCCCATGCTGCTGTTATCGTTGCTTTAGAACCTCCCATAGCACACTGCAAGGGCAAATGTTGAGAGAGGAGGCACTGCTTTATTTCTACGCAGGGCACAAGGTGGATCACCTCCACCAGTCAAGCGCACCCGTGTCTTTACACTGCCTTCTGCTTACAGTCCCAAAGGTCTCACTCCACTCCTACCTATTACATATTGATCCCATTGATACATGGGTGACACAAGCAAAACTGAGTCTTCTGCACCTGCGCAGAGGTCTCGGGGTCTCTGATGGTTGTTTGGGAAGGTGTCCCCCTCCTCACTTTGACCGTGTTTGGGCACAGGCTTTCTGAGGTGCTCTGCTCATGGAGAAGCGAAATTGCTTGCGACAGGTTCTTGGCAATACCCAGCAAAGGATTTGCAAGTAGGCCCATAGTCAGATACAGAAGGAAGAATGGTACTTGCTCAAGTGGAGAAGAGAAGGGGCTCTCTGGCCACGCAGCACTCCTTCACAGGAAGCTGCCTGGGTGTTGCCTTTCGCAGGCAACCGTGATATTTGTTATCATTATCGGACGATAATGGATAACTGCATCCAGAACAATCAAAAAATAAGAATTGCTGTGAGTTCAGATGAACGGAATGTTTCCTTCTGTTTAAACTACACACATCCAGGCTATTCAGGCATGAAGTTTCAAGAAGTCTGATCAAACTTCAAGAGGCTCTCCTGCTACGTCATGGCCCTTCAAACCAATGGGGATGGATCCTACACCCTATTTGGCGGTTTCTGGAGGCAAATACTGCATATTTTCCTGCACCATTTTAAATATGGCAAAACTTCAGACTAATCACAGAATCACAGAACTGCCTGCATCAGAAGGGACCCTTTAAGGTCATCTGGTCCAACTTGCCTGCAATGAACAGTGACACCTACAGCTGGATCAGGTGTAGAGCCCCTGCTCTACACCTCAGAGCCCCATCCAGCCGGACCTGGAGTGTCTGCAGGGATGGGTAGGGGGGCACCCACCACTCCTCTGGGCAAGCTGTGACAGTGCCTCACCACCCTTACTGTAAAAAACCTCCCCACAGAATCACAGAATTGCAGGGGTTGGAAGGAACCTCTAGAGATCACAGACTCACAGAATCACAGAATTGTAGGGGCTAGAAGGGACCTCCAGAGATCACTGAGTCCAACCCTTCTGCAAAATCAGGTTCCCTACAGTAAGTTGCACAGGTTGGTGCCCAGACACTTTCTGGAATACAAAGTTCTCTGCAAAGCTGTACAATCATGAACATGTTCCAATGTCACAAACAGCACAGCTGTGCCAGTGAGCCATGACAGCTACATAGAAAGTATACAACACTGTGAGAAGGAAATAGGGACTGCTGGATAGTATTTAAGAGGCTAACACTTCAACATTCAGGCCACTGTGGGGAAAGCAGCCTGTGTTCACGTGTGTCTTGCAGTAGCCTGCATATGAGTTATTTACCTATTGATGAAAACTGCTCAGAGTGGGTGTGCAGTTTACACAGTAGCACAGTGCTTAAAAACATCAAAGCCCCAAGAGAAACTGGTTTATGTGGCCTGCTAAATTCCAGATGTGGAACTACTGTATCAGGTAAGTATGGATAAACGGATGGATATGTGTATGTAACATCACTGCACATCTTCTCACCTTAAATGTCAGGGTAGGAGCTGAAGATCTTCCTTTCTCATAGCACTTCTTCCCCAGTCCTTTAAAAACTACTGTCAGTTTGATTCACTCAGGTTCAAGCTCATACCCTTGAAGGTCCACATGCAGATAACTACCCAGTATGATACAAAAGTTCAGCTGAAAGCTCCACACACCACTTAATCTTCCACATGGAGTCACGACCGGGTACTCACCATCAGAATGCCTGAGAAAGTTGTCTTGCTTTCCAGTGACCTCTGGGGAAAGCCAGCAAATTCATACTTTATGCAATGTTTATATCAGATGTATAAAATCCATCTCCTGGAATGTTTTTCAAACACTGTATTACATATGTACGTGGTGGGCCATCACAGTAACATGGTATGTGACTGTGCGTGGCAGCACATCCACTGCAGTCTAGCCTGAATATAAAGGAGCATAGTCAAAGCTCACTAAATGAATGACAGGCTTGAAATACTCAAAGCTTTTGTTTCTAGAAGGTAGAAGAAGGAGACATGCAATCTGCATGTTTTCTGACACGTTCAGTACAGCCTTGTTAAGAGCACTATTTACCCACGAGTAATGGAGCCAGAGCTGCTTTGTCTCTATGTCTACACTAGCTTGCACAATTCCACAGAGGTAGCACCAGCTCTAGACCTTGAGGAGTCTGATTCCACCAGCAGCCTTCCATCTGGATCCATGCACCCCAGTGTGCCATACTGAGATACATCATCAGCAAAACCATCTTGGACGATATGATGTACACCGTGTCACGCATGCTAGTCCTCAACACTAGTTAATGTGAGGTTTCAGTCATTCAGAGGGCTGATTGCCAGTACTGTGTCTATCTTTTCAGAGAGACTGATAAACTTGAGCATGACTCGGGAATGTTCACATGACGGATCCAGTGACTATCCAATACACAGAACATAGACAGCTGCAGGAAGGTAGCCTTACGGCCTTAGGTATTTCACTGCAATAAAGCCAGGTAAGGGTAAGTGGTGTGCTTTATCCAAATTTTCTGGAGAACAAGCCACAGGAAAAGTCAATCTTACAAAGTTCATTGCTTGGTTTTCCAACAGACTTCAGGACCATTTCTACAGGCTGTCTCAAAGTGTTTCAAACACCTGATCAGAAAGAGCCATTGTAACCTGCTTAACTGTACCGCTTATTTATGGAGTAACAGCTACTTAAACTCTACAGGGTACAGAACAGTCGTCAGACTACCTGAGCATCTGAAGACAAGTTTCTGCTCTTAAAGTGTTATCACATTTCATTGCTTTATCCCTACTGAAGAGCACTGTATCTTCCCCTGAAGCTCTGTTGCAGAGGGGAAAAAAAAAGGACCATAGAGAGAGAAGATAAAGCAAATTGCTTAGATTTCTTCACTTCTATTTGTTTATCCACCTTCTGTTACACCTGCACTTCCTCCCCCTCACCGTCCCCCCCACTCTGTTTTGGACGTTTTTGCTGTACTAAAAGTTAAAAACAGAAAAATAAATAAACAAATCCTTCGGACAGATTCAGCACAAAAAGAAACGTGAATCACGGTGCAAGGTGGGGTCGTTTTTGTCTGTTTTGTTTGCAATAATATGTGTCCTTTCCCACTACTGCACCTTTAAAATAACAGAACTGTGTAAGATCCTTACGGAACATCAGGGTCAGAGATGAGCTGCACAGCTCATGCATCTCCTTTCACACGGTTACCGTCACCTAGAAGGCACGTGTAAAATATTTATGGGCCCCATCTGAAGAGCAATGATTTCTTTCAGTAATTTTATTTTTCAAATCTTACTCCGAAAAGGTATGAAAGCAAACTGGCACCGGATCCCCAGCTCAGTAAGGGGCATTCACAGCTCAGAGAAAATTGTATCTTAGAAAAGCACATTAAGGTGGATGGAAGCACGCTGAGTGAAGCCATGCCTCCCACCACGCTTCGCAAGCGGTCCTAGCTGCTAATCAAATACATACCAAAAAAATAAAGCTTCAGTGTGTTAAAAGCCACGGGCAGGACAAAGGAGGAGCTGTGAAATTCCAGGAAGTAGTTGTTGGAAGGTGAACCAGTTTCAGAATGAATGGTGTCTAATGCCTGGTCTGTTTCATCAGCAAGTAAAGATGAGGCACAAAGCCTATCTTGGGAAACACAGGAACTTATGTGCAAGCCCTTTTCCCAAAGAAGATGTTTGTCTTCCTGTTTTCTCCTAGCTATGTACATAAATGTGAAGTCTTCCAGTGATTAAACAGCATACCTGTCATGGCAGAGGAGTCCATTAGTGAAGCTTAATCAAGCAACAAATATTCACAGGATATCTCAATACACTGCTGAGTAACAGTGATGTTTATAGGAGCACAGCAACTGCCAAAACAAAGAGAAGTTCTGTATTTACAAAGGTTGCAGCTTAATCCAGAGGGAATTTTATTCTCAATCCAGTATATTTTGAACAGAGTGAGCTTTTAAGTTCTGTTAATGACTTTGCACATACCAGCCTCCCAGCTGAGAAATCTTGGCCATGAGAAACCTGCAGGCAATAGTTCCAATCACCTCAAATGAGATCAATTCACACACAACACTGGAGAGATGTTTTATGAAAACAGCTTCAGTAAGGTGGGGGAGAGCAGAGTGCACTGACTAATTAGTAAGTACAAAGGAAGGAGAATGGAAAGTGATGTTCAGCCATAGCAAAGTACGCTTTGTTATACCACTTAGAAAATGGGGAGGCGTGTAGTTTGGGAGACAAGTTTCACCTCCTTCACTAAAGAAGGATGCACCTGCAGATTCACATTCATTTCTGAATCAAGTCTGCTATTCACCATTACCCTGACAGATCTTGGGAGAGACTGCAAGGCAACCAAAGCTACACAGGTCGTTCTGAAAGTAATGCCTCCTATTTATTTCCATGGAAACTAGAACAGCTACAAGGAGCACATTAACAGTATTTGACAGAGCGCATTCTCAGTTACAAAGCACTATTTTTCAGCACAGTCACTACCATTAGCTGTGCATTTTCACCAGTGATGAACAGGAGCCTGCACGCTGTGCACATAAACACCTCACCAGCAGAGGTGGCCCACTATTGCTGTCACCACTGCTGAAACGCATCACCTCACTGTGCTCACACCCACTGTGTGGTCTCCATCTAGCACTGATCACCGTCATGGGTGTCATTTCTTTTGCATGGAGGGGTTCAGTGACACATCCATGCTTCATCCACACTACCATGAGACCCCATTCTGCCAGACTGCCCCTCTGCTGCCATACGCCACATGGCAACAAAATGTAATTGGATACCAGCAGGAAAGTTCAACCTCTACTCCCATACCACTAATATCTGCCTCTGACATCGTGGACCAATGTGATAAAATAGGAGGCATTACTTTTGGAGCAGCCCTCGTACATCAGTTAATGGGCGGGACAGCTGGAGGGACAGTGAAGCCTTCTGGGAGCATACGGAATGCTTACTTTTCTCAAGCTCCATGGCCCAGAGACTTTAGCAGGCCCTAGGAACTTTGTGCTGCTCCAGCTTCAAGCAAACATTCCTTGTTTTGGAACTAGAGAGAAACTGGAGCAACACCTGGCACTCCACAGAGGCCACTCAGAACAGCTGAGTAGCACATGCAGAGAGAATAAGGCTCTGGTTTCAAGATTTTGTTGTTCGACAGCCCATGAGCAATGGTTGGTATGGATGAAGACATGAAGGGTACAAACCACTAGGCTAGTCAACAAGTGTCAAGTCAAGCCCAGGTAACTCTCAAAAATACCTTGAATGAAATTGGGTTGAAAGACTCTAAGGACGCAGCCTTTGCAAGCAAGCTATCTGTCACAATTCATCTCTGTTTTCCTGACAGTCAGGCACTTGGAAACAACCTACAAATGAGCGGCATCACCAAAACTGAGTCATCCATAGTACAAGTTCTAGTCTTTGTTGCTCATGAGCGTCTTACCGTTACCCATCTCTCATGCCAGTCTAAGAACAATGATGGTGGCTGTTCCACTCAGCACAGAGGTGAAACACAAGAGTAACTGTGGAGGAGTGAACAAAGAGAACTGCCAGTCTGTGACTATTTTATGAAGAGCAGCCTTTATCTGGTAATGGAAAAAGGGCATGAAAGCTTTCCAAACCTTTCTTCCAATGTTTGCAGAGCCTACTGAGCCTGTGCCGCATCTGAGAGGGGACAGAGGGAGGACAAGCAATGCCAAAGCATGGGCTAGCAGACAGCAGAACACTCTGATGTAACGCTTTTCATGTCTGCCTCAGATGTACTCATAAATACACATGCATTTGCTCAGTTTGTCAGGCTTGTGGGGTATGGTTGTAACTAAGCTATCTCCTATGTGATCAAATTGAGCCCAAGGAAAATAAGGCCAGACACACCAAGTCTATGAGAGTTTACACCAGCAGACGACCAGTCAGAGAGGGAGACAGAAAGGAGCACATCATCAACCTGCCTGCTATGTCATCCCATGGAAAACAGAATGTCTCTGAGATGCTGACGTCTTTGGGTAAGGAATATACAATGAACTGGTGCTGTCTTCTACCCCAGGGCATAAAAACTTCTTTTCCTACTGTACTGTTGTGAACAGCAATATTCAGCCTCTGCTTTCTTTGTTTTCCTCACCAAACTGAGGTTTTGTTTATGTACAGTCCTCCTGAAAGTGGATGGGATTTGAGATCTTGAGGTGAAAAGTCTGTTAGCACACCTAGAAACATACTTCCTCCTGGAGGAAAGCAGAAGTGTACAGCAGAAGGATGAGGAAACTGGGTGATTCTACAGGCAATGAAAAGTAGTGAAGCATTTGCATAGGAAGAGAAGTCTGAAGAAATCATATCCTTTGATGTCCCACAGGGGCAGGTATCTGTTGTGCATGCAAGGCACCAAGTCCTGAATTTGCTAAGTTCTCTCACAGGTGAGACAAAAAATCTCATGAGACCTTCCTGTGCGATGAAGCCCTTCTAAGACGAGGGAGGACATGTTTCTCATAAGATGAGTCAGCATGGTTACAAGTGGAGATCCCGCACAGAGACAGAAAACCATGCATCACTACTTCCAGTGTTCCTAGAGCCATCAGTCAACAGTATGTTCATTCTAAGTAGGCAGCAGAGGACCGAGAACAATTTGGAAAGTCTGATCATCAGTAGAAAATTGTTGAAGATTTCCTGGAGCAGAATCTAACCTCGCAGAAGTATTAAAAAAGATTCCCCTCCCCCCCAGAAAATGAATCCAACAATAAAACAACAATATGTTCTTGATTTAGATAAAGAGGGGAAACCTGAATCCAATATTGCAGAATCACCTACTGAAAATTTCTTATTTTGGAGGCGAATATAAAAACCACGAGTAAACAGAAGCTGCAAAAACACAGCAATTATTTTTTCCTTAAACATACGTTAGTGTTTACCAGACAAGTCTGGACATTGGAGGTGAAGTTGTATCCATCTTACAACAGTACTAAACAGACAGCACAAAACGTTCTGTTTGCAAGTCTTTACTGTTTTATTCTATGGTAGAAGGTGTTGTTGTGAACTTTTATGTATAATCTGGAGCCCTAATGAGCAGGAATTGAAAAGAATTAAAGGCATTACCAGAAGAGACATAAAATACTAATCTCTTTCTCCCAGCTGTGTTCATATGACCAAAATACTTTGTTCTAATAAACAAGCTAGTGGTGTGTAAATCTCCACACAAGGCACTGAAGGTGCAAAAAGTGTAACTCAGTTGGGCTCGTACAGCTAAACAACAGCTATGTTATAGCAACATTATACATTTCCCCAAAGCATTATGGGATAACAAGAAGTCACTCTTCTGCAAGAGAAGGATAAATAACACTTCCATTAAAATATCTTCTCCTGTATTGGGCAGGTCAAACCAGTTAACAGCGTTAATGATCCAGGTTCAGGAAAAGGAGGCAGTTTGAGAACACCCCACAGAATAGGTGTCCCACTCACAAAGTCTTCAATTTTTTATTATTATTTTTTCTTTAAGTCTCTTTTTCTCTTTTTAAGAGGCGAGCCCTGCCGCTCGGCTCCCCTAACACCTCAGTGCAGCCTCATCAGATGCATAGCCGAAGTCAGTAGTGAGAGCAGGAGGGAGTGGGAGAGCTGGTGAGAGCCGCTGGTGTCTGTGCGAGCGGGACTGAATCGTCCATGGCCCCGGGGCTGGGGTTCCACCGTGATGTAGCCATTGATGATACGGATACGGGGAGGAGGGTCGGTGGCACTGCAAGGCAAGCAGAGAAGAACGTCAGTCCAGATTTAGCCCAGAACTGGCTGAAGCCCACACAGCAGGACACTGCTGGCCTCTGTGCCCCACTGCCCATCTTCTGGGAACCCAAGATGCTGGGCATGGTCTCTCATAGTGGCTCCATGCTCACCAAAGTACTGTGCCTCGTAATGGCAGAGACTTGCCCCTCCTTTTCTTCAGGGGCACAGGCAGCTCTCTCGTGAACTGATGTGTACAGAAGCCCTAGCCCAACTAACAATGAATCAGTCTTGAGGGAGAACATAGAATAAGCTGAGGAGGGTGGGGACTGCCTTGAAACACAAGCAGTGCTCAGACTTACGCAGGCAGCCTGATCTCTGCTCCTGCACGGGCAGGCAGGTGGGCCAGGTGACAGCTTTCCTAACAACCTCCAGCTTGCCTTAAAGCTAGGCAGAAGATAAGAACAAGACCGCCTGTACTTCAGAGGAACATCCCTGCAGCAGAATTGCTCAGCTCAGCTCTACAGTATTGAGGCACCTGCGTTCAGCTGAATCCATTTTCCCCTACCATAATTCTCTATGTGCACCTTAGTCTGGACTACACTGACCCCTACGCAGCTTGTTCCCTTCCACAGGTCAGGGATTACAAAGGGTTTAAATGACATCCCCTAAGAACAGAAAGAGACCCTGCCAGAAATATTTCCTAAAAACAGAAAAGTCACTGCGAAAAGATCACGGTGTCTCAAAATATCTCTGGTGGTACTGAGGACCCTGGGCTAGTGATGAGCATGAGCTGAGTGAGGGCCTACAGAATACTATGCTCCCATTATGGCAGCACGTGGTGTAGGAGAGGACTTTTACCCTGTAGGCTGCTGACACGAACTGCCCAGAGCTGAGTGAGCTCCTGCAGTGTTGCAGCTCAGTTTGAGGCTCAGAAGAGATATGGGAGTGTCTACACAAACAATTTTTCTCTTTGGACAATGGATTAAAGCCATGAGTGATGCCACAGCTACAAGGCTGATGTGCACTCCAGGGTATCACGGTGCTCTGTGAAAATGGAAGACAAATTCTGACAAAGTCAAAAGCAAATCTACCTGCCAAACACAACAGCAGGGTCATATTTCCTGCATCTAGTCCCTAACTGTTGTGCTCTGTTCTTGCCTTATTTTAGCTAGCTGCATAAAGCAAGAATGCTCTGGGAAATGAAAGGCAATTAGCATCCTTTTTAAAAAATCTTACCCTTCTGTGAAGGTCCCCACAGGAGGTCTGAGCAGAGAAGCCAGCAGGCAGCACAGCAAATACAGCTGTTAGCTGATACATAGACACAGGAGCACGAACCAAAGCAATTCAGCCAAATCCACCGCACAATTGCATTAGGTCACTCAAGATTCATCCTTCACATTTCCAGGCGTGAAGTTATGAATGGTGCAGGCTCATGCATCAGGGACCTGGGAGCATTCCCGTGACAAGGCAGCCAGGGAGTTTGTGCAAGCAGGAGCCGGCTGTCCGCAGTGCCACCAGGTGGGGCTGTCTGCTCGGCACAGGGCCGCATGGGCAGCCAGATGCAGTAAGAGCCTGGCGCCTAAGCAGGTTTTCTGCTCGAAGGATGACTTAATTGGTAGAGGATAGAAAAGATGACAAACAAAAAGGAAATCAGGCGTTTTCTGCTCCCGTATTAATGTCATAGTTTCCTAAGCTACCATAATTACCTCTGCTTCTACTTCACTACTGTCTTGTGGTACTTGCAATCCAGCGTGCTCCCCTAAAACATCTCCAATTCGGTCACAATAACACATCCTCCAATATTCTATCTCCTGAAGGCACTGATGCTTACTTCAGGGCACCCACTGATGCTCCTGAACTTCACAAGAATAGCTGCATATGAAAAACGGAAGATCCCATAGAGCGGGAGCTTAGGCTGACAAGGACTCCAAATCATTAGTTGGTGTTTCAGCTAAATGGATTGTCAAGAGAAGCTCCAAAGATCTATTCACAAATAGCTGGTATCAACTACATTAATAGAAATAAATGTAGTCCCTGGACTCTCTCTCATCCCTGCAGACATTCAAGGTCAGGCTGGATGGGGCTCTGAGCACCTGATGTACTGCAGATGTTCCTGTTCACTGCGTGGCAGTTGGACTAGATGGCCTTTAAGGGTCCTGTCCAACTCAAACGATTCTGTGATTCTATGAAATTGAATGTTACAGTAAAACACAGCATCAGATGTGATTAATAAAACAATTTGTTGAATTGGTATATCTTGGACTGTGTATACGTCTGCCAGTGGGCGTGCAAACCTCTATATGCATTTGTCTCCCTTTCCCCCTAGACTACATGCACTTAGTTTGGAAGGAGTGAAAATTGCTCTAGGAAAGAGGGAAAAGAGCTTGATCTAAAAAGTTTGACAAAGGCTGAATGTTTGGAACAGAAAAAAAGAAAAAACAACAAACCAACAGTTGCTGCACCTGTTTGCAGCCTGAGTTAGCAATGTATTACTAAAAGCAGTGGTACAGCTGGGACGAAGAGGCATGATAAAGCACAGCATAGGGGTTATACTCAGCACCTTAGGGACCAGGAAGAATATGCTTTTGAGAGAGAAAGAAATGAATGTAGAAACTTCAGTTTAAGAACTGCAGCTCTTCTCCATCATCTTGACCTTTTTAGTTATTTACAGTGCCACAAAAATAACATGTTTTCAACATGAACATGACAGAGATATAAGAAGAACTAGCATCAGGCCTGTGTGTTATTTGACACAAGGTAAACATTAATGTTCACATTCAGCCACAGACCTAAGTATAGCTCCTGAGGGAGAAGTAGGCTTTTTTGCAGGCTGCTGTAATTCCTATAGATGAGAAAGTTCTTCTGTGTGAAAACTGCAGGGAGGATGTGAACCTTCTCCCCACAGCACGCTCCATTCTTCATCTTAATCATGCTTTGGGTTGTCATCCCCATTTCCAGATCTCCTGTAATGCCTCAGGGCTTGTATGTTCTTTAGTACTGGAAGAATACAGAGACTAGAAATACTGTATAAATATTGCCCAAATGCATGGAGCACACATGCTAGACATGAGAGTTTCCACATATGCAGCTGCTCTTGGGTAAAGATCCAAGACTTTAGGCTGTACATCTATCAGTGGACTCAGTCATCTGTGATTAAGAAAAGTACCATGTGCTCAAAATCTCTTGAGCTCAAATGTAAAATGTTTTAGGCAAGGCTTCCACACATGTTATGCCTCATTCTCCACCAACCTAACCATGCAGGAAGCAGCTCTGAGTAAATGTCTCAGCAAGAATCATGGTGAGGCAGGTCAGATCCTACAGAATGTATCTAACTTCTGCAGAAGCTTGGCCTACTTGCTTGATCAGTCCAAGCTAAAATCCAATTTGCATGCCAAGCCCACCTCCCTTCCCAGCCGTTAGCTACCTTTCTTCAAAGCGAACCCATAGGTCATTAAACTGTCGCAGTCTTTGCTTCTTCTGCTGCTTCTTCTTCTTTTTGTACTTTCTCTCTACCTTCTCCAGCACATCGATGCCATCAGGGAGCAGCAGGTGAGGCAAGAGCTCTTCTTCCTCCTCCTTCAGGGTATGCAACGGCACTGGGAGCTCCTGGGACACTACATAGGGGTGATGTACTGGTGAGGACGATGAAAAGGCTAACAAGGTTTTGGGGAGTTTTCCGCTGGAAGAAGGAGGGAACATGGATAATGTTTGAAAAGGCTTTGAGGCAGAATCTTGGTACAGATATCATCAGGGCTCAATACAAAACAAATGTTTCTTCCAGATATAAAAGTATGGTTATTTTTCTGCCTTGTATTCCTGTTTCCTCTTCCTGAAGTAAATATACTGAACAAAATATTTGTCTTTAATGAAGAAAAAAAAAAAAAAACTTTGGAAAAGAGGTAATTTGGGTCAGAGAGAAAGATGCAGTCTGGCCCAGCGTATAAGAGCAGTTGGGAATAACACCGCATACCTACAAAGAGACAAAAGAGGAATCACTTTCAAAGTCAGAGGAGGTCAAACCATACTATTCTAATCTGAATTCCAGCAGAACACAGTTCAGTTGGTTCCTTCCAGCAGTTCCTGTCCTGATGGGGATAAAGGGCAGGGATGGGACAACTAAGGCACACCAAGAGCCAGTCCTCAGTCAATGACTTTCACTGGTAGAGAAGGCAAGCCACAAGCTAGTCCACAGACTCTGGTCTTGCTTGCAGAAATGCGTCTTGAAAATGATTATCTTAGAAGGAAGTGGCTCAATATACCATTAATCAATCTTTCAGACCGCTTAGTCTGCAAGCAACTGCACGGAGAGTAGACTAGTGATGGCAGCATCAAGGCCACTATCACAGCACCTTCTCTTTCATTAAGCCAGGTGGTATAAAGTAGTGAATACACACTATTTATAAAACATTGGTTGGAGGCACTTCTGAGACCTATGAGACCAGGACTAAACTCACTACTCTTGTACTTACTTCTAACGTAAACTTATATTGTCTCCACGATGATCTGCAAAAGAAGATAATGTTGTCCTGCCGTTCAGATAAGCTTGTTGATGAGCATGAACTGGTGAATTCTAAGGATTGTTTAAGACAAGTATGGAGGTCCATATGTGTGGGGGGATGGTAAGAGGCTGAGTAATTACAGCACTGCCCCAAAGCAGACATGATATTTGCATGCAATTATAGCTAACAGTGGGGAAATAGGAGTCAGGCCTTTAGCTTTCTAGTTGCATAGGTCCCGGATTTAAAAATATGGATAAAAAAGCACCCTCAGTAAGTCTGCAGATGGCACCAAGCTGTGGGGTGCAGACACACATGAGGGACAAAATGCCATCCAGGGAGACCCAGACAGGCTCGAGCAGTGAGACTGATAGAACCTCATGAGGTTCAACAAATCCAAGTGCAACTTCTACACCTAGGTCGTGGCAACCCCCACTGTCAGTACATATTGTAGGATGTAAGGATGGAGAACAGCCCTGCTGAGAAAGACCTGAGGGTGCTGGTAGAAGCAAGCTGGACATGAGCCAGCAATGTGCCCTCACAATCCAGAAAGCCAACTGTATCATGGGCTGTATCAAAATAAGCATGGCCAGGGGGTGCAAGGGAGGTGATCCTGCCCCTCTGCTCTGTGCTGATGAGGCCTCACCTGGAGTACTGCATCCAGATGTAGAGTCCTCAATACAGAAGAGACGTTGACCTGCTGGAGTGTGTCCAGAGGAGGGCCACAAAAACGTTCCAAGGGATGGAACACCTCTCCTATGAGGACAGGCTGGGAGAGCTGGGGTAGTTCAGTCTGGAGAAGAGAAGGCTCTGGGGAGACCTGAGAGTGGCCTTCTAGTATATCTGAAGGGGGTCTATTAGAAGGAAGAGGACGGACTTTTCAGCAGAGTCTATTGTGAAAGGACAAGAGGAGATGGCTTCAAACCGAAAGAGGAGAGATTTAGGTTGGATATAAGAAATAAGTTTTTTTATGATAATGGTGGTGAGGCACTGGCACAGATTGCCCAGAGAGCCCAGAGAAATTCAAGGTCAGGCTGGATGGGGCTCTGAGCACCTGATCCAGCTGATGTTCTTGTACATTCCAGGGGAGTTGGACTAGATGGCCGTTAAGCGTCCCTTTTAACTCAAGTGTTTCTATGATTCTATGAGCCCAAGAGATCACTCAGTCAAGACCCCAGAAATGGCTGTCAGGGCTATTCTAACTCAGTGTAGTGTAAAGGGGATGTTTCAAAGAAACAACCAGCTCCACCTTGATTATTCAAGCTCTGTTTCATAATACTTCAAGCAAGCAGCATCTCCCCACCCATATTGCAAGATATGCAGCCTGCATGCAGTCTCCTATCCACTCCTGGCTTTCCTCGCCCACAGTTCTCTTCCTTGTTTGGAACAGAGATTCTATCTCTTTTCATGTTCAGAAGTCTCTGCACAAACTTACATACTCAATCCATTCCGTGAACACACAGAGCACAACACAAATATTTAACTGATCTACAGACTACTTTATAAAGATAATAGATGCAGAAGTTTTTGTTTTGTTTTGTTTTGTTTGTTTGTTTGTTTGTTTTTTAACAGGACAAAATTGGAGACTGGCTTGGACTGGAACTCAGAAAGGTAACAAAAGAGTACAGACCATTGAGCAGAAACATGACTTCAGTCAGTGAAGCCTTCCCAGCATTATGGAGTGTTTCTTTTCTGTCCTGCAAAGCCACAGAGAGCAAGAGGTCCAAAATACATGTTTTGACATGGCTGGTGTTTTCAAGCTAGCTCATCCCTGTGAACACATCTCCTTGACAGGCAGTAAAGAAGATCCATTCTGAAAGGGGGTAAGTGAGATTGTGGCCTGCAGAATCAGGGAGGAAGTAGGTGGAAAATGAAGAGAGTATGATCTTACTTCCTGCAAGGAAAATCACATGTGGTGAGCTTTATGTGACAGAGACTGGTGCAGAAAGATTTGTGGGCTACTCATTCCTCTCAGAATCCTTGTGATTGTCATAGTATTACTTTATTACCTCTGAAGTGCCATGATACTTCAGTCTTCCTCCACAACATCCTCATATCCCCCAACCTTCATCTTCCCTTTACTGATTGACACACATCCTGTTGTCTCCAGGGACATGATTTATCTCTTTAAAGGTCCTCTGATTATGGTTTCCTTTACTTTGATTTTTCTCCACTGTGTCAATCTTTTTATCAATGAAAATCTCTTAAGTGGGCACCATTACCCTCCTCTGTAGATAAGAGTACTTTATTGCCTGCAGCCTCCTCTACCAAGTATGTGGCCAGGAGATTCTGCATGGTCAGCTCCTTATTTAGATACCTGCAGCCTTGGAGCACCATGAATGACAGATACTCATGTACATAACCTCTTCTGCAACACCGCCTACAGGTGATTCTTCCAGAGACCCTCTGAGCAACTGTTGGAAAAGGCATACAAATGTAGAAGTGCTTTCATCATTCCCCATGGATTCTGACATACTCTTGCCATGGGTCTTTCCCCTAATGCAAATGTTCTCCTCCTACATATCTCACTTTTTTCTTGAAACTCTTTGTTACCACGTCATTCAGAAACATTAGCACTAAAGCGTTGTTTTTTTCAAGTTGCTCACTCAGTCAGTTTTAAGTCAAGGCTTCAGGAAAGACCTTCTGTTCAGCACCCCCTGATAAAGTGTCTGAGATGCAATTAGTGACAAACTGAGTACTTATGAAGACACAGATGGTGCTGGTTGGACAGTGAACTCTGACGATATGGTCAGAAAAACCAGATGCCTAGCTTCCCTAAGAAATATTGATACCTACCTCCCTGATGCATGAAGATCTAGCCTTCCTTCCCACAGTCATCAAACCTTGATTTCCTTACACCTACCTCTTTACAGAGCAGCAGATTCATAAAATCATATGAAATGGTTTGGGTTGGAAGGGACCACTCAGTTCCAATCCCCTGCTGTGGGCAGGGATGACACTCACCAGCTCAGGCTGCCCGGTGCCCCATCCAACCTCGCCTTGAGTACCTCCAGGAGTGGGGCACCCACAGTTCCTTTGGGTAGCTGTGCCAGGGTCTCACCATCCTCTGAGTAAGGATTTCCTATAAACATCTAATCTAAATCTCCCCTGTTTTAGTTTAAAACAGTTGTCCTTGTCCTATCAACTATGTGCCCATGGAAAAAGTCAGTCTCCATCTTGTTTATAAGCTCTCTTAAATACTGGAAGGCAATGAGTTCTCTCCAGAGCTTTCTCTTCTCCAGGCTGAACAAGATCAGCTCCCTCAGCCCTTCTTCATTGGAGAGGTGCTCCAGCCTTCTGAGTATCTTTGTGGCCTCCTTTGGACCTGCTCCAACAGCTCTACGTCCTTCTTGTGCTGGAGGTACCAAACTTGGACGCAGTAATGCAGGGAGGGACCTCAAGAGGGCAGAGTAGAGGGGGACGACCCCCTTTCTCCCTGCTGCCATCTCTCTGTTGATGCACCGCAGGATACTGTTGGTCTTCTGGGCTGCAAGCACACACTGCTAGCTCACGTCCAGCTTTTTACCTCCAGAGAGACTGTCCAGGAGGGAAATGGGTACTACACTGACTCTCGATCACTAACACACTTTGCCTTTTTTTGGTGGTAGTGGTTCAAATACAGGTGCTTGGCTGGATCAACTTAATGTACTTGTCCCTTCCAGGGTCTTGACTGTTACTCACACCCTCTCCTTTTGCCAGTCCCAGAGCCTCTTATCTGTTGCATAAGGACACTCTGGGGGCAAAAGGGAGACTCCTTATGCTCCTAGCAGACATTAGAAGATTTTGTTTATTCTCAAATATATACTGAGCTCTCTTTACTTAAGAAGCTGCAATAGCTGTTTTTAGAAATATCTAAACTAAGAATGTTCTTAAAAGCAAAGAAGATGACAAAAATATGTTTTTTTATTATCACCATAAACACTGATACACTGAGTTGCCTCACATTACTTCAGTATTACAGGATCATTAAGTCTTGTGTAGAAGCACAGAGGCTTTCTCTTTGTCAGACTACTTCCTGGTGGCAGGAGGGTCAGGGGATGCATGGATGTGCTTAAGGAGATGTGTTAGGGCTAGATAATGCTTCAGTGCAAGTAGGCAATGTCAGTAATCATAGAAAAAATCTGGCCTGGCAGAACTTAAATTTCACAGTCTGAAAAAGGCAGAAAAAGTGCTGCAAAGAGAAAGGTGAAACAATCACAGCAGGAGAAGAAGACTTGTTATTGTTTTGCACTGCATCTTACTGGAGCTCCTGGCATAGCACAAGACTCTGCATGTGCCCCTGGACAATCCCCATAAAAGAAAAATGTCCACTGTTAATCCTAAATGTGAGGATGGACGAACAGAGTTGCAATCACTGAGGGAGGGAAAGCATGCCTCATGCAACGGATGAAAGGGAAACACTACCGTAATTGAGATCAAACCTTTTCTCCACTGTGGTCTTTTAGCAGTGCCTCTAGGTAAGAATGGAAGTATTCTGAGGGATGCAAGGGCACTTCTTTGGCAAGAGACTGGAGATGGGGTAGAAGAGCACTGCAGAACCTAAGCTGGTGGCAGGTATTTCAGAAAGCATAGGTAATCCTCTGCAGAGTATGGAGATTATTTGGCATTTTATAGTAACTGAGATCATGGAGATAGACAAAGGCACCCACTGATAAGCTGGGGAGAGGCTAAGGGGATAACCGAAAGGACAGCTACAAGACATACCAGAAGAGCAAGTATCTTGGCTTATAAATGCAGGAAAGAGCAGAGGATGTGAGAGTTATCACTTATGGTGGGGAACTTACTAGTAAGAGACTAAGTGGACCCCAGGCAGACAGATTGAAGGCTGAGAGTAATATGGAAGAATAAAAAATAGCAGTGTAAGAGAAAAAAAGTTTTAAAAGGTAAGGCAGCTGAACACTTAGAAGAAATAAAGGAACACAGAAGCCTGTGTGGTATGAGACAGCATCCAGATCTACTGAACTAAGAATGCATACTGTATGGAGTTAGTTTAAGAGCTAAAAACTTAGAATAAAAAAAAATGTCTATTTTATCCAAAAAAACATACAGGCCAAACCCAACAAAATTCTGTTTCCTAACTGGCTTATGGAAAAGTAAGCTGCTTGGTCAGACAGAAGGATCCCAACTCACTGGTTAGTATAGTTTCAGCTGCTACTACCTCTTCATGATTGTTTACAAACCCACCCTCACAACAAAAGTTCAGCTACAATAAAGGCATGCATTACTTGTTGATGGCTTGTCCAGCTGGAGTGTGCTCTACATCATACCCTTCTCTCCTCAAAACATCAATCACTGTGTTGTTGCCCATGAAGTGACCTGCAGTTAAGAGAAAAATGGAATCAGAACTTAAGGAGCAAAGGAGAAGACAAAGAAGGGCAGCAAATACTTTCCTGATCACAGGAGGTGTGTCACATTCAGAGCATGCAGTATTTTATCACTTCACACACCAGAAACACAGGACCTCTAACAAGGGATTGTTGAATCTTCCCCAGGCTCATTTAAGTTACCACATTCTGCATTCCTGAAATACAGGTGTGATTGAAAAGCGGCCTCTCATTGAGTAGACCAGTACATCCTTATGCCACTGTAGATTTCTTGGTACAGTAAGGGATAAAGCTGTAAGAGAACTGTTCAGGAGCAGCGACCAGACTATGACTGGCAGTGGTGCAAACTGGCCTCACATCTGGCCTCAACATTTGCATCATTCTAGCATCTTCACACCATTAAGAGCACTAAATGAGATGTCAGTTGACATCATTAAGAATTTTTAAATGAGTAAGAACCATATAACCACAGAAAACAAAAACAGCTCTGAAAGCCATTGACACAGGTCAACCCTTTTGGTTCCTTCATTATAAGCCACTGGAGAAAAAAAAAAATTCAATTCAGTTGTGTTAACAAAAGTTTGGGAACGACTTAGCTTGCTCTGCTCTAATTCTGTGATTTATGGCTCCACTCCATTTTCAGCCAGATGTGGTGGCTGTTCAGCCTGTAATTTGGCACCATAATGAACAGATGATTGCACAAGTGTATAGGGATTCTGAAGGACTCTGAATGCTCTGCATGCTGACTGACATTCACAATCACTCTAACACCTCATCAGACAAGGCTGCTGAGAAGCAACAGAGGTCTGGCACAGGCCTGTATAAATCTAGCTTTTTGAAAACATTTGTCAATTTAACATCCTATATTAATTAAAATTAGGGTTGTTCAAATGCCTTAATAAAGAACTCTCTTGCTTTTATACATCTAAGCAGTACTAACACTGGTACCTCCAGGGAAAAAAAGAAAAAACATCTTCTGCTAATATTCTTCATAAATACATAAGAATTAAACAACCAGAGTGATTCCAATAGACAGGACGTGCATGGAGATAGGAAGCAAAGTACAGTGGTGACACTTACCCCAAGGAATTTGTGATTTTTCAGAGAGAAACAGAAGCACAAAATTCCAGTTTCTCATGACACAACAGCAAAAGACATATGAATTATCAGCTTAAAGCATGATATTTGGATGGTATTACTTGAGCACACGTATTTATTAAAACAAAGCTTCTCCAAGAGCCTAAGTAATCAAACAGATTGAGCTCAAATGAAACTTTTTAATGTAGCAATGCAATATACACATATCTTGCACCATATTTTCTCATCCAATAACTACGTTTTCTTCAAACTCCTCAGTCTTAACTTCTGTTTTCAGAAAAAGCAAAGCTTGACTTTGATGTGGACCTAAATGAACACTGCTGGTGCCTGTATTGTGCTAATGTTTCAGCCTCAGGTCCTGTCAGTATGCAGAAAGTGTGAATTTCATCATATCAGTGAAGAGACCTGATGTGGGGAACATTAGGGATTGTAACTAAACTTTGTAAACAAGTGAAAGTAGCCACTGGAAGTTCAAAATTAGGTTCATAAGGCACTGAACTTAGTTGTCATCTCTCACCTTTAACAGAGAGGAGAAGTACATGCAACAGAAAGAGGCGAGGTGATTCATTCACCGTTCTCTCTCATGGCTCCAGGCTTCAGAGAAACTGGCACTTCCAAAGCGTGATTAATCTTCTTGTGAGAGTGGAATGAGATAACTTGCACGCTGAGAAGTGCCTCTCTATTGGTGAGGACTGAAGCAATGCAAAGAGTAAGCTCAGACTAGGTACCCATCTCAGTCAGGCAGTACTGAACAACCTGAGTCCTCTCTGAAGTGGTGAAAGAAAGTGCCAAGGCTGTGAATTCTTATTTTCCTAATACAAGTCCTTCAGGAGAAAGGAGACAAGACACAACACAATCTACATGGCAATCTCTAGTGATAAATAACTATCCTTGAGCCAGTTTAAGCACTTAGGGTCCCACACATTTCGAGAGAAAGCAACAGAACATCTACTCACATCACACCATCAAATTCATTACCTCCCCTCAATCTCCAGTTCCTGTTGCTCCCAGTAGCAATTTAGACTGGTATTTAGGAAATGGCTACAGCACATGGATAAATCCAATTTCCATCCATGAACGTGCTCAGGTGATCTCCTGAAGAAGAGTCTGCATCTTTTAAATTTGACGAAGTTGTAAAAAAATCTTTTACATCACAGTCATGTGCAAGCTCTCACAGGGAGCTTTTGCAGTGCAGTAAGTGATGTCTACATAATAAGGAAAAAGGGTGTGCTAAAACTGCGTAAAACACAACAGACCAAATGAACAAATCATGTAAAACACACATGCATATAAATACATACAGGTATGCGATACAAAATTGCACAGAAGACATGACCAATCAGGAACAGCTTAGGCTGGGCACATTAAAGGATTATGAGATGTCAGTGCTCTTCCATCAAAAAGACGAGTTATGCACGCTCCATTAGACAGATCTGGCCTGGGGACAAGAGGACTTACAGGCTCAACCTGAGTTTGGTGTAAAATCAAAACATGACAGAAGGTTGAAGGTTTCAGGTACAGGACCTCTCTGATCTCAGGTAGCACTTTCACCCCTTTTCTGGGCTCTGACATAAAAAGAGCCTGGTGTGGTATGTGAGAGACCTGATCACCAAAAGCAACTGGAAGAAAGATGAGAGAAACTGACCATCCTATCAAGAAGCTAGAATGTAAGGGAGAATTAGCCCAAAGCCATGTGACAAGGAGTTGGCCTCCTTCGCCTGTTTTCTGTCTTAGCCTAACACACTTGAATGCCCCTCTAAAGAAAAGCCTCAGGCCCTGTCCCAACAGAAGGCCTACTCTTTTCTTTCTGTACACAGCCCTGCAATACCCTCACACCTCTAGGTGACTAGATGCCTCTGAGAGGTCAATTTAGTCAGGCAGGGGGGTGGGGAACCACAAATCTCCATTCTTCTGTTTTCAAGCTCAAAGCAAAACTAAGAAGCTGTTGTGTGCATCAGCTCAGCCATGCACTCTACTAGAGAGTGAGACCTCTGCCTTTAATCTACACTGAAAGGAGATGGCCTGTAGGGATCGCAACAAGCAATACTCCAAAACAGCCATGCTGTAAGACTGACGTGTGCTTGCAGACTGGTCCACGTACTCAAACATGCACTGAGCACTCCTGAACTCCCTCAGAAGCAATATGTGATCGTGCAGAACACAAGCAACTACTGTTGTCAAAGATTACTATGAGATGTATGTCTGTTACTTGCAGCTTTTACTGCCAGTGCACACAGGGATATTTTCATCTAGGTAACTCTGCTAGGTTTACTGGTTTCAGCAGAGACTTCTGAACTCAAATTTCAGCAACTGTGAGTCTTTAATGTTTTCAAATCTAGCCAAATGAACAAGGAAAGCCTTCACAAGAGAAGTTTGGTTTCTCTTCCAGACTTTTTACGTTTCATATATTTTAAAACTGAAGAAAACTCTTCTCTGAATTTCAAACAAACGTTCTGGTTCAAGATGATACGCTATTTCCTACTCCTTCTTTCGAAGTCATGTAAACAGGGAGGTCCTAAGAACACAGAACTTTTTTTATGCCTCATGTGCTTCCCTTAGTAGAAGATGAGTAATTCCAAACTGCACCACATTCAGGCCAGGAACTCAAGATACACCAGGACCCCAAGACAGTAAACCACCTGGCATACATATAAAGAAACAAAAATGCTTGCTAGGAAACCTGATCTGAATTGCTGCTCTTCAAGAAGTGGTGAGAACAGCTACAGCACAAGGTCATAACAATGCAACCACAAAATGGTAGAAATTATTCTAGCCACCGGGACATGCTAAAGCAAAATGTTTATCTCTTTGATAGGCTGTGAGTTCTAGGATGGTGCCAGAGACTACACAAATATTTGTTGAAACAAATATTTTCAATACTGTTTTAGATGTACGGCTCTTAAAATTATTTCACAGCAATTTGGAATATTTTAGAATAAGCTTCCTCAAAATGCCTATGGGAAGGATCATCTGCTATCTGCTTTCTTAGACTGCTTCCAAGAATGGCATAAATTTGATTAACATGCCTCAGAACAAGACACCTGTAGGTAGCTAGATTAAAGTTACTGGCCTGAGGAAAAGGCATGATATGAGGCTGCTGACTATGCTATACATGAATAAGAAAAAGAGAAACTTCAGTAAAAATTGTCACTTGACCGTGAGTTGGTCAAGTATTCTTCTTGCAGTACTCTTCTGCTCTTTCAGAGGTGGACACCTTACAAAGCTAAAATGAGTTCCCACTAAACACAGCTCTTAGTATACAACTGAGTAGGCAGAAAGTACTCGCTTGGTCAAATTTGCAGGGTCCTGCTAACAGAATGGTGTCCCCAAGCAAGAACCATTACAGGCAGATTTTCTTCATCCCACTCCACGGTCTGTTATTTTCTGACAAGATCTGAATTGGGTGAAACAAAATCAAATCTGCAGAAGTAAAATAATGCTTCCCAAATCTTTATTAATGTTAGTGCTTTGGCACATGGCCAATGGATGGCTCATGCTCTTTCAGTGGCAAGCAAAGTCCATTTTTCAAATGTATCACCAAATGAACTGGCTTGGCTCCTACTGGAACAAGTGCCAACTTGGCTCCTATTGGACCAAGTTCCAACTTCCCATAATCTTGTGTTTGATACAGGATGCTACTGACAGAAAGAAAAGATGCTTGCCAGGACCAAACCAACCAAACATACACTGAAAAAGATCACAGAATCATAGAATTGTAGGGGTTGGAAGAGACCTCTGGAGGTCATCTAGTCCAACCCCCTGCTGAAGCAGGTTCCCTACAGTAGGTTGCACAGGAAAGCGCCCAGGCAGGTTTTGAAAATCTTCAGGGAAGGAGACTACACAACATTTCTGGGCAGCCTGTTCCAGTGCTCTGCCACCCCCACAGTAAAGAAGTTCTTACTTCTGTTCAGATGGAACTTCCTGTGTTCCAGTGTGCGCCCACTGGTCCCTGTCCTGTCACCAAGCACCATCAAAAACAGCCTGGGCCCATCCTCTTATACCCATCCATTAGATATTTATAAGCTTTACTAAGATCCATTCTCAGTCTTCTCCAGGCTGAACAGCCCCAGGTCTCTCAGACTTTCCTCATATGGGAGACGATTCAGGCCTCTCACCATATTTGAGGCCTTCTGCTGGACCCTCTCCAGGAGTTCTGTGTCTTTCTTGAATTGGGGAGCCCAGAACTTGACATAGTATTCTAAATGGGCACAACAGAGTGACTCCTTTGATTGGCTGGCTATATTCTTTTTAGTGCATCCCATTCAAACTATCCTAGAAGAAGTAGAAAAGAAAAACACTTATCCTTGGTGCTCAGAAATCCAGGGGAGAAATTTCACCACTTTGCCTCATACGTACACATGTGTATACCTTATAAGGAAAAGCTGGGATGCAGAATATTGAGTAATTTTAAAGCAGATAGTTGCCTTTCCAGTGTACAAGCCCACGAACAACACACACTTCTTCCTTCTATCAGTACTTTCCAAGTAATTAAAAGTTCAGGCATAGGAACACAAACCAAAGCATCAAAAGCACAGTACTCTTTTAAGTGCAACGTTGTCAGGAAAAGGAACTGAGGAAAATTAAAAGTGTGGCCATGGTCCAACTGGTGTTGTAAGTCAGCTTAAAGTCTCCCCACTTCTCAGGTGCAGGAGTATAAGTATGCTGCATGTGTATAGGTCAAATCCAATGCAAGCAGCTCTCCCATGCCCCCCATCTTGCTGAGAATGCACACTCCTATACATACTCCTCCTTGTCATTGTCTGTAAGCTGAAATATTGCTCCACAAATGTTGAACTTGAGGTTTTACTCATCTAAGGCCAGAAGGTAAGAGTTTGCTTTCAAAAAGACATTATTTCCTTTGCATCCCTTTTTTAGTATAACATCTTTATCGACTGTACTTCACTTCTCTCAATCCAGTTGGGATAATCTTGTGGGCAGGACACTGAGAGCGATATTCAGCTATGTCTGGGAAAAAAGTTTCACAAGATATGGAGAAACTTAAAGAAAGCAACCTCAAATATACATCCGTCTGGGAAGAAACAAAGAAAAAAGCCAAAAAACTTTCATTTCTTTTAAAATATGATATACTTTGCTAACTAGTTCACATATATGCAATTACTAGGATTTATTTTCCACATTTGTTTGTAACAGAATCACGTATATATGAAACAGTTAATGATAAAGGCCTTGAGCAATATGAGAACACTGAAAGAGAAATACCCTTTAAAAGTTATAATTTAATGAGCCAATGTGAAGCTAATTTTTCTTAGTGCAAAGTAAAAATACAGTAATCCATGATTCCACGACTAAGGCAATTATCTACCAGGCAAGATTTTCCTGTCAAAAACTAGGTCTCTTAAACATGTGACCTGAGTACATTCGGTAAGATCGAGCCTCCTAATATCTACCAAAATTTAAGCTGGAAAAAAGTTTTCCACTGACTATAAGGCCAAATTTTAAACAAAGTTAGCGTAAGGCAGAATTTTCAGCATCATATGGTACATTTTGTCAAAACAGAGTTACAAGAAATAGCTTCTGTTCAGGTAGCCTTAGCCATGAAGTCTCCATGTATGATGGCTTTTACTAAGAGTTTTCCATGACTGAAGCCCCAGCTTCATTAGGCAAGGAGACTTACATGACTGATTTTGTTAGCAGGCAGCATTACCTTACGCAGTAAAGGAAGCAAATACCAGTGCTATGTCTGAGCTACACCTCTCACAGTCACTTTTACTGCTGGACCTGCTCCTGTTCCACACAAGGGATTCCTTTCTCCCAGAACAGGTATTAAGGGCTTGAAATTCCACAAGCTTAAAAACACATTAAAAGATGAAAGACTCCCTACCATTGCTATCCAGTAAAGGTAGCAATGGGTAAATCCCAGCACAGAGAAGAAGCTGATGGTCACCAAACTGTCAGTACATGAGCAGAAACAACGCGCAGCTGTTTCACCTGGTTGATTTTGACAGTTCCACTCATATGTTCAAACAGAGGTTTGCAAAAATGCAAAGCTTCCCTTGTGTCACAGATGTCAGGATAAATGCCCTTTATGTGAACCCTGGAGCTTTGGATGTGGATCCTGTCTCCACAAACTAACTATGCCCTTTGGGGTTGTTGTTCTAATAAACCCTGTCATTAGCATTCTGCAGGCTCAAAGAAGTTACTAAGGAAAACAGTCTCAAAGCTTTAGGCTTGTATCTGGCAATCTCAGATTACACAGGTATAGGCACACCTTCAGGGACTTGGCCTTTCCGCTCACCCAAAGAGGCTAAAACGATGCTGCATTCCAAAGACAAAGAAGAAAGCGGGCAATCCGAAAGCCCTTTTTGCCCAGGGAGAAGCAAGGTGATCCTAAATAGCTCATTTAATCTGTTTTATCACTATCTCAGCTACTGTCTCCTCCCCCCCATTTTTGTCCTCTTCCACGATCTGCTATGGTTCAGCTTCACTTGCATTTTTTCTGAGCTTCTTCATTACACATTTCAAGTCCTTTACACAGAGTGTGTATGTTCATGTTTTCTATGCATACCCTCACCTCCAGTTACAAATCTGCTGATGCCAGGCTAAAGTTTCCATGTTGGTTCTGAACTCCCATTGAATTTCAAGGGCAAGTAACATGCCATTTACCCTGACTTTTCAGGGTTTGTAAATATTGTAAATATTTGTATTATAAATATGTTTACAAATATATATATATATATTATATATATATTATTATTATATATATATAAAGACCTGGTAACAGGTCTTTTCTCCATTCTCATATTTTCCAGAGACCATAAATACACCTCCTCTTGCATAATTTCCCATGCAAAAAAAGCAAGACAGAAGAGAAATAACAAAAAATAACAGCAAACAGCTCTATGTGGAAATGACATGACCTGAAACAACATTCAGTACAGAGACTCAGCACAATTCCAATCATCCTGGGGAAGATGTGTTGTTGTTTTGGGTTTTTTTTTTTTTCCACCTGTATTATTTTGAGTTTTTATGATGTAAGAAACAAAAGAAAAAGCAACACGTATGTCCATCTGTTCAATGCTCTTGGCTCCTAAGGCTGACACATAATTGAGCAGTTGCCCCACATCTCAAGGACTGCCTCAGAACCTATGGAGGAAGCCATCTGGTGGACTTTGGTATGTGATCACATGTTCTCTGTTTTCCCTGTCCAGAGGCAATTGCTCTTATACAGTGACGCACAAATCCTTAAAGGTGACTCAGGGGTGACATTTGGGCTGTCTACAATTTCTTCATGAACAGGAGTGGAAAGGGAGGCAGTGATCTCTTCTTTCTAGTGATCAATGGTAGGAGCGAACGGCTTAAAGCTGTATCAGGGGAAGTTCAGACTGGATTTTAAGGAAAAGTCCTTGACTGAGAGAGTGGTGATGCAATTTAACAGGCTCCCCAGGGAAGTAGACATGGGCCCAAATTTGTTTGGTCAAAGCTTCATATATATGGTTTAATTTTTAGGTTCCCCTGTCTAGAGTCAGAAGTTGGACCTGACTGTCCTCATGGATCCCATCCAACACAGGATATGTTATGATTTTATTCTATGATTCCGTTTCTTCTTGTTGGATTCCATGTTAACTGTCTGAGAGTTAGCTTCAGTTTAGATAGTATCAGTTGACTCAAATGTTAAGAGGAAGGCAACTAAAGTTTGAAATAACTTGCTGAATTGCTAATTCAGACATTGGTTAATCAGCCTGCTCAAAATGACCCTTCTGGAAGTCTTGAGGAAAAAAAAAGACAGGGAAAAAATGGCTAATCCTTGGAGGTTTGAACCTGTACAAAACTGTATAACACTAAATAAAACTATTGTTATTTCCTTCAGTAATTAGAAGAAGTTGCAGCTGAAAAACTATTCATCATCATCCTTCTTTTTCTTAGCTTTAATGGTGGTTTGCTGACATACAGTATACTTTAAATCCTCAAAATGATGCATTTTTTCAGGAGCAGCAAAGAAAAAAGAGAAAAAAGGGAATTTGTCAGTGTTTAAAAGATTAAGACTAACTTCTGAAGTTCTCCTATCAACTAGCATGTCTCAGCAAAGTCAGTCATTTCATCAACAGGGATATAAGGCAGCTTAGATCCCCCTATACTGCTTACACATGAGATAGTACTTTTGGAGTTTCTCAGCTGTTCAAAGAGGCTGGAGAAACAATAGGAATTTAAACTCAGCTGGCTTAACCTGAGGCCTCAAATATCAGTGTTTATGCCACTAAGATGCTTTCTCCTGCACAAAAAGAAAAAAAAAATGCTTTATCCTGAATAAAAAGAAAGGGAGGAAAAAAAATCAACAGTATTTTCTCTTATTTTCAGAAGAAAACTGTAAGTAAACAAAAGCTTACTTCAGCTAAAGAAAACAAGCCATGCTGATCCTGGAATAAAAGTGACTATGCAGAATAAAGTCCAGCCCATCTAGAGCTGTGTCTGGTCAGAAACATCAATGGAGACAAGGAGTGATTCTAAAAGTACCTCAGCAGTAAAACACAGACTGTATAAATGGCACTTGAAAAGGGCAAGAGACCTGGCAACAAAGGGCATGGAAAAGGCCAAGATACTCAGTGCCATATTCACCATCTTTACTGGTACAGACTTCAGGAATCTCAAGTTACCAGAGGGAAAGCCCTGTGCAAGGAAAGTTAAGCATGGAGGGATGATAATGTGGTTAGGAAACACCTGAACAAACCGGGCATGTACAAGTCCTGATAGGATGCACACACAGGAACTGTGGGAGCTTGTCAGTGTCACTGCTAGGCCACTTTTGATTCTCTCTAAAAGGCTGTGAAAACTGGGGAAGGCCCCTGAGGACTGTATGCCTGAGAACTGGAAGAACGCAAATGTCACTTTCGTCTTCAAAAAGCGCAAGAAGGAGATCCTGAGGAACTGCAGACTGGTAAGCTTCTCGCCACTCTTCCTGGGGAATAAGATGGAGCAGATTATCCTGCAAATAATTTCCAAATGCATTAAGGACAAACAGCTTGGTTCAGGAAGTTAAGCAAACTAAGTCCTGTAAAGACATGGAACTGACCTTGAGCTAGCTATTTGTTCTTTGTGGCAAAGGAGGACAGTGGCCTCCTGAGCTGCATTAAGAGTAGCAACATGAGCAGGTTGAGAAAAGTGATCCTCCCTTATTCCTCAGCAGGAGAGACACATCTGGGTCCTGTGTTCAGTTCTAGGCTCCATAATGCAAGAGAGATGAGATAGCAAAGCAAGTCCAGGGCCACAAGGACAATGAACAATTACAGCATCCTATGAGGAAAAGCTAAGGACACCTGGTTTGTCTAGCAGGGAGAAAAGGAGACCAAGGGGGGACCCTATGGCTCTCTACAAATTCCTGAGGAGGGAAAACTGAAAGGGAGGTGTCATTCTCTTCTCCTCGTTACCTAATAACACAGAACAAAGTTGCATCAAGGGAGATTTAGACTAGACATTAGGAAAATTTTCTCTACTGTGAAGGTGGTCAAAAACACTGGAACAGGTCTCCTAGAAAGGTGGTTGATGCCTCATGCCTGTCAGTGCCCAAGAGGAATTTGGACAATACCCTCATTAATGTGTTTTAACTTTTAGGTGACCCTGAAATGGTCAGGCATTGGGATCTGATGATCTTCCAACTTGATACCCCTTTCAACTGCTCTGTTCCATTCTATACTGTTTTGTTCTGTTCTACTCTATCACACTAAAAGAGGTTAAAAGAGCTGAGATTGTTCAGCCTGAAGAGCAGAACACTCAGGAGGATATTATCAATGTATAAATAAGTGATACAAGGTTGTAAAGTAGATAGAATTGCTCAGGTTGGAAGAGGCCTTCAAGATTATCAGATCCAACCACAACCTAACCATACTACCCTAACTCTAACAACTCTCCACTAAATCACGTCCCTGAGCACCACAGCCAAATGGTTTTTAAACACATCCAGGATGATGACTCAACCACCTCCCTGGGGAACCTATTCCAGTGCTTAACTTTCTTTCTGTAAAGAAGTTTTTCCTGATATCCTACCTAAACCTTCCTTTGGCGCAAATTCAGGCCATTTCCCCTTGTCCTGTCACCTGTCACCAGCGAGAAGAGACTAACCCCTCTCTCAGTGCAATCATCTTTCAGGTATTATTCAAATAAAGCCTATTATTAGGCAATAAAGCCTAACCCTCAGCCTCCTCTTCCCCAGACTAAACAGCCCCAGTTCCTTCAGTTGCTCCTTGTAGGGCATATTCTTCAAGCCCTTCACAAGCCTTGCTGCCCTTCTCTGGACCTGCTCCAGCACCTCAGTTTACCTTCTGTACTGAGGTGCCCAAAACTGAACACAGTACTCGAGGTGGGGCCTCACCAGTGTCGAATACGGGGGCAGGATTACTTCCCTAGTCCTGCTCACCACACCCTTCCTGATACAAGCCAGGATGCCACTGGCCTTCTTAGCCACCTGGGCACACTACTTGTTCATATTCAGCCGACTGTCCATCAGTACACCAAGGTCCCTTTCCATCAGGCAGCTTTCCAGCCACTCGTTCCCAAGCCTGTAGGGTTGCCTGGGGCTGCTGTGACCAAAATGCACTTGGCACTATTGAAACTTTTACAGTTTACCTTGGCCCATCGATTCAGACTTTCAGGTTCCTCTGTAGTGCTTTTCTACCTTCCAGCAGATCAGCACTCCCTCCCATCTTGGTGCCGTCTGCAAACTTACGGAGGACTGCCGAAGAATGACGGAGAGTGGCTTGGCAACCACATCTGCCAACCCCCTCAGAACTCAAGGGTGCAATTCATCTGATCCCATGGACTTGTGAGTGTCCAGCTTTCAGAGCAGGTCCAAAACCATCTCATCATGGATTATGCAAGGTCTATTCTGTTCCCCATCCCTGCCTACCAGCACAAGGGGCTATGTGTCCAGGGAGCAACTAGTCTTACTTTTAAAGACTGAGGCAAAGAAGGCATTAAGCACCTCAGCCTTATCCTGACCCTTGGTCACTGTGTTGCCCTCTGCATCCAACAAGCGATGGAGATCCTCCTTAGCCTTCCTCTTACTGTTGATGTATGTATAGAAATATTTATTGTTGCCTTTCACCTTAGTGGCAAGTTCAGTTCTAGCTGGACTTTGGCCTTTTTAATTTTCTCCCTGCATGGCTTCACTACGCATTTGTAATCCTCATAAGTTGCTAGCTCTCTCTTCCGAAGACCATAAACTTTCCTTTTGTTTTTGAGTTCCAGCCAAAGATCTCTGTTCAGCCAGAACGGTCTCCTTCCCCATCTGCTTGTCTTCTGTGACTTGAGGATGGTCAGCTCCTGCACCTTTAAGATTACTTCCTTACAGTATTCCCAACCTTCCTGGGCTCCCATGCTCTCCAGGACTACCTCCCAAGGGACTCCCTCAACCATGGTGCAAAAGTGACCAAAGTCTGACCTCCAGAGTCCAAGGTGGCGGTTCTGCTGACCCCCCTCCGTGACTCAACAAGGATAAAAAAATGTACCATTTTGTGATCATTTGAACCCAGATGGCCTCCAACCATTACATCTCCCAGAAGACCTTCTTTGTTAACAAACAGCAGGTCCAGGATTTCGCTGCCCCTCATTGGCTCCTTTACCAGCTCTGTCAGGAGGTTATCTCCCACACACTCTAGGAACCTCCGGGACTGTTCCCTTTCTCCTGTATTATAATTCCAGCAGATGTCTGGGAAGTTGAAGTCCCCCATGAGAACAAGGAATAGAGACCTTGAGACCTTATCCAACTGTCTATAAAGTATCTTATCAACCTCTTCATCCTGGTTGGGTGGAGTAGCAGCACCCTTGTAATTGATCTGTACAAGTGCTAGAAGCCTGCAGTACAGTGGAAATATGTAGCCCTATGTCAGTTTGCATCTCTGGATAAACCATAAACCTATACTGCTACCGACCTGGCTGTTTATGGATTATAAAATGCCACAAGTCACTTTGGTTTAGCATTCAAATCTTGAATGCTCCACATACGGTTCAGAGAAATTAAAAATGAACACAGAAGAAAGACTGCTTGTTAAAGATTATTTGTGGCTTTATCCCCAAGTTCTGTAGGCAACAGTAAGTAGGTCTGGCTTGTTAACTCTAAGCATTGCCTAAGTATAAAAAAGCCTGTCCACAATTAAGACAAAATCCTTATGAGCCTAATGGAATGTCACAGGAATTACCAGCACCCTCTCTACATACATTTTTGTAATTCCCACCAATGGACTTGAGATTTTCCATGTTTCCACTTTGACCAAAAGCGAAGTTTTTTTGGATTGTTTCAGCATAATCTGTTATTTTTTCTTCTACACTTTTGTGTGAACTTAAATTACTTCCAAACAAAAATAGTTCCAGAAGTGTACCCTGACTGTGAAGTGTTTTAAATAGAACATAGGTGGAGTGTGTATCACCTATCGAAATCTGGTAAGAACATAAAATACATTGGGCTAACAAGGAGACCTACTTCAGTGCAAATTACCACATATAATTCCATAGAAGAAATCAACATCTGTAGTCATGCAGATAGATGAGGACCTGAAAGAATGTATCAGCTTTTCCTTCAAAATGCATTACACACCTCTAACATGCATTAACCCACCTGGAATATAAAATAAGGAATTGGCCTTGTCTGATTTTCACTCATTTATAATAAAAATGCTGAGAGTATTTCATACAACAGTAGGAGGCATTTGTAACACCTCAGCCATCCAAAAACCATGACCTTGTCTGGATACAATTGATGATAAAACTGTTTTTTCAGTGATGTTTGGTTAACGGAAAAAAGAACTTTACTTGCAAAAAGCATAGCCCTTTTAAAGACAAAAAGTGTGCTGTTGAAAAATCTGGTTTGGCCTGAAACCCTTTGAAATCCTACAACCATTTGACACAATCTTGTCCTGCAATTTATCAGTCGCTGCTAGGAGATATTTTTTTCACTGACGGCCAAAAGAGGGAAAATCACAATGCAATGATTACTCTTACAGTCTTACTCTTTTCTCTTCTTCTGTGTTCTGCTGCTGCTCATTTTATTTTGTCCTGTGCTACCATTTTCTTGGAGCCCTTTTCCAGTAACTGAACATAAGAACAATACTCAAGCAATGCTCAAAACTTGGCACAATTTATTAGTTCATTATTTGCTGGCATCAAAATAAATCTTCCGTAGAATCACCTATCAGACAGCAACCTGGATAAGCAAAAAACTACACTAGCCTGCTGGAAAGCCTGCTCTCAGATTTTCAAGGTGGGCTCGGAAAATCTCAGAACTGTATAGAAATGGATTTGTTTCCTGCATTATATTCTGTCATATTACTTATCTAATTTAGGAAGTTAATACAGAACAAGTGAAGAAGACCCAATGTGAACTAACAAGGAGATAATGAAGAACTGTCCTGTTAAAAGTCGGTTCCTGCAACAGACCTCTTGCTCACGTGTCCACGCATATTAGTTGTTTAATTCCCCAATGAAAAAGTGGCAAGGGCAGGCTGGCACTGCTTTTTTGGCAGATTCATTTAGGAGAGTAGATGAGAATGGACGCCAGTCTAGTAGCAAAGCCAGAGTGTAATTACAGACAGCTTCAAAGTGGATCTAGAGTCCCCATGGAAGACAGTGAACCTATCTGGATTCAGAAGTATGCTGGAAAAGCATGCCTGGTGGCTGGAAAGCAAGCCATGTGCACATAAGCCACTGATGTATTCACATGGGCCCAAGGCTCCAGGCAGTAATGCAGCAGCAGAATGCTGGGTGGATCTTAATTCTACTTTACTAGAATAGGCAATCAGAGGACTGGCTACCTTCAGCTGAAGCAGGTGACACTGGGACAGATGTATATGCTAATGAGGAATTTCAGATCAGTAGGGACAAGCATTAGAACCACGTTAGCTGCTGGAGTACACAGCAAAGCCCTAGTCTTAACTCAGAGACCAAGATCTACATAAGCTATGCCTACTTCCTGACAGGGATTTGCACAGAGCAGAGTAATACTGTAAGTAGATAACACATTACAATCTTCACGCATGCCTTAACAGTCATTATCAGCCACCTTTCATTACCTCCCTGCCCTCACACACAGGACCCTTGGTTATGTTAAGTTTGTAACCACAACTCCCTGCTGCAAGTGAGGACATTCTCGCAGACTTCAAATAAAAATGTTTTTACACTCTTTAAGTAAATGTTTCCTTACCATGTCTAGATCTTTCATCCTAACCAAAGCAGTAGCCACTGAGACCAAAAAACATCACATGGATCCAGCCAACACTTTCAGTACTCTCTGCCTCCCAAGGACCATACAGTTAATAGTGGACAAAATGCAGTTAACTCTCTAGAATCAGATCCTGCATGGATCCTCACTTTTTCACTTTCTTGGAGCCAGAACAAAGGAAGACAGTCACGGCAAACCAATCCTGTTTACACTCTTCATACATCAGTAGTCTAAGCCACGGATGTTAACCTTACCAAGTTGGATATACCACTGAGTTTACCTAGGGATTCCTGCTGGCTGCTAAGAACCGGATGGACTATTTTTTCCCTAAATGAGAAAATGTTCTGCTCCAAAACAGAGACAAAATTCCCTTGTAGCTGTGAAAGTACAGTGAAGGAGGTAATGTTCTGCAGTAGAAAGGTGAAAGTGTGCCTCTCTCCTTCTACTTACAGGGTCTTTTAGTTTCACATCCTTTGGCACATTACCCTTTTGGACGGGCTCTTGAAGGTTTATTCAATCACTGGTGTAACCTCTTACTACCTTTCACCTCAGCTCTGTACTTCTTCTGACATTCCGCCTTGGTTTGCAAGAGTCTATGTCTAAGAGCTTTTGTGTGAGCACTACAGTTGTTTCAGTATCAATGACTGTATATAAGAAAAAAACAAAAACAAATATGTAACTAACAAATTTTGTAATCAGTGCATAGCACAAGTTCTTTGCATATTGGAGAAAGCTTTCCTACTATTACATAACTCTCAGAACAGAGTTGTGTCTTGTGTCACCACAGAAGAAGTACTGATCCTTCTCTAAACCGAGGCAAACATTTGTGCTTCTAATGGATGTGCAACGAATGCGATCAGGTTAAAGATCACCTCAATGACATACCAGCTCCAAATGCAAAAAAGAAGCTCCTGTTAGGGTATTCTTCCAGCAGGTCCTTCACTCTCCTTCCCATTCGCTCATTTCGCTTGTAGATGAGCTCCTGACGGAAGTAGCTGTCTATCTCTTGGGCAGTAATACGTTCATGGGCTGGCAGTGTAGCATTAATGAAATTAGGGACCTAGGACAGAAAGAAACAAGAAGTCCTCAAAAAAGGGCCATTTATTTCACACAGCCAGCACACACAGGCATTTTGTTCTATCACTGAATGTGGCAATGGCCTTGTTTTGCAACACATATCCAATAGGACATAACTCAAAGAGAGCAAAGAAATGACTCTACAGACTTATACTGATGCACAGTGCCATTTCTATCACATCATTCCATAAGCCAGCCAGACTATTATCATTATTTTATGCAAACTGAATAAATACTCTTAGTTTTCCGCACCACTGATCCCAAATCCTCACTGTTTGGCTGAAGAAAGTATTTGCCCCTGTCTATCTTTAGCTACCTAGCTCTTCCTGAAATTACCATGGGTATGACACAATTATAATTACACTCTCCTAGGAGACTTTGACTGGTTTCAGACCCTTGGGCCTGTCAAAAAGTAAGTGTGCACTCTTAAGTAGTTAACATAAAGATCCCAAAATTTTCCCAAAGGAGGACCAGATTTTGTCAGAAAAGACAATTTAACCAGCTCTAGTTTTCCTGTCCTCAAGGTGTCTTTTCAAATGCTGTGCTCATCTCCTGGGGCTTCCAGGACAGCGGTAGCTGCACACTCTTGCAAGTGGAGAGAATTGCAGGTTCTAAGTTGCAGCCACTGTGGAACCTTCCATAAGTAGCTTTGGACACTGCCATTACAGAGACTGCTAAGAAAAGGGTCTGCAAGAGAGAGTTCTGGGGTAAAAAGAGCCACTAAGCCAAGTATTTTCCTTTGCAAAGATGCAGCACCTGCAGAGGCTCTGACTCACAGTGTATCACCACCTGCTGCAGAAGAGTGTTTAGTCCACAGCGAGACATCTACTGGTCAAGCACAGAGTCATATATAGATGACAGAGATCTCCTTAAAAGTGTAAGCTGATGGAATTCCAGGCCACTACTATTCAACTCAACTGCCCTGTGGGGAGGCCTCTTCTATAAGTAAAGGGCATGTGTTTCTTCAGAGACATGCATGTCTTGGCAAGAGCTGTTCTCTCCAAGACCCTCAAGGCAAAGCCAGCTGTCTGCAGTCCGTGACACTCCAGCAGAATAGTGATGTAGCATCTATACGTTGCTACACTGCTAGCCTCCTTTGCGAAGCCCTTTTAAATTTATGAATGAAATGCACTGTGAAGAGCTAAGCATTATTAATGACCAGGTTGCCAGCACTGGCAGGCTGAAGGGTGTACAGGACAGGAAGGTAAAACACGCGTGCAAAGCGCAGTGCCAGAGAAGCAAGGGTTAGTATGACGGTATTTCCAGCTCTGTAGCACTGCACCACACATATCAAAAGCCCATAGGAAAACTGATACTCAGCACGGAGAGCTCAGATACCAACAGACACTTGTCAGCACTGCCAGACTAGAGAAACATTTTCACTGAAGTGCATGAATTGTCAGGAAGTACCTCACGCACATGAATAAAAAGAAGCCTGATGTCTCAGACTGAGCCTAGCTAATCTAACAGCCCCAACAGGCCAACTTGGTCCCTGCTGGGCATTTTCTTGTAGTTTAAAGATCAGAGCATTGCATTCCACTGTGCTCCTTGGGAAACCGTTCCCATAAATGAAGTCTGTGAGCACTCTGAAGTTTTCTTTTCCTTGAGATTCAGTCTAAATCTATCTTTGTTTCATTCTATTTACTTTCTTTGGGCCTTATCTGTAATATGCAATCACACTCATGGGGAAAATTGAAAAGCTTGCAACTTGCCCAGCCTTACGCAAGTGTCAAAGTCAAGAGATCAATTCTCTATCACTCTTTACACAAAAGAGTCTGCTTCTGCTCTCTGCTGGTGCTACATTTGTTCCTGCCCAAGTTAGCACAATCCCAAAGGATACCTCGGAGAATAAAGGATTAACTCAGAGCTTTGATGCTAAAGCAAACATGACATTTGTCCACAAGGGAAAGCCAGGTGTGCCTTCGCTGCTTGTGTATGTTAAGATGGCGGTGAGCTAGTGCAGGCTCCTGGAGGAGGAGACGCAGGAAGCAGACACACTAGAGAGCCAGTCAGGTGTCTTTAGCCCCTGCCTGAGGGGAGACAAGCGTGAGATAGAAGTTAGTACTACTGGGACGTGTGCGTAGTACAGGGCCATGGTGGCAAGACTCACTTGAGAAGTGTCATGGTTGAAGATGATGGAGCTGAGGTCTCCACAGTTGTAATGCTTGATAAGATCTTCTGTCGTATAGGGGATCTGGAAACTGCCTGCTCGGAGGCTCTCCTGCTGCAAGAGAGTCTGATTCAAAGCAAAGATCACCTGGGGGAGGGGAGAGGGAGGAAAAGACAGAGTTCCTTGTGAGTTCTTGTCTGGCTCCTTGAGGTGGTCACAGACACACAGCTGACCTCTGAGAACTCGCCAAAACTGCTCCCACTCTGAGAACCCTAATCCACATTTCACCAACCCAGGCCTCCTCCAGGTCTGTAGCTATTTGCACATCAGGTATCACAGACCTAAGCATGGGAAATTAGCACATAACTCCATGTGGTTTTGCCTGCAGTGGGATTACAGGCAAAGATACAAAAAGATACAAAAATGCAGACTGGGGTGGGAGGGCCTTCTTTATCTTTCCAGTCCTTTGAAGGAGGGGCACTCTTGCACCCACAGACAACACTATCCCTGCCTGTACAGAGCCCTAGACTGAACTGGATCCTATCCCCACACCTCAGATAAGCACAGCTTACTCTTGTTCATCCCTTCTTCCTTATCCACAAAGAACTTTTCACCTTATCACTTGGTACATCCTCCCAACCCTCCATCCCAGGAACCATGAGGGTGGCTGGCAGCACCACAGGCTGCCATCTTCCCCACAAGCGCAGTCAGGGGACAGCAGCCCCTGGGTGATGCTCTCTCCTCCTCCTTGAGTTGCATTCCAGGAAAATGAATGCTCTCACTCCCTGTGCCTCAAGCTGGGCACACACCAGAACAACCACCGGAGTGGTGTCCTACCCCTAGGGGATGAGAGGAGTCATCTCCAAATGTTGTTGCGCCAGTGCCATTTAGTGGTGGCCTCGGGGCCTGACCACCCCAATGCCTCTTGCCACAAGCACTCCCACAGATCATCAGCATGTGAAAGGCAAAAGAAAGCAACAAGCTTTCATGTTACCTACTAGCTTATTATCATTTATTTCTAGAGCAAGGCAGCTGAGGGATGTCTGATGGGGTCTTCAAATGCATTTCAGAATTATTCTTGGGAGCGTTATTTTCCAAGCTCAGATGACACTGTTCAGTGTGATGATGACTCTGTGGAATTCACTCCACGTGGAGACTGGCTTCAAACACCATCCAAAGCAATATGGAACTGGAGGTATGTGCCTACACGAAATTCACACATAAGTGAATACATTCTTTGCGTACTAAGATTGTGTGAACAAAGCCCTTGGGTTTCGAGGACTGACAGGGTAGATGTAGGAACAAATGGACACAATTTCCTCCTTCCTAGTACAGGCCAGAAAAGTACACAGAACGTGAAATCACGCTGTCCCCACTACGGCTAAACATGTCCTCGTGGTTCCAAATCACCATGTATTGAGCCAAATATGTAAAACAAAATTTAATGTTAATTCCAGAAGTGTTCTCATGAATAGAAATGTTCACTCCCATCTCACATCTTTAAAAAGGGTGAGAATTCTTCTGCTGGTGCAAACTGCACCTCATTAAAAGAACATCTTGAAGTGGGCGCTACGGAAAGTTACATCAAACTAACCAGTGGTGATACTGCAAAGGACGTTTGCTTTATTTGGAAGTAAATTAAACAAAAACAAATGGAAATCACTTTATTTCAGGACATAAGTTTTCATGGAGGCTGGAGTTCATTGTACCCTGAAGACATTGTTTTCCATTTGTTTGGCTTCAGTTCCCACACAGAGAAGCTCTAATGAATGTTAATGACCAGATGAGATTCACTGAGACAGAAGCCAAACCTATGCTGAAAATGTAAGGCTTCTACAGCCAAGACTGTGAGGTCACGTGAGGAAAAGCTCCTATGTACAACCAGCCCAGCCAAAAACATTTCCATGAGGATGGCTTATTATGTAGGTTACTTGGATTTCTATAGCAGCAACCATTGGGATAATGTACCATTCAAGCAACATGGTCCTTACTAGACTCTGCAGCCTTTCCAACAATTACCAGATGGTTCCTGTCCACGGAGTGACAGTAAGACCTGTAAAGGGTTCCTGTGCTGGCCAGGTGGTTCTGCCTCAATGCACATCAGAGAGGCTTTGCAATCTTTACAGTTTGTTTTTTAATCTAAACACAAACCAGCAGAGGGTAGTCATCTTCTGTGGAGAAAACACTAACCTGTTGGATGAGATATATAAAAAAGCAAACCTTCCTCTCTGTTGTACTCTTACAGACTGTGCTCCTGCTTTTGCTTTCTTGGGCTGGCTGTCTGCAGGCTACACTCTGCTCCCTGCACACCTCTTCCCTACAGCCTCACTTCATGTTTTAGGGGAAACAGTCTCTCCTCCACACGGTCTCACCCACCTGGCCTGGAAGGCAGCAACCCGGTCATTTCACACAGGCATCTTTCTTCCTTATGCCCACTCACCAGCAATAAAAAACCTGCACACAGTAAACTGCAGATGGCTGAACAGATCTGCCTTAAGGGCGCAGTTTAAAACTGGAATGACTACCTGCAGATATGAAGGATTACTGCGCACATTTACACAGGAATAGCAACAACTTGCTCCCACAACTTTCAAATTTCCATACTGCTGGCATAACAAAAACCTCTACCAGATCTTTGGACTATGGTAAGGGTATTCTTTTCTGGTGTGCAGATGGAAAACTTCATACTAGACACATGTAGAAATCTCAGGACTGTAGCAGCTGAAGGACTTGCCTGCTCAGATAGGGAAGGCTTTTCTTAATGAGGTGGTTCATGATTCATGTCAGAGAACAAATGAAGTGTCCAAGATCACTGGCTGAGATTCCTACACACAGCCCTTATCACAACTTTCTAGGGACACAGAAGGTTGCCCCAGACCCCACAGCACTGTTGGTCAGCTTGCATGGCGCTGTGCGTGCTGCTCTTCCTTGGCGTGGAGGACTGCCAGGTCATATTTCCCCATAAGCTTTCTCTTTGCTCCTTTGGCTCTTGTCTGGCGTCCCATCACTGTGCATAGCACCTGGGAGTGAAGTCAAACAACAACCACCTTGTAGTGAGGGAACTTTCACCTTGGTGTGCGAGGGACAGAGGTCATCTTGGCTCCTTTGCTGACAGCAGCAGCAGCCTCCCACAACACCACTGTTAATCACAGCTTGAACACTGGGACACAGAAAAGTCAAGATATGACAAATGGTCAGGAATCAAAAGAACATCAATTGCCTTGATGATTAGTCCTCCCTAATGAGCTACAGTAACTCATGTCATCAGGCTTTGCATAGCTGGAGGTTAGGAGATGCCTTTGCCAAAAATATTCTCCACATCAGCTGGTCTGAATTGGATGATGGCATCTGCTGAAGGGGGATCATGGCACACCCACTGAACAACTACATAGGATTACAACTTAGCGTATGCAGAACCTCTCAAAGGAATGTCATAGCTTCTCTTCATTTCTGCATCACATGTATCTTCCTGGAGGAAGAGTGACTCCCAGGCAGAAAGAGAGCTGTTGGGGGTAAAGAGAGAGTTGTTAGCAGCACCAGGTGTTGCTTAAAGCCGTGCCCCAGGGAGAAGGTTATCTTTGGTAAACAGTAATGGATAAACACTGTCAGGATCTCAAAGGAAAGAAGATCCCTAAACCTTTTGTTCTTAAAGGATTTCAATTGCTAAGGTGGGTCATGCTCAGATGATGATAGCTCTTATCTGTCATTATTTCTGAAAGAAAACATAAGACTAGGTACATAGCAATACTTAATGAAGACCACAGTCATCAGACTTTTGGGACTGGATCCCAGTTTTGTTTACCAGAGGTAAAAAGCTGAAAGACAGTCAACAGAGCATGAGATGGAGAAGCAGGGATCAAATCAGCAGCTGATCTGCAACTGCTGTATTTGCTTGGCACATATACAACTGTCTGTCTTCCCACGTCTCAGTTTAGTTCTGGAGTCCCTTCATTCTTATCAGTCCAAGAAGTCAAGATAACAACAGAAAAAGAAGAAAAGGTTGAAGATTTTTTTTTTTTTTTGCTTTGCTTAGAAATTGAAACAAAAAAATTGTGCTGTGCTGAATTCCTCAAGCAAGTGTTACACAAAGTACATGTCTGTCTTCCAATTGTCTCTTGCACTGTGCTCTATTAATACAAAAATCTTCCCTGTTTTGGAATCTGCAGAAATCACTCAACATTTGTCCTCTCTGCACGCCTACTCTTCCTTAATTCACACTCTCCACCCCCATCCCCCCTGCAACTTTACCATACCCGGCTCCATTAAGTGTATTCATACTGGCATCAAAGCATCCCCTGAAAAGATGTATTCGGAGAACAAAAGTAACAAGTTTATTATAAAGGGATTTTTTTTTTCCTCCCACCTCCCATTTCCACTGTGATCTCTCTGTCTTCCCCAAGCCCTCTCCCTTTTTGTACTGTGGAAAAAATCGATTAAGCTCTCTGGTATACATCTTGCAGCAAGCCTCATTCTCCTCCTGGAGATTTCTTCAGCTGTCAGGAGACACTTGTCTCCTTTGCTAGCATTGTTGGAGTGGCCTACTAGGCTAAGGAGGTGGAAAAAAAGGAGGTTAGAGCCCAGCAGATGCCTTTTTTGTCAAAGACAAAAGACCCCCTGCCATCCTCTCCACTTTTCAGCACTTTCATCCACACTGGATCAAAGTGCTGTTCTGCATATGAAAGGATCCTGGCATTATGTGCCTCAAATTAGCCTATCGCCATCCCGCTAGCCTCCAAGTCTTGCCAACAAAAGCGTTCACATCTGTTCCATCATTTGCCTCATCTTCTGTTTTTACTTTCCTCTCTGGTCTCAGTTTTCGAGGCCATTCAGCCCCTTGAATTATAGTCTGGGGAGCATCTTCCTTGCCCTCCAATCGCTCACCCGGACAATTTGCTCTTAATTGTCTTACGGAATCATGGGCTGCTTTTGGGTCCTTCCTAGCGACTAACTGCATCTATTACAGCTTCCATTCAGCCTCTTCAGCTAGTTCTTTCCTCTTTCCTCCTTCTTCTCAAAAGCATGCTTCTCTCCTTGCTCTTCACCTGGACGAAACCACTGCTGCTCTGGACCAATGAACCCTACTGCTCCAAATCAAAGACAGCTTCAAATCAAAGGCATCTTGGCTATGAAAGTCAGTAATCCTCCTTTGTTATGTTAATGGTCCAGCAGACTTGAGTGCTGAGAAGAAAGTGAGACTCCTTGCTCCAGTGTGACACAGATTCTTAGATGTCTGGTGCCTGTGCCTCAGACTCTGGAAACCTCAACACACCTGTCATGAGGAACCCTGCAAACACAGGCAGAAGTTTGATTTTGGCAGGGGCTGAGAATACCAAGGGAAGATTTATTCTGCTACCTGTAGCCTACAGAAGAATCAAAGTCACTTTCACGGTTATTGCACCAGATGAGGAGCTCCTCATCACCTCTGCAAAAATCTTTCATGGAGATAAAAGGGAATATCTTCCCAAATAAAGATTATTTTTATGAGAAATGTTGGATTCAGGTGACTAGAAATGACAGATGATCTGAGAGCTCACCCAAAGAGCAAGAGATGAGCAGTTCGAGTCACTGAAACACACAGAAATAGAAAACAACTCTGGGTTACCTGTGAGCTTCAAGTTTCCCATGGATTTGATTTCATGTATGGTACTTCTACACAGAAGACAGCATAGCAAGGAGAAGGAGCACCTCTTCCCTAATATCATCACCCAAGGCTCTCAGATACTCAGCTTCAAGTCAGACAACTCAGATGGTGGCAGAATTAATAGCATTGAATAACATGGTCTTTGGTCTATTGGCAACAAATTCACACTGGCAACTCCTGGTGCCAGGATCTTGCAGAATGTCTTTACAGAACTGAATAAAAAGAAGCTCTGAATGTGTTTGATTATTACCCAAATTTATAATACATAAATCAATCACTCTCCAACTAGGAGCTACAGAAACGAGGGGCTTCCAATAATTTGTCAGGCACTACTGAAGCACTGAAAGAATTTATCATTCTCCTGCTGATGCAGAAGATTATGCTGAGTCAGAGGAACACTGTTTACATTGCTGCTGAAAGAAACACCAATCTGGACTGTAATAGACTGCATTAATTCACAGCCTTTTGTCTGAGTCATTTGCACCGTTTTAAGGCTTTTATGTTTCTACTCATTGTGGGAGAAATTAACACCGCACTGTGTGCTGAATGTGGAATGAGACAAACAGTGGAAAAAGCTGCTGCTGTCCAACAGGTCAGTTTGCAATTCACAGTTGGACACATCCATGACCTTGTTGAGACTTGCTCTGGTCTTTCTACAGAACTAATAACATGGCTGTGAGCCCACAGGGGCTGCTGCTGCCCCTCCTTCCCAAGAACTCTGCATCCAGGTGCTTGCTGGAGTTTCTCCTTGTGCTGCAGGAATGTGCCAAGATTTCATGAAGTTCATCCAGTTCATCTCCCAAGTTCTCCACTCTGTGCTGGAAATGAACTGATTATGCATATTTGTATGTTTCCAGAGAATGAGTAAACTTATTATTATTATCGTTGTTGTTATTGTTATTATTGTTATTATATTTGTAAGTAATTTTCTAAGTAATTTTGTAAATATTAGCAAAGGCTGTTGTAAAAATGTTTACAAATCAAATCCTCATCAAATACATTTTTATCTTATCCATCAGAAATAGGCAGCAGCCTTTTTATACAGTCCTGTGCCCAACTGAAATTAAAAATGGATTTTCCAGATTTTACACTTAGAATTCCTGCCTGTCTTCTACCTGGCACTTCTCCAGCTAGCAATATCTAGACCATTCTGGGTTAGCATTGCCACGTATCTCCTAAACTCAGGTCTACGTCAGCCCTGGGAACAATTAAACAAACAACAAAAAAAAATGCTGGCAATTCAGATTTCTCTTAGGGTACCTAAGTGTTCCAGCTCCCAGGATCATACTGCTAAGTCTTCTTTCTCATAAATATTTTACAGGACAGTAATACAGCCATTTCAACACTAATAACAGAGTTGTGAAATGAAAAATCTGAAACTAATGTTTCTTGGGCTAAGACTGGCCATGAATTAGGATTTGGTACCTGCAAATACTATTATTATTTTTTAAATAAGCCTTCTACTAAAATAGGTCTTGCTTCAGTTCAACTCTTCCTTCTTTTCCACGGTACCCTTAAAATTGGTGGAAGCAAAACATAGTGCAGCCAACATTGCGAACTTCATTGCAGGGCAACCGATGCACTACCCCCTTTTCAGTTTACATTCCTTTTTCTGTCCTTATTTAAAGCACAAGACAGAATTTCCTACCCTATCTGGAAAAAAAAACCTACTAAAGCAAACAGACAAAGCAACCAGTGCTAAACTGAAGTTGAAATTGAGACTACAGATTCCTCTCACTGACTACTCCACTGTAAGGAGTAAGTTGGTTGCACAGTTGAAGCCCAACCTAACCTACAGCTTCATGGGCAGCATTTAAAGTATTTTTATTTTTTTTTTAAATCATCCTACACCAAATCAAGGCTATTTAATAAATTTGAAATTGCTGATTAGGATTTGGCCTCCAGTTTTCTTCCACTCAACCGCAGGTCATCTTTGGAGTGCTGCTAAATGAAAGAAAAAATCTTGCAGTTCCCCTTCTGCATGGATTATTTTATCACTTCTCTTCTCTAGCTCCAGTCACACAGATTAGGACAACAACAAACTTGACAACCACACTTTGCACACAGTGCAGCACACTTCAGTCTGAAATTGCTATCATCGTTTTTTGTGCATCTTTTCTAGAGGAAACAACAGAATAATTTAGACAAGAAATTTTACAGAGGCTTGAGTGCTTCTCCCTGTTTCTGTTAAGCAAATGTAAGTTGCTTGCGCAATTCATACGTACATGAGCAAATCAAGACTATAAAGCTAACAGAGTAAACAATCTATGCTTACATTGTGAGGAGCAAGCCCAGGCATTAATCGTATGCCTTCTGGTAACTATGCAACGAGATATTTTGGATTTTCTTGAAGTTCTGCCAGCTGGGAAATGCATGTTCCTTATATAACACTCAGCATTGATAAAACATTTTTTCCACTCAACAGAACAATTAGGTTTGGGGACCTTGACTGCCGTTCCAAACAGAGAAAGAACTTCAAACCAGTGTTTATGTCAAAAGCAACTCAGAGCACCTTCAAGAGAAGCATTTGGCTTCCAAATGAAGAACTGCAGAGCAGTATGACCTTTTCGAGGCGCGTGGATGAAAGATAAAGTTTATATTAGAGGTAGATACCAAAGAAAAGCTCAAACAAGAATCACTGAAACTGTCCCCATCTGGTTTCAGGCAGATTAGAGACTGAAGGTTCTCAGTACAAAAGCTTTCCAAGAGGAACTGTTTGACAAAAATTCCACACAGACCTGAAACAGTTCTAAACTGTGCTCTTCAGAGTAACTGTGAGTTCACTCACATGAAAAAAATGAGTGTACCCCAAGGCAGATTGGGAATTTCTATTCCAACTGTGTCATGCTGCTTTCCTGAGTGGATCTTCTTGGAAAGAGATAGCTGATTGCACCAGAAGGCAATAACTACTTTTACCTCCTCAGCTCTCCACATCAGTACATGACTAGTAGCCCCACTTCAGCCAACACACCAAGCTCCCCCTGTGCAACAATTTGAAATGCTCTGATTTTCAGATCCATGAAAACTCACCTGCTGTCAATTTAATCAAGGAACCAATGTATGTTCAAAACTTCCTAAGGACTTGGTTTGTTCTTAAAGAAGTATTTGGTTTACATATTATTTCTCGTCCTTCAGTTTTAGTCCTGGAAGGGATTAATACATCCAACAGTAATGGTGTGACTGGCACACTGGAGGTTGCCACTCAGTGGGGCCTTCACAGGTTTGGCAGGTGAGCTGTGCTAACCTCAGACTGTCCAACATCTGTTGCAAGGTCCTGCTCTGGGGCTGCAGCAATCCCAAGCAAAACTTTAAGTTAGGCAAAGAATGGACTTCAGAGAGGCCTTGATTCTTAAGCTGGTTGATTACTCAATGTGAGCCAGCAGTGTGTACCTGCAGCCCAGAAAGCCAACTGCATCCTGGCCTACATCAAAAGAAATGTGGCCAGCAAGGCAAGTAGGTGATTCTTCTCCTCTGCTCCACTGTTGTGAGAACCTTCTCAGAGAGGTGTGTCCAGCTCTGGGGATCCCAACATAAGAAGGACACAGACATTGGAGTGAGTCCAAATGAGGGCCATGAAAATGATCAGAGGGCTAGAGCACCTCTCTTATGAAAAGAGGCAGAGGAATTTGGGGTTGTTTATACTAAAGAAGAGAAGGATCCTGGGAGACATTAGAGTGGTCTGAATGTATCTAAAGGGGGCCTACAAGACAGTTGGAAAGGGACTCTCCATCAGGGAGATAGGACAAGAATCCCTTTGGAATTTTAGGAGACTGCTTCTGTTCAGCTGGTTTGTAAGAAGCCTCACAGATCAGGTAAGATGTTGGTCTCAAAGTATGGAAGATTTTTAATCTGTGGATTTCTGTACCCGTTTTGATGTACACACAGCCAAAAGAAAGGATAATTATTTCCTCTTTTAGCCCCAAGGTTTATCAGCTGCGTAACAGCTTTATTGTTTTCCTTCCCCTGCTAGACACATTTTATAAAGCTGTGTTAAATTACTAAAAATAACTGCAGTCCAGTAACTTATGAAGCCGGAACAATGATAGCTCAAACTGGATTGCAGTAGCTTTGTAACAGGCGCCTACCAGCATTCTCACTAGGAGAACGGAACAAGAAGCATCACAGATAAATTATTTGGATATTCTGTCACACAGGAAAGCCACGGAGTATCTCTGAACTCACACCTTTTAAAATAGCTGAACAGAGACTTCTTAATCACCTCAGTGTACAGGATAGACAGCAGTCCCAACAATGAGCTAAACTAGTCTTTCACTCTTTCAAGCCTTAGATAGTCAAATAAATTTGCGAAAGGCCAGGGCAGGTCATGTTCCCTACATCAGTTCTAGCACATGGTCAAAAACACTCACTGTCAGGGTAAGTGTCCTGGATAAGCATTTGCTCAATGACCTCTGAGAAAAGTTATACCTCTCTGAGAGGTATCTGCCAAGAGCCCATCATTTCACAGAGACATCAAGATGACAAAAGTCTGTTAAAATCAAAATGGCCTATGATAAGGACGATGGCTTTGTGGTGTGATGAAACACGCTGGTAATACAAGAACAAAGCCAAGCAAGATTTATCTGATGAGCAAGTTGTACTTTGACCTTGGAGGAGAACACTTTGATAATTTTTCTGGGCTAGGGAGAACAGTGTTTTCACTGAAAGTATGTGGAAAAGTTAACAGTGCAATGAGTACCAAATCAACCAATGTTCCAAACGTGGAAAAATGTAAGAACACATTAGCTAAAGATCCATAACTTCAACACCCAATCAAAAATGTACAGTACACTGGTAATTATCCAAAGCTCAGAGGATCTTAAATACATAATGGTGTATAAAAACATCATCATTATTATTTTTGTCATTATATTATTGTCTTGGAAATAATATGCAAACAACGTTGTACAACAGCACTCGTTTGGAGACTATGTGATAAAACTATGACAGAAAGAAAACAATAAGCAGGTAAGCAAGGCAATAAAATTCTAGTGGCTCCTCTCCAAGCTGGATACATTCAGGCAAGCTGCACTTTCAGAATAACCAGGTCTTTCCCAGGAACTCCCCAGAGTCTAAATTCAATTTTTTTGAAAACAAATGCCCATGAAGGCCTGTACAGCTCAAGTGTAAGTCTTTCAGTCAAAAAAATCTGTAAGCAGAAGTTTGAATGAAAACACACCATACACGAATGAAAGTTTCAACAGGTTAGAGAATTCATACAAAAATTTGCAGACGGATCCTTTCCTTCTGTTTTGTTACACATTTGTACAACATTACTAATGTGCAACTTCTCTGTGTCAGGCAACAGCTACTGGAATTCCTTATACTCGTGTCTCTTCAGACATGAACATCAGAGACGGAGCTCCACAACCCAGGTGTCTATGCACTGTAGTGACACCAGAAAAAAAGTTCAGAGATCACAAAACTGTGGACTGTGATACAAAATAGATGACAAAAAGAAGCTATTGGGTCGAGCTATGTTTATATACACAATATATTCTCACTATAAATGTACTAGATGTTTTTTTGAAATACTCATGAACAAGAAAGGATTAAAATGCCGATCTCAAATTCATATAGAAAGAAAATAAATTTGGTATTGACAAACTTGTGTCAAAATCCATAAAACAGAAGAAACAATCTCTTATTGTGCATATACAACAAATTCCCCACTTTATTATCTGAGAAAAAAACACTGCCCTGTTGATATTTCTGAATAGTCTGTATCTCTAATCTTTCTAAGTAGAAAGGGTTCTTGAGATGAAGCTGCCTACTTAGAACAAGACATTTGATATTTGCTACACTGTGATGTATAATCCCCAAATCGGGAGGGAATCAACACTGTCTGCAAATTCATTAATAGTGAAGTGGTGTCAATGGGGATTCCAATGGACTAGCTCCAGACCCTGCTTGATAACTCAATCCACTCCTTAGAGAGATTGCACAATGCACTAATATGCTGGTGTGTTGTGCTCCTCCACTCTGTCTTCTCTATTCAGAGAGGTGCTTGCTCACCCTTCACAGCATCCCTAGCCTGAAATCTTCCTATCCTTTCCAATAATTACTATTTTCCCAAGGGCACTGGCTTGCTTTTTTATACTTCAGCTCAACCTTGTTTTGTTTTGTTCTGTTTTGGTTTTGCCTCCTAAAAGATGAGCAGGGAACTCACAGAGGATTTCAGCAATACCTCTTCTCTAATTCTTCCAGATTTATCGACATTTCAGTTTGGAAGAAATGCCTACAAGAACCCTACTGGCGCAGGAGCCTTCATAGACATTGCCCTATAACGCTCATCCAAAACCAACACGAGACACAAGTTGCTCTCAGTGTTACCAAATTTTGGGTTCTTCAACACTAATGATTACATACAACTAAACACAGACCTAGCAGGACAACAGAGACTTTCTGTTCAAAACACATCATACGTACTAAGTTACTAAACACGCTTTAGTGTCGAATACTCATTCTATATCAAATGAACATTTTATTAGAGAACTTTACATAAAAGAACATCTGTTTTTCAGAGATTAAAAAAATAGAGAAATCACCATCCATCTGAAAAGCACTACTAAGTCTATATAAATCCCAAACCCTGAAATGGGGTCAAACCTTCAGAACCTGCTGAGCAATTTGGAATTAATGCAAGAAAGACATTTAAGTATCCCCAAAAGTATCAGCAGGCCTTAAACTTTAGTACATTGACAACATTATGATCTCTGTGCGGCCAGTGGAGACTGGCAAAGGGTTGTGGGAACACATACAAATTACAGGTAAAATTATGTCTCCATTTAAGCAGGTGGGTCTGTCCTTCACTTTAAATCTAACCAAAAACAGGAAGCAAATTATTCATCAGACCTTCACTTTTCCCTACTAATAAATTATCAATTTATGAGAAATAATCTAACCAGTTCCACAGTTAATTCCGTAATTCAAAATTATACAGCAAACTCAAGTGAGTAATCCTTCCTCTCCGCCTTTAACAACTGGCTTTGTTTGGACATATTAGCTAAAATGACGGTTTTTCATACCTTGATAAGCTCTGCAGAGCACAGTGACAAAAGTTCCATTGCAAATTTACCTAAAATGCATGTTCATTATTTCTTTGTAACAAATACAATAACATGTCTTTAAAATAGACTATTTCAGAATTTTCACTCTCGCTAGTAAATGTTTGCTGAAATAAACCTGGCAAGCAGAGAAATACTCCATACTTTAATCAGAAGTGAAATTGCTCAAAATGCAGACAAAAATACTGTAGAATATTATTCAGCAGTTCAAGAAAAGTAGCATTTTTTGTATCACATTCAATGCTGATATATAAAGTTGCCACACTAAATAAGACAAAACCTGGATCTTACTATTGATTTTCCAGGTGCTATTCAGTGCCCAGAGCATAAGATTTATCAATTCTTTTGCTAGATGTAAACATTCAGAAGGTTCTGAACTGCGAACTTTGGACTGTACTGTACACAGAAGAGAAACTATCCACAGATCAAGCTGGGAGATGCACAGCTCTACTGAAAAGGACCTGATGGTACTGGTGGAAGCAAGCTGGATGTGAGCCAGCAACGTGCCCTCAGAGCCATCAAAAGCAGTGTGGCCAGCAGGACAAGGGAAGTGATCCTGGTCCCCTGCTCTGCATTGGTGAGACCTCACCTGGAGTACTGCATCCAGATGTGGAGCCCTCAGTACAGGGGAGACACAGACCTGCCGGAGTGCATCCAGTGGAGGACTGCAAACATGATCCCAGCGATGGGACAACTTCCCTATGAGGACAGGCTGAGAGAGCTGGGGTTGTTCAGCCCAGAGAAGAGAAGGCTCTGGGAAGACCCAACAGCAGCCTTTCAGTATCTAAAGGGGGGCGAAAGGAAGGACGGGGACAGACTCTTTAGCAGGTTCTGTTGTGACAGGACAAGGGGAAATGGTTTCAACCTCAAAGAGGAGAGACTTAGATTGGATATAAGAATTAAGTTTTTTATGATACTGGTAGTGAAGCACTGGCACAGGTTGCCCAGAGAGGTGGTGGATGCCCCGTCCCTGGAGACACTTAAGGTCCGGCTGGATGATGCTCTGAGCACCTGATCCAACTGTAGGTGTCCCTGTTCAATACAGGTGAACTGGACTAGATGGCTTTTAATGGTCCCTTCCAATTCCAATGATTCTGTGATCAACAGCATATAAACCTCTTGGATTTTAATGCAAATTCCCCTGTCAAAAGAAAAAAATCAAGCCAGAGAATACTTTAGTCCTCTGTAACTGAGTCTCCCATAATTATCCAAAAAATTTAGTCCTAACCAGAATACCATCTTCCAGCTGATCAGCACTGCAATTTAAGTGTCATACCCCTGGTAGGATCTCCCTTTGTAGGCTGTATCTTCCATCTTGCACTCACAAGCAGGATTTCACAGTATACCAGTAAATTGAGCTGGTTCTGATACAGTGGCTAAAACCCCTCATCCAACAGTGCAACCCTGAGCTCTGCTTAAATCCCCGTCTTCTACCAATTCAAGCATTCTCAAGACTTTTCTTCTGCTGATTCGGGTGTGACCTGATGGCATTTAATGTGATTGCATGACTGCTCAAATAAGCCTCAGTTAATGAAATTGCTGACTGCCTTGGTCAGGTCTCCAAGCCCACCAATAGCAATCACTCAGGTCAACGCTGCTCTTTTTTTTGTTGCTGTTGTTGTTGCTCCAAAGGTAAGGAGCAGAAGGGTGAGGCTCATTCCTGACTGTCACATGTTCAATACTTGATCTTATATGCTAACTGCCACCACATTTGCTTTTTATAACTGTTCATACCTCCTCCCAGACTCAATGGCAATCTGTGTCCGTGTTTCAGTATCGAATTCAAATTGAAGCTGCAGTGCTGATGTGACAGATTCTCTTAACAGTGCCAATGCTCTGCCTGCTGTCAGGAAGCACTAAGGAAGGAAGCACTTCGAAGCTCATTCTTAAATTGTGAGCAGGAGATCTAAGTGAGACAAGTGACTCCCTTGGTATGTCCTCTGTCTAGTCAACATCAACACTTGGCACCAAACTCAGAACCCCGATACCTAGCAGCCTCCAGTACAATTCCACTGTACAACTCCTTCCAGGAGGAGGAAATTCCTGGAGACCTCTCATATGAAGGGGATAGCACTGCTACCAGACAAGCATCCAGCTCGTCTAACATGCATGCCAGGAAAGTGTGAGTTTACAAATGTAAAAACAGCAACACTACAGGATCAGAGGCGTGAACCTGAGCCACACACCAAGCCCACAGCTAGTGTGTTCAACTGCATGCAGGTCTCTGAATATTTCAAATAGAGTAAAATAAAACCTGAAGGCTGTGTAGCCCAGCAAACTACTCCCTCATTTGTTGTCCTTGGCTATGGAAACTGACAAGCCATCCAGCCTCTGGGACGGTGGACTTCTGCCAAGTTCTCTTACTGTAATAATCAAATAAACATAAATCCAATTCACAACAATTGCCTTCTAAGTCTGTCTACAAGGGATATCTAGCCTCTGCTGAGGCAGTATCACTCTTCTGTAGAGACCCTTAAAAATATTATTAGTATGTTTATTTTACATCCAGACAGGAACATACAGACGTTTTTGCTTGAGGTCCAATTAATTCAGCCCAATGTGTTCAGCTTTCTCAGCAGTCACCAAATTCTGCTTCAGAGGCTGTCACAGTCCTCCCAGCACAACCTCTTATCTCAAATGACTGCTGCTCAAAAGCTGCTGGGCCATCCCTCAATACACTGCATTAAGGCTATGTTTGGCGCAGCTATGTGTTCATTTAAGTTGTGGTGAGAGACTAGCCATACCTAATGATGGCCCCTGAAATATCTACACATTTTAAAAGCCATTAACTAAACAAGATCCAGGTAATCAGAAAATAAAAATAGCTAGCACTTTACACCCAGCATAATTTTTCTTTGCTGATGGAATCTTTGCAACAGCACTGTATAAGATGTCCAGCAATTTTCTATCACCATTTTCCACCATTAATTTCAATTTGAAATAGTTGGAAAACACTAGCTGATAAACAAGCTGACTTGTTTAACCTTTCATTTCTTTTCAGAATTGTTTTAATTCAAATTGTCAACAATTTCCTAGGGCATCTTTTTATCCTGTTAAAAGCTGTTCCTACACTTGCCACTCCATTTTTCTTGGATTTTATATCTCCGTCATGAATTTTCAAATATGCTGTTTAGCAGTCTACAGTATGCTGTGCTCATTCATTTAAAAGCCTTTGCTGTGTGCCAACTGGTTCTGCTGGCTTTGAAATATTTAGTTCTACTGATTCCCCCTCACTTTCTCTCCACCAATAACTTCCACTGGCTAAACCAATACCAGGTTCTATTTGCATCCTCATTATCCAAAACTGCACTTTTTTTAATCTGCAGTATTTGTTTACTTCAGCCTGTTCGCCATCCTCAGGTATTTCTACTCTATTCTTTCATGAGATTGCCTTGCCTTGCCTTGCCTTGCCTTGCCTTGCCTTGCCTTGCCTTCCCTTCCCTTCCCTCCCCTTCCCATCTTTCACAACCTGGTTTTATGATTTTTCTCCCTCAGCTGCAACAGTGCAGTAAGCATTTCTTCATTACAAAAGGACTTTATGCCACCACAGACATGCTGCTGGAGAGTTCTCAAAAATGTGGCCATGAGAAGATCCATTTTAAACCACACTTTGCTTCTGCCTGCTCAATTTCTTTTTCATCACAGCCATCAGACTGCATATCTTTACCCGAGAAGCAAATTTTGTGTTCAGAAAGGTGGGTAAAAGGTGCTGGATGTCTGTGAGCACAAATACGTACAATGAGGTTTCTTCATGTGGAAGGAAACAGAAGCAGCAAAGCAAGAGGCGCAGCAGTATCTGTTGTGGTTGAACCCAGAAACTCCTCTGAAACTTTTCAATGGTTGCAGGTGGCAGGGAGGGGATATGGAGCAGGAGAAGGGAAATCCCATGTGTGCTTCTGTAAAGTATTCTGATTGTTCAAATTCCTGACTGCTAACAGAAGATAAAACCTCTGCTTTTGTCATGAGAGCCTTCCTCCTCAGACCTTTTCTCTTTAATAAACCCTTAACTGAGAATGGGATGTCTTTCAAAGGTGTCGGCAGGCACTACAGCCAACACAGAAAAAAAGGCTTTGCAGTAAGCATGTGTTCTAAAGGGTAGAAAAGCCAAACTACAATCAGCCCAGAGTGACTGGACGGATGTACCATCTCACCAGGAGCTACCAGGAACTTGGTCCCTGGGCTGCTGGTATTTAAAGCTTCTATCCTTGAAAGTGTTCTGCTGTGCACATGACATACAAAGATCTCAACCACACCGGTACAGTCCATACACACCAGATGCTTGCTGCTCCTTTTTTTTTTTTTTCCCACACAGTGACAGATAGCAAACACAGATTTCAGCCAGAACTCGTAAACCACTTTGTGCTATTAACCATGGGCTGGGGAGTCCACGGTCAGACTGTGCTACTGTGACTGAAACACTTTGTTTGAGATCACTGCATGAACAAATACAGCTGCATGAGCTAAAACATCATAATCCTTCCATGTTTCATTTTATTCTTGATACCTCCTAGTGCTATTAAATAAATATTTCCTATCCAGTAAAAGCTTAATGGATGTACTACATAACGGCATAATTATAATGATTTGCAGAGTTTCTGACAAATTTGGGTCTGAAGTCTGTCACATCTCCCGAGCTTTCAAATCAAAGAGGAAACACCAACCAAAGGACTTCTTGTGCTCAGAAATAGGCAACATGCTCAAGCAAGCTAACTAACTGGGTCTTCCCAAGACAAGGGCTTTCTCTGTGACCTCATTCTATCTCCCTGTAACAGGCTACGGAGCTCGAAGTTAATTGCAAACCCTTGTCCCTCTCAGCAAAAGAGATTTATTATGAAAAAATCTTTTTTTTTTTTCCCTTGTTTGCAATTGAAAGGTCTAATAGGTCCTCAGGAATCCTCCCCTCCCCCCCCAAAAATGAGTATTTCACAATAACTATGGATGTAATGGTCACCTAGGAAGATAAAACAAAATCTGTACACAACTAAAGAAATTATTCAGAAAGCAGCCATTCCACCAGACAGAATCTGGGAGTGGCACAGTGTCAGAAAAACGTACAAGTCAACAACATGATGCCCATGCCGAAAACAGTTTCCAAGTGTTTCATATGCAAATGTTGAGAAATAATTATGTAAAACACAGTGGGACCCCTGTCACCAAGCTCCCAGACATACCTTGCCACCCTCAGAAGGACACTCCAACAGCCTCCCAGGAGTACAAGGGTAGTGCTCCTGGCTGCCTCCTGCCCTAGCAGCCGCCACATCAGGGATGCACAACATAGGCCCACTAACACTGTACAGCTCTGTGTGGCAAGGCAAGCATGATAGTTTTTCAGCCTCTGACACCTAGGCTGTCATCTGTTTATCATCTGCTTCAGGCTATATCCTTCTGGAAAGGACACTTCAAAAATGGCTTGATCATTTCAGACAGCAAAGTTATTAAAACACAGGTAGTAAGTGTGTCAAGCCACACAAGCAGCGAACAGCAGGCAAGCTCTGATTTTATAAACTGTATTAGAAATTACAAGTGAAAACAAGCAGGGTGTCTCAGATTGGCATTTTCTACTTTAACAGAACAAAATATGGCTTACGACACTGGCAAATTTTGTACATTTGTTGCCCTGTTTTCCCAGCTACGTCTGCAACATTTCTCAGATGTAGGCCTAGCTACTTTGCCCTGAACTTACTTGTTTCAAGTGACACCAAAACATTCAATTTCTCCAGCAGCTGAAAATGGAGCACTGAGACAACGCTAACAGTCATATTGATTGGGAGGTTGCTTCATCCTGCAGTCTTTTTTGTACTTCTGTGACTCCTAATTTTAAGAGTTCCCGACGCTGCTGTAATACAAAACTGTAACTGACTACAGAACACAGTATTATATGCACAGAAAGCAGTTTAGGGCCATCTATTATGGAGAGACTGTGTACAAAATAATCATCTTCCCAAAGAATAATTCCTCAGGGGACAGTCTATGGAAAACTATACCTTTTCTTGTAACTCGGTTACACTCAGTACACCCATAAGATCAGAAAGGTTTCTGTTTGTTACATGGCAAGATTGTTTCATCTTGGAGGTTATCCACATAATTGTGGTTAGCATCCTCCCCGTATGGTGACACCTGGCAAGTAAAAAACCCCCACGTCACAGGAGCTGTGTACCCACTGAAGATGTCTGCAGACCAGCTCAGCTAGAAACAATAATATCTGGCAGCTGCAGGCAGTTAACTTAACCTCCAAATTATTCATTTTAATTTTACTAAATTATTTAAAAAGATCAAGTTAGCATATTTATGAACCTACTTAGCATACCAGATGACACTGTTAAACTAGCTATTAATTTAGCTACAGAACAGAAACCATTTTTTCCACAGTTGCTCACAGGCCACTCAACTTGCTCCTACATCTTTGACAGATCTCTGACACGTTTCTAGCAACCAGAAAGGGTTACTAGAAGTGTGGTGGCATGGGTGTCTAACACACACGACCACAGGCTGCCTGAGAGCTCTACCTGGAGACAGCTGGAAAGTATGACAAGAACCACACAGAGCCTGGATATTAGCACTGTCTCATGGTATGGAGCCTGGGCAGCAGGTTAAAGAGCAGAGGGATTAACAATAACAAGCAGCTTGCTTGTTGCACAGAGCCAGCTCCCACATGCAAAAAGCTTGTTGGCCAGAGGCTCGACACTGCCAACAGCAACCAGCGGAATGCAGGAGGAGAGGCTGCTGTTGAGAGGGCTGGCAGGAAGGACTGCAAAGCAGAGGCAAATGCTACCTTTAACTCTTGGCTGGAGACGGGATTTGCTGCCAAGTTGTTGCAACATGCACAGTCTTATCACATGTGCATGTTTCTCTTGACTGGAATGGCATCAGCCCTAAATTGTAAAAGTTCACAGGATTATGGAAGACGAAAGCAGACATAAAAGGATTCTGTGCCAGGGCATTCACACAAACCTCAAATTCTCCAAGAATTGCTTGCAACTTCCAAAAATATCCAGATGACTTCTTTCAGTGTAGAATATACATTTCTTTTTGCCTTTCACGGCACTGACAAAAGTAATCCACAGGGAAGAAAATTCTTATCCTTCCAAGCTGCCTTACACATCTAGTGACTTGAAAGCCCAGAAGAAATGTGCATACAACAGCTGGATCTTTTAATGCCAGCCAAGACAGCACGCAGATGGGTGACCTGGGAAATGCCTACGGCAGAGAGAAATCAAACCTATTAGAATTACAGAACCAGCCTGTAAGTCAGCACAAGGCATATCTATCTAGCTGGCTTTCTGAAAGGCATAGCGTTTTCTGAGCTGGTTTTCCAAAGTCTATCTAAGTTTAGGTTTCTGTATATAAGTAGCCTACATTTAAGAACCTGTAAGCCTCCGAGGCCCAATTCAAATCGCCAGACCTGAAACAAAACTCAACTGTTACAAAGAAATATAATGGCACAACAATTTAAAAGTAAGTCAATTTGGAGCCAATAAAGGGATTTTTGGTTAAGTCAAGTACTTCTATATCTCCAGTTTCCATAACATTGAGATTACAGCCATTCACTGCAATTCAAAACAAAGAGATCTTTTTATAACCTGCAGAATTCCCATGGAAAAAGAAATCCAGCAGAGAGAGAATAAACATTAGCTACTGGACCCATGCTAGCAGGGAATACACTGGAGAACCATTTAAGCTGCAGAACTCAAGGATAAGGCTCATCTTCCCCATTTCAGACTCCCTCACTTTTACTTTCTGTAAGTACAATGCTGCCTCCCAAGAAAAGTTTTGAAGTGCATGCCCAAAAAGTAACAACATCCTTCCATCTGTCTTATACCAAACCCACGTTTTCAAGAAGCCAAAAATCCCCACAAGATCACATTGCATTTGTCTGTGTGCATTCTGCTCTCTCTTCCATATCCTTTCATTACTGAATGGAAGGACATTCAGCAAGGCACAAGAAAGCAAGATACAGCCTTCACCTCCGCCTTAGGCCCAAAAGCTTACTGACATATTTCCTTTGTATCCCTGTAATATAGCAACACAGCTGACAGCAAAGTCAAATTGACAAGCAGCATTCCTCACTCCCAGAAACCTAAGCACATACATTCAGTTCTCTAACTGCTGGAAAAATCACTTGTTCACAGCTCCTTCTGCAGTGATATTGATGATGGGGCTGTCACAACACAGGCAAAGTATCTGTGAAGAGGTACTCACATCTTCTTAGGAACTGTGTCATGGAAAAGAACAAGGACATTCTATACTGCTTCAAAATCCAGTACTAAGAATTTGGTCTACTCCAGACAGCCCAAATGACCAAAAGATTCTATATGCTGGCAGAGAAGTTAGGAGCCCAAACACTCTAAGGTTAACAGAACACGTTCTTTTAAATCTCCTTCAGGCAACATCAATTTTGTTATCTGGTAAAGCAACACATCTAGAAACAAATGGTGCATTCCGCTTTCATACTACAAGAAGCCTATAGGAAAATATCCAGGTGTTTCAGAGTACAGGTCTGGAGTACAAGTCTTAGGGAGAGAGGCTGAGGGAAGTGGGATTGCTCAGACTGGGTAAGAGAAGGCTCGGGGGAGATCTTATTCCTCTCTACAGCTCCCTGGAAGGAGGTAGTGGCGAAGTGGGGGTCAGCCTCTTCTCCCAGGTAACAGTAGTAGGATGAGAGGGAATGTCCTTAAGTTGTACCAGGAAAAGTTTGTGTTGGATATTAGGAAGAATTTCTTCTCAGAAACAGAGGTGAAGCAGGGGCACAGGCTGCCCAGGGAGGTCGCCATCCCTGGAGGTGTTCATGAACCATGTGGATGTGGCACTGAGGGACGTGGTTGGTGGGCGTGGTGGGGGTGGGCTGATGGTTGGGCTTGGTGATCTGAGAGGTATTTTCCAGCCTTAATGGTTTTGTGATTTGCCAGCTGGTATTCAGCATGTTGCGAAATGGTCCTCTTTTTGGCTATGCACTTGCAGTTATTGGGCACCACTCCCTGTAGGCACAAACCCAGGCTGTTGGTGACAGTTACTGTGGTGAAAAGTTACTGTGACATAGCATCATGCATTTGACTATGGGAGACAATGCACTCAGGAATAGTAAATTCGGGTCACATGAAAGCATCTGCCAGGAAATCATTTACTGTTTCTTTCGTTATCTGAAGGGATATGTCTTCTTGTTGTCTTTCAACACATCCATTGGTGATAGAACTCTGAAATACTATTCTGGTCTCCAAAATAATTTAATTTACCACAATTAGAGCCCTGAAAATGGACAAAACCTATGATATCATCTATCCCATTCCCCCAAAATAAGTATGTAGATAATCACTCTGTTGCAGCATTATGCTCAAAGGTAACAATGTTTAAGAAGATCATCTTCTCCAAAGTGTCAGTTTAATTCCTATTCCAAGAATAGAGATCTATTATAGGACAAAATACAATACATGTTACAGCCTGACCTCTGCAGTGTTCAGGGCCACTGTCAATCCTAATAAATCCTTTGCTGAAAGTAAACCAACATAAATCAACAAATTCAACTGCACTAAGCTATTTACAAGGTGTGTTTGGTTTTTTTTTAACCTTTAATAGAAACTATCACAAGAGTAGCATCACCTGAGGTTAACAGACATCTTAACAGAACAGCAGGGAAAATACGAAAACCAACTCTGTTCTAATACTTCCTTTTCTCCAAGTCTGTTATTTGGTTGTTGCTTACAGAACAGATTTTGTATCCACCTACAAAAGCACCTCTTTTGTAATCCTGATTAATGTTTTCCCCTTTTCTCCAGTCCAAAGAGGCATTCCTAGCTTCTGAAGTAAAACATTTGAAATCTCTCTTGCTAACAATAGCTCTAGTGCATGTGAAAAATCCAAAGTTTCTGGGCGACTAACTCCATCTTCGTCCTCATCTTCTTTTGCAGGAACAACCCCACTTCCACATCTTTAGAACATGACCGAATTGCTCAGGAAGAAGGATTCTCAAGCTAGGGAAGGATCAGTGTCTGGAGATCCCTCAAAAAAAGCTGAACGTGAGTGTGACAACAGCATGTGGGCATGGTACTCAGTTTGAATAGCTAGCAGCAGAAGCTTGCTGTCACTCCTCCTCTTCCCGTGATCCTTTTGCTATACTATCTCCAAGTGCTGGATTGGTGTTTCCATTGCAGTACCTCCAAAACAGCTTTACAGAGCACTGTTAATTCTGATATTTTGCTGGTTCAGTAATGGCAGGAATGCCATGGCAGGGCTGGGAATTAAAGCCAGATCTTCCTGTTGTAAGGTTTCAATCTTGTGACACTGGGCTCTTTCTCTGTCACATGGCATGCCATGCTATCCTTCAAATGAAAAGAATGTCTTAGGACTGGAAGGAGAAAAAAAGAAAAAAAACTAAAAACAAAAACAACAACAAAAAAATCCTAGAAAATGTTTCTTCCAACTGAGGACTCACTAAGTTTTTGTTTGTTTGGTTGTTTTTTTACAGAACTTTTGTAAGGAAAGGGTCCACGTCAGATGCTTAGAGCAAACCATCTCAAAGACCTCTACAAAACTGCTGCTGAGGAACTACACTGCTGTCATATAGCTGGCCCCAGAAAACAGGGCTAAATGTGGTGTGGAGGAAACTACACCAGTTTGTCATCCTAAGCAAGTAGCACTTCAGCATCTGCTTCCCCTCCAGTCCATGGGAACTGCTTACATCAGCTTGCTTTCAGCCTCCACTAGCAAACAAGCATCTCCAGTCCCTCCTTCAGATTACTGAAGCCTCTCTCTGCTCTACTCCTTGTCTTGCAAGCTCTGTTTGACATCCTAGTTCATGTCCCCTGAGCTCAGCCTCTTTTCATTATTATCTGGTGGCAGACCTCTATTATTTGTCAGAATGTGTTCCTCTGAGTAAACAGAAACACAGAGACAGGTAAGAGAGAGAACACCATGCAATATGGTGTCCTGATACCTGGAGTATGTGTGTGGAGCATGTAATCCCTCCCTCTTTGTAGCTCAGCACTGCAAAAGCATATTGCTCTACACTTTTCAGGCCAAGTTGTATTTTGTATCGCTGGGGCACTTGCAAAACATACTTCACTGCCAAAGACAGACTAAATTATATATGGATACTTAAGCTGGACACTTCAGCATGCTGTTCCTCTGAACATACCACAATGAATTCATTATTTGACAGCATTTGTTACACTGCAATTCACTCCTATATGTGATCGTATCTCATTCAATTCTCCTTCCCATGCAAGGCAGGACAAGATGCTAGCCAGGCCTCAGCTGGATGCCCAGCTGTGCTACCAGCTCTCCTGCTGCTGGGACTTCAAAGCCTATTGGCTGCTCTTGTGCAATCACACTGAGCCCCAGCTGCCTGGTAAAGAGGCCAACACTTATTTAATTCAGCTGACCTGCTTCACATGCTTTGAACTATTTCAACAGCTGAACTATCTAACAGCAGGTCCAGACAAACACCCACAAAAATCGCACTAAAAGGAAGATGACTGAATGGAAACTCTTGCAGATTGTAACCAGCCCTTTTTCTAGGCTGGTCTCTGTCTTAGAGTGAAGTTTACAGACTTCCAGCTTGAAAGATCAACACAGACAACAGTTGAACACACCCAGTGCTCCTATACAAGAGACATCCCATTTTTAATAGTACAGTATTGATAAAGTTCATCTGGCTCCTCCTCTGATTCTCTTCTGTTTTTCCTTATTCCCAGATATATTTTCCCCCATGCTGTCTCTGTTACCACTGAGGCCTCCATCAGCCTGTGAGCCACTTAAGAGTGGCTCTTCAGAAGAGCAGCAGTACGGATGGCTGAGTGCAAAGGTTTCTCAGTAACACATTCCTTGCATTTGGAATTGATAAACCAGCAAAGGATTCAAGGTTGTAAGTGACAGATTTCCCTTCAGTACAACTCATCCCATAGCTGCCTGCTAGGCTCACATACTGTCTTCTGCCTACAGTCTCCTCTCAGACATTCTCCTCTAGCTAAGAAACCCAGAATGATTTCGATAGGTGGCTCCAAAAAGGTTATCTCTTCCTGAATTGTTAATGTAGGTTAGCTTCTTCTAATTCTATTACAGGGCAGTGACATAAAGCCAATGCTATTCCTTCATCTCTCTACCTACTCTGTCAGCATCTTTTCTGTGCTAGCCAAGTTAGTGAATGCATTATAACTGTTCTGACAATATCCCAGCAGTAACAAATCTTTTCAGGAAGTCCCTAAGCTGCTTACAAGCAGAAATCAGGAGATCGTGCAAGTGGAAGACAATTTATTCATCATGTGTTCCTTGTGCTCATTCCCCAGGTACCCAGTGGGTGAAATCTAGCTAGAACCATGACTTTTTACTGTAAAACCGTGAACATAAAGCTGTCATTGAAGAGTTATTCTAAACTGGAACATCGAGAATGACTATGTTCACTGTTTCCAAGAATTTCAGCTTTCACTACTCTCTCCATCTCATTGGAAAGAATGCAACTGAATAAAATGACTCAGATTGTACACTTTGCAGCTGTAAACACCCCAAGCCAGGCAAAGGGAACTCATCCGCAGAATGGAGCAGGAGCCTCTCCTGCCATGACTGATTAGGGAGAATGTAAACACAGCACATTAAACTCAGCAGAGTCTACAGAGCAGTGGGCTGCAAATCAGGGGCAGCCTGACGGGTTCTTCCAGGCACAAAATGAGAGAGTGAAACATTGAGGAAGGCATTCACCAACCACACAGTAAGACGATTCTCTGCTGTCAAAGGACACAACTGCTAAAAATTATTGACACAACACCAGGCAATCTTTGGCACAGCTCTCCTGACAGCTTGCTGTACAGCACTGTAAGCTTGCACTCAAAACACACACCATCATGGGCTGCCACTGCAGTATGCATCATCCCTGCCTCTCATCACAACTGCACTGCTCCACAGAAGAACACCCTGCTCATAAGGCACTCGGCCTAAAAAGCCCTGCCTGGCAAAAGATAAGCACAGTGGCCAGCTAAGCCACTTGGCACCCTAAGTATCTCACTAGGACAAACTGTGATCGTCTCCAAAGGAGCCCTCAAAAGATGTGGACATCTGAAACCCAAAGGGATATGTGTGTAGACTCTGATCTTGTAAGCTGTACCCTCTATCTTCAAGTCTGGTGTTATGCACTGCTTTCCCTACTTGTCACTGCATTTGCCAGATGATGCACAGCACAGCTCTGCCTCCACAGCATTTCCCTATGTCTCTAAGTAAGACAAGACCAGCCATCTCAAAAAGTCTTGGGGTCAAATTCTGCAAAGCTTTAAGTTTCTTGAAAATCACACAAAAACAGAATGAGCAGATGTACGTGAAGTGTAAACATTTAAGAGCAACCAGACCTCCAAAGAACATGACAGGCATGCAACTAACTTGCAAAGCCTTCAGACTGGAGAACTAGAGGAGAAAGCAGTGGTACCAAACCTAGGAGCGGGTCTCTTGCACTACAATGCCTGCACACACACACATCTACTCAGTGACTCTGCAACGCCTTTGAGGCTTAGCAGCCTCTGTCCTTGAGGGATCTGACTCTTGCCTCCTCCACTCTGGCACAAACTATCTCACAACCATTTCTCACAGTCTGTAGTTTTGAAGCCTTCCCTCGCAATCTCTTTGCTCTTTGGCTCATGACAGGACAAGGCTGATCCCTACCACAGCTGTGCTGATCCTCAATAAGTAAGATGGCGTGTGACTAAAAATAAGATCTGCTAAGGTTGACAAATGGATTAGCTTCAGGCACTACTATCTGAGACTTAAAGATTTTTCCTGATTTTTATTCCTGTGAGCCTGGAAAACAGTTTTCCTGGCACCTTATATTAGAAATCATACCAGAGATACAGGACTACTGCTTCTACCTAAATCATTGTGAAGCAAGTAGTTTCTGTCCCCATTAAAAGCAGATGCAGCACAGCTTTCAGAAAGAGACCTTCCCAGCAGCTTTACCTATCAGCTATGACAAGCCATCAATAAAAGCCTCCGCTGGAACCTTCTGTAGCTAAGATAAGGAGGTTGTTATCAGCTAACTAATCTGCTATTACTCTCCTCTAGGAACTGAAATAGATGGAGGAAAACATCTTGGCCAGGGCACACGCAATTAGAGTAAGTTATCTAGAGGATGTTTAAAGCTGTGCATAATACTTGCAATACCTAAGGTGAAGACTCATACATAGATGCGTCTCCAGGTTTCCATTACATGACCTGAGACTAGACCCCGGGTGATAAACTCGCTTGTTTCTAGGGGAGCCAGGCTGCATTAAGAATCATCAGGAACAGAAAGCAAACCAGAATTCAGGCAGCACTGAAGCACACATTCACACTCTGGCAGCACAGAGGCAGACATTAGCAAGAGGAAGTGCTGTGGTCAAAGAGGATATTGCTCAAACAAGTGTGAGATCCCAGCTTCAAAGCAGGTGTTTCATTTAATTCAGCAAAACTGCACTTCTGCGTGACATGGGTGGCACAAGAAGGAATTCCTTCTTGTGCTTTTTATCAGAAGCCTTAAGACAGGCTCTGGACTAATACCAAGAATACAAGTTTTGCCATATCCTTAAGACAAAAAGTTAAACAGACAACCTCTGGTTCATTGTGGAAATCCTTAAGAAAAGTAGTAGAGCACAGAACCTCAGCTGGATAGAGAACTCTGCAAAGACACAGCAACCGCCTTCTTTCCAACCTTGGAACAAGCTCCACCTGTGCCTCCCTCCACGAGGAGGAAGTTAGAGATGCCTGCACAGCTCTCACCACTGTCGAGGCTGGAAAGTTCTTTAACCCTCTTCCAGAAAAGCATGGTCTGTGTACAGCACATGCCCTGCTGAGCCCACTGCACATGCTCTGTCCTCTGTTTCTTAGCGAGAGGAAGAAGCTTTTCTGCATTAGGAGTGGAAACTCAAGTCATGCCCCCTGTTCACCTGCTGGAGTGCCTCCTCAAAGCTCTGGCTGCACCATGTGCAGATCCAGCAGAAGAGCTCATCAGGTCAGGGTGCCTGACATGTGGTGGCCCAGGGACATTTGCTTAATGGCTAACCTTGTTTTTATATATGAACCTTGGTGGAGGCCGAAGTGCCTTGCTTGGAGTCAATCCTTAGTCATGCCACTGGTTCACAGCACTCTTGCCTCATTGCTATGGGAATAAAAGTGTCTGAATAAGCTAAGAAAAAAAAAAAAGAAAAAAAAAGGGGAAAAGTGGAAACTCTGGCCTAGGACAGTATTAAACTGGATAAAGGAGCCAGGCAGTAATGCAGTTAAAACTCAGTTCTAGCTCTGCCCCCTTGTGCTTACTCCAAAAAGGGCACGAGTTTGGTATTTGGGGAGAGAAATAAGAGATGAGAAAGAAAGTCTGCTCACTTTGATGGGGAACAGGAATGAATTTCCCAATGTCCATGGAGTCCAGAGGAGAGACAGGAAAGCAACAAGAAAGTAGGATCATGCATCCTGCACTGGCACTGGAAGAGGATAACAGCACGAGGCAGAGACCAGGAATAACACAAATCCCTGTCCCCTCTCCTCTCCTGCTGTCCCATGCACACAGCAAGCACGCCCCAGGGCCTGGCACTGCAGAAGAGCATTTAGCTTCTGCATCAGCAGCAAAGTGAGCCTCAGACTGCATTTATATTAGAACAGGACAGAAAGGAGAGAAGGAAGGAGGAAATAAGCCAAAGGAAGGTTGCAACTGTGGAGTATTTTTCTTAAATCTAGGTCTAAGGCTCATGACCAAATGTACTGAAATACTAGTGAAGTTTTAGGGAAAGCAGAGGAAAGATGACTGATTTGAAATAGCAGGAAATAGAAGGGTCACTTCGTCAGTTTTCTAACAAGCTGGGATTAATGAAGCTGTCTCTGTCCCATTTAATAGTTATTCAGCCCTCAACCAAAATTCAGGCATAGGTACCTACATGAAGACTAAGGAGAGTGGAAAACACATAATTAAACCAATGAATCAGTGCTGATGACTTGACCAAGTGAACACTTATCTGGAAATGAGTCTGCGTGACTAAGGCATTAGTAGTACATGACTGTAGCACCAGTACCCTGTAAACAGAACTTTGCCTGATACAAGAAGATGTACTTCACCTGTCTGGGGCACATCACTGGAGTGCAGGGAGGGACAAGGTGAGAGGGACAAACCCACCATCTTCACAGAGGAGCAGCTATAAGCTCACTGTACACCAGCTGTTTTCCAGAGACAGGCCACTATCCTTAAAAGTGGAAGGGCCTAATGCTCATATAAAGAGAAATAACATCAGAATTTATTTCTAGGTAATTTCCACCAGGATCCTATTCTTTAAAGCAGAAATCCACTGGTGTCTTTAGAGATCCCTTCTTGACTCACACTCTTGAGGCTCTGCATCAAGAAACAGCAGATGAATTTTCACAAAATCCATTAATACAAAGCAAGAGTAACAGTACTCTTCTGATTTTCATGGTCCATCTTCTCCACCCCAGCCAATCTTCATCCGTATGCTCAGTTTGCAATGGGAGCTCTTTGCTGGACTCTTTCACCATGGCTTGTCACAGAGAAAGAAAAGGGAAATGCCACCACAGCCTAAGGTAGCTTCTCTGCAAAATCTGAAGTATCTCTGAGGCAATTTACCTTCATTTTTGTTTACACAGGCCTCTTAGAGGACTGCTCAGGAGTTTCAGGATTCCTTTCGCTAGTCTCTCCTTCCCCAAGTTCTGGCTTGGCAGGCATGTTGCTGATCCATCACTCTGCCTACATCCTACTCTGCCTACATCCTACTCTGCCTACAGCCATTTGTCCATTTCCTTCAGATATGGACATACAGCCTCTCTCTCCAGAGATCTAGCACATACCAAAAGCGCTGGGCACCAGAGATCACAACTGCATAGCTAGGCAGAGAACACCAAGTCACCACAAATGCTTCACTGCACTGCCTGGGGAACTCCCCTTACACCAGCAAACAGTCATGCAGATACCCTTCCACGCCACCAGTACTCAGCTCAAGTGGGAGCCTTCAGGGGACTCCTTTCAGAGAGACACCACTTGCAGCAGGCTAAGCATATGCAGTAATAATCACAGACTGTCTGTTAAGGACTGTCTCCAGCAAGCTCACAACTTCAAGACACCAGGAAGAGCATTACACTCCACCAGCCCCAGAGTATGAGGCAGGTCTGCCAAACACTATGACAGCCCTGAAATACTGCTTGCCTGAAGGCTGCCCAAGCAAGCCAGTATGCTTGGCCAAGTTCTCAATTCTTGCAGAATGAGGGGAGCATGGAAGACAGTCCCCACCTAGGCAGGATGCTGTCTACAGCAGAGGCACCACAGTGATGTTTTGCAAGCAGTTTTCTGATAGAAAGAATGAGCTCCAACTCTTGCTTTGGCCACCTGGCCAGGATTCAGCACAAACTGAAGAACTTGGCCTGGAAATGTAAGTTCTTAATGCCAAACAGGACTAGACTAAAATAATAACCAAATTTTAGTCAAAGGAAACTGGATCACTCCCAGAGAAATCATTACAATGCTACTGTGCAGACATGCTGCAACTCTTCCTATTTCTGTTACCCAGGAGAAGTACCACCACCATAATCTCCTTTCAGGTTACTGTAAAGAGTGATAAGGTCTGCCCTGAGCCTCCTCTTCTCCATACTGAACAATCCCTCTTCCTTCAGCTGCTCCCCATAACACTTGTGCTCCCTCATAGCTTCACAGCCCTTCTGTGGGCACACTCCAGGGTCTCAGTGTCCTTCTTCTAGTGAGGGGTCCAACACGTTGTTCCAGTCTTGCTGAAATCCCAGCTCCTGTGCAGAGGCTGTGCAGCACAAGGCACACAGATTTAAGTGATGGCACCCTGCCTCCACCTCCCCTGTCCTCAAATCACAGTGCATTTCTTCTGTAATAATTTATTTTCTTAGTTGTCATTGTCCAAAGAAAAACATAGGATGGTTTCAGGTCAACACGAAAAACTAGAAAACAAACTTACAAAGCTCTAGCCTGAAAGACAGCAATTGACAAAAAAACTGAAGAATCTATAACCTGCTTGAAACTGCCTGTCTAACCTTAATTTCAGATGTCTAAATGCCCCAAATTAGTATTTTATAAGACAGAATGAAATTACATTGATTCCACGTGTGAATCAGCAGCCCTTAAACTCCACCTAGCAATCTTTTCTCTTTGAGCAAAAGATTACTTTACAGAGAGCTATTGAGTGGTGATTTGAAGCCTGGAATGACAGCAATTCCAGCAGGGTCTAAGGAAATTTGTTCAACCAGTGAATTGCCTCCCCCAAAAAATCAATGATATTTTCAAGCCTGATGGTATGCATCCCCAGCAACTAGGCTAGCAGGCTTGGGTCTTTTGCTGCAATGTCCCTGTCCCCTCAAACAGATAACTGAACATGATCACAAAATGACTTCTAGTTTTCCTTACAACAAACTTCACAGATCAAGTTTCCCTATTCTCCTTTTGTACTGGCTCGTTTCAGATCCCAAACTGATTTTGCAGCTCTTTTCTGATCCTGCTCCACTTTCACTGCTCCCAGGAGCACTGCCACCAGGATGTGGCTCCCTGTCACATTTCTCCCTTGCTCACATCATTCATTCCTTTAAGGATTGCAGTCTCCCTCCTGGCTGCAGCCCTGTGCTCAGCTCTTATGCTGGTTCCTTATTTTCCAATCCCCCTGCACTGGAGGTGCATTTCATATACAGCCCCCAGCCATGCTACCATGATCTCCATGCCTTGTTCCTAGATGTAAGACCTTGCATCTGGCAGCATTTAAAGAGTCCAGTTTTCTGGGTGGCTCAGCTCTGCTCCTGTAACTAGTCTGTCCTCCATCTCTTGCAAGAACTGCATCTATGTACCAACAATTATTTGCTATTTACACCACTCACAAAGCCACAGGGTAATGCAGGGCCACAAACAAGCACCCTCACTATTTCTTTGTGAGCAATTTTCAACTTCCCTTCTTCCTGAGGGAGGAAGGCTCTCCATTTGCAGCTATTCTATGACAACTCACCCTTCTTCATTGCCATCTTGCAATAAGTCACCTTGATTCTGTATAACATGTACTCCTATACAGGAGTCAGAATTCTTCAGGTCTACATATAGTTACATCAACATGACAAAGCACCAGAACTCATACCAAAAAATGAGATCATGTGTGTCTGACAGGGTCCATTTTCCTTACAAGTGAAACTGGCTGTCATCCTGTTGCCTTCTTACAGCTCTCCACCAGCTCCAGTGCCTACCAGCCTTCTCGTCCTTTGAGAAAACTGGATGCGTTGGCCTGACAAACTATCCACTCATTGTCCCAGAATAATGCTGACAGAGGAGCTTTCTTCTATTCCCCTGAAATTTTTCAAGCGCCTACATTAATGATTAAAGGAGATCCTTAGCTTACTGTCTAAATATTCTGGACTGTAAGTTAACCATCGTTAATGGTTTTGTACGTTTGAAAATACTGACATTTAACATTTTTCCTAATTACTGGAAATAATTTCTTACTGGTGCAGAAAATATTCCCTTATGACCAAGCCATGAATACAGACATCTTCTTTCCAAACATCAAAACATTGTTACTGGTTATTTCTGCCCCTTCTATTTCATGAGCAACAGTTTTGCAACTGTTCAATATGGAGCCTGTACCACTGCTAGGATTTCATGAATCCCTGACACATTTAAAGAATCCCTTCTTATTGTTCCAAACCCGCTGCCCAAAGGCTCTTCATTGGTACCCTTCAGTTCTCTCATCAATTGTCTGCATTTCCTTGCAGATTACTTGTCCACGTAGCTTCCTCTATTTTTCCATTTATTATATTTTGGGATTTTTATTGCTGCTTTCATCTCCTCTGTTAACCCAAACAGCTTTTTTTAACTAAAGCAGCCATCTCTGCAAATGCAGAATTGTGGTTTCTCAGGGATTTAATATAGGATTCTTGAATAACTCCCAATTATCATTCACATTTTTATGCTTAAGTTTTTCCTCCCACTTTATTTGGCCTGTAATTATTTTCAGCTTGGTGAAACTGGGCCCCTTTAAAGCACCAATGATACACATTACTGGTTGAGACTCTGTATTCCCTTTTCACATACCAAATTAAGTTCAGCCACGAGCAAACATTTCATCAGCTCAGTGATTAATCTATTTTTATTAACCTGGATGAGGTCTAAAATTGCGTAACTCCCATGTTTCTCCCAGCGCTGTAAAAACCTGCTTGAAACAGAAAAATGGAAGAACAACTTTCCTCTAGCAGATTTCTAAGAAGCTGCTCACCCAAGCTGTGCGCAATACTGCTAACAAGTATACCCACCCCCTGCAGCAGTGTTCATTAGCTACAACACCGAGCTATCCAGGTCATCGTCATTTAAATTGCCAACAGCTTCACAGCAAATAAAGATACACAGTGCAATCCTCTCCTCTTTCTCCATTTTGGCCTTCCTAGAAAGCACGGCCGTCGCTTCTTTATTTTTACACATTCCAAACATGCAGCTCATCCCACTGGACTCCATCTCTAACAATAGCCCATTAATCTTAATAAACAGGCCTTATAAATTAACACAGGACTGAAATCTGTGATCAAATTACCCTAGCCTAACATATTACTGTACGCTGGCTGCGTGGCAGAAACTGCCCAGAAGCATGGCCTTAGGCTGTCGTGCATGTTTGTTTTTTAGTGGTAACTCCCACGCTAGCACCTCCCTACCACTCCTTCCATCCCTGTGCTTTGCAGGGTCAAGCCTTTCTGAAGGTATGTAGGAAACTGGAAATGTGGTTCCCGGTGTGATTTGTTCAAACACCGAAGCTGTTACTGAGCACACATGGCTGAGAGACTGGGAGCAAGAAGCCAAACCGGGAAGAACAGAGATGCTTAAATATCTTAGAAAGGTTGTCACCAGGGCACGCTACCGCTTGTCCAACAGTTACCCACTATGGTCCCAAGGAGGGAATGTACACACACATCTCAGCTCAGGAAGTCTGCAACTTATTGGGTGATGGAATCTTAGCCTTAAAAATCCTCAAATACCATTTTACCAGATCTATCAATAGCAACAAGACTCTAGTCCCTCTCTCAAAGAGCTACAGATGAATTTGGCGTGCTTAACCAGTACATACAGATGGTCATACTGCTGTAGATTCCCGGAAGAATGGGTTAGTTGGGCCTCAAAACAGATCTTAGGCCCTCAGCAGCAAACCTGTCTCTGCAGTGCTGGCTGTGGGAAGGTCTTCCCTGCTGAGACATCCCTGCTCAAGTGTGCCAGCAGCCACAGCATGCAGTCTTCCAATAGCTCCAGGGTGTACTGCAAAAGACCTGCGACAGTCAGCTTTTCACTGACCCTGTGCAACTGTAGTGAGCTAGCTGCTTTAGCCTTTACCACTGAGATAACTCATGTGTCCTTCTGGCTGCAAAGCAGAGGCATAAGAAATGCAAAAGCTACCGTGTTGGGGAGCACCTGGGTAATGTATGCAGCTCTCCCCTGAAAAGCAAGTAGAAAGGAAGCCCAAAGCAGTAACAAGGCTTGACTTCCACCCTCTGTCTTTAGGCATGCCAGGGAGCCAGGGCTGAATAGTCTGGTGAAAGATGGAGATGCTTAAGACAACACCCAGATAAAAGTTCAGGCTTTTGAAGAAGTGAAAATCTTCAAGAACCTAATCCAGTACTCTCAGCAAAAGTCAAGTACCCACATGAAAATTCTACCTACACTGTATCAGAGGAATCCAAGGCTGCAGTATTAATATTAGGGTCCTCAGTACCCTGCACTGGGATGCATACAACAGCATATTTTCACAGGGCTGCAGCCCTCCTCCTCCCTCCTTCTTGTGTTATTTATGCAATTGGTTTCCCCAAGAAGCCCAAACATTTCCTCTGAGCTTGCGGTAAGCTCTTCAAAATGCCACGAGGTGCCCACTAGAAAAGCAGCAGGAATTCCATGCTGCCTTCCTTCAAGCATGAGCAATCACATGCTTGGAACAGGCTCCATTCTCAGCTGGGCAGAGCACACCGCTCCTTGGACAGGATGGGTCAACCCCTGCAACATTCCAGAAACCTAGCAAGAGCCAATTTTAAGAAGTGGAGGAGGCTGATTGCATTTGGGGCAGTTCTCAGGCCGGTAACATGGCACGGTGCTCTCCTCACGAGCTATGCATCTCAGCGGGGTCTCCTGCCACAGCTACTGCAAGCATCCAGCACTGGTCACAACTCCTTCAGGGGACAATAGCTCGCCATCAGACATATCCAACAAAGGCAGCAAGCACCTCAGCTTTTATCTTAGTGAGAGAGGAATGTACACGGGATGAGGCTTGCTGTCTGGATCAGGTAGCATCTGCTAGCACTGATTTATTTGCAGCAATGCAGAAACTGAGAATCCAGATAATTTGAGCTTATGTATTACTTTGTGGGGAGGAGAGGGAGTGAATGAGAGATGCTGATAATTGACAAGTAACTTAAACAGAAATTAAACATTTGATTAAACAAGATGACAGTCACATTCACAGCACTAAGTCCACTAGTGATGAAGCCTCTGTGGAAAAAACTTTGCACAGAAAGCAAAATAAGCCAACACAAAAACACATGAAAAAACCAACCATTAAAAAAATAATAACCCAACAACAAATCCACCATGTTCTTTGCTAGAACATTCCTGGGATGCATTTACCAGATGCTTCATGCAAGTCCAGCCTGAAAGACTGTATTTTTTTTTTTTTAATTTTTTACCAAGGATTCATTTGCTGGCAAAAGCTAGCAATCCTACTGATGTTGTCAAAGCAAGGTAAAAAAAGAAAGAAAAGTACAAGACTAGCTACATCTTCCCTTACACAGTTACGTGATAGGACTGTGATCATAGTAAACTGCAGACCTGAACAGTGCTACACATTTGGTTCTAATTGACAGGATTACTCTTAAGTTGTACGAATCCCTCCATAACTACTCAGTGGTTTCAGATCTCTCAATCAGCTACTCCCCAAGTGCTTGTCAGCTCACATTTGTATGCTCAAAAAAGTTAATCCTAATTAAAAGGAGAGAAATGTGGATTTAAAAGCACTCCTGCTCCTTGGCAAGGACAGTGCCAAACTTGGATCAGCTGATGCTCATGTCAACAGCTTCCACACTTGCCTCGTGCTCCCAGTGAGCCAGTGGAGCTTGAAAGCTGCTACGTCTGAGTACCAACTTTATACTGTTCAGCACCAGCTTGTGTTTCCACCACCTCAATCCATTATGCAGAGATCACATTTTAAAAAGCCACACCAAAGTGGCCCCATTGTTGTTCAGTCTCTGAAAATCCACCCTGGAGAACCAGTCCATTAGCAGGCTGCAAACAAGTTCACATTGCTGCTTCACTAGGAGAATAGCCTACAAGAACTGGACTAGGAACACTGCACACACAGGGGTCAAGCTCTGAAGGAAAAAGGCCATCGTACCATCTAGAAGCAGTGCCTTGTCCAGTTGCCTGGAAAGACAAGCTGCTGCTTCCCAAAGGCACAGCGTGTCCTGGGTTAGGGGAAAAAATAATGCAAAGCCCAGCCCACCGTGGCCTTTGTCTTACAAAAGTGATCAAGAGGAGCAGGAGGACAGGGAGCACCGACCAGCAGATGAGTGCATGCAGCCAGTGGCCAGCATTCCCAGCAAGGTCCAACTGCAGGCACAGCACCAGGCTTGCCTGGCAGTGCCTGGGGGCTACACATGCACCAGCAACATACGCATTATTCAGCATACCTAGGGGGGTCAGACCCTTCACTTCAGCTACTCACCACTGTCTCCTCTCCAGGGAGAAAAATGCCTTAGGTACATTTTGTGAACAACTTTCCTGTGCCCTGAGGTGCAGATGCCTACCTCTAATGATGGCAGTGCACTTACTGAGTGGTTCTTCCTGTCCTCACCTCAAGCTATCAGAGGCAGAGGAACATCCTGAATGAGAGGAAGCATTTGGGATATGTGTGAGACACCCTGGTGTGACTGTTCCTTCAGGGATCTGTCTACTTCATGCAAAACTGCTCACACCTCTGTCTCCAAGCATCCCTCACTCAGATATGCTGGGGATAAACAACATATTGTGTGAATGCGCATCTAACATGCCTGCTGATGAACAATTTCATTGAAGGATCCAATCTTTTCTGTTGTTGAAAACAAGAGTTATTCCTGCTGTTCCCTCTCTGTGCTAGGTGAGACAAAGCAACAGGCATCCGAAAACTGTCATTCAGCCTCCTCATCCTACTTGCAATCAACCTTTCTAATGCTAAGGCTAATAAAAGCCTCCACAAAGACTATATGAAATAATTATAGGATTACAGAAAATTCTGAGTCAGCAAGGATATATGGAAACCATACTCCATCCAAAAACCTTCACGTATTTTTTATGAGCTTAGAAGTTTACTTAATAAAGGCAATAAATGAACAGACCCCTGAATAGATTGCATAGCAGTAGGAATTTAGAGAAATCCAAAAGCAAGCAATCACTTGGTGAAAGCAGAGAAAACTGAAATGGTAGACAAAAGTCCTGAAAATGTAACAGCAGATGACAAGCAACTGTGTCATCTACTGATGAGCTCTGCAGAGAAAGTCCTTCATCCTCCAAGTATTCAACATGTATATCAATGTCCTACAAGGCAAAAGAAAAAAAACAAACAAACCACCGGAACAAATAAACAAATGAAAACCCGACTGTAAGTAATTGATTTTGCAGATAAAGCAAAGGCTGGTGAGCAAAATAATTAGGAGAACAGAGCAGGGGTACTATTTAATCCAGATCTCTTGTTAAAACAGATCATTTGCTAGCTTGCAGTTCATCTTGGCAAGGGAGCAGAACAGGGGCAGGAACACAGTAACAAGAGTAATACTCTCATTCCTAGTCAGAGTGAAAAGGACGTTGAGTCATCCAAGCATAAACTCAGAAAACCGCTATGCCTGGAAGAGTCACAGAAAAAAATAAGATGTATAAAGAAGTAAATATGAGAATAAGAACGTTACCACTGCACGCACATGACAACCACCGATACAAGACAGATGCTGCTCAACCATGGAAAGCTGGGAAGAGCTGAGAGAACAGTTAATACATAGAAAATGTGCCTTGCTGGGAAAGGATCAAGGAGTTGGGATGTCTTCCAGAACTGAAGTGTTGTAATGGAAGGAGCCTGGAGAAGAGAAGGCTCTGGGGAGACCCTACAGTGGCCTGCCAGTATCTAAATTGGGACTGTAAGGAAGGAGGGGGCAGATTCTTTAGCAGGGTCTGCTGTGACAGGACAAGGAGAAATGGTTTCAAAGTAAAGGAGGGAATATTTAGACTGGATACAAGGAAAGTTTTTTACAATAAGGGTGGCGAGGCACTGGAACAGGTTGCCCAGAGGGGTGATAAGATGCGTCATCCTTGGAGACACTCAAGGTCAGGCTGGCTGGGGCTCTGGGCACCTCATGTAGCTGTAGCTACATGTAGGTGTTCCTGTTCACCGCAGGGGAGCTGGAGTAGATGACCCTTAAGAGTCCCTTCCAACTCAAGTGATTCTATGATACAGGCTCTTCAGGAAAGACAGGCTGGGGAGACAAGGAGGGATGTTGCAGTTTATGTGGAAGAACAGCTGGAGTCCCTGAAGCTCCACGTGGGAATGGAAGAGGAGCTGACTGAGAGTTTACGGGTAGGAATTAAAGTGATGACAGTTAGATGGCACTGTAATAGGTGTCTGATACAGGCCAGCTGACCAAGTAGATTAAACAGGTGAGGCTTTCTTTGGACAGGTCAGAGCGGCCTCACATTCACAAGTCCTAGTTTTCATGGGCTGCCCATGAGTATCTGTTATCTGTTTGAGGGACAGTACCTTAGGACAGAAGCAATCCAGAAGGTTCTTTAAGTCATTAATCATAACTTTCTCTTCTAGATGAAAGAAAAGTAAATAAGCAGAGGTTCAGGTTCTCTGCTAGATCGCACATTTACCAACAATAAGGAGCTTGCTGGTGTTGTGGCCAGGTGAAAATGCAAAGCTCAAAGGCAGCCTCAGCAGCAGTGACCATGAAATAACAAATTTCAGAATTCTGAAGGCAAACAGAAGGGTGAAAAGCAAACTCACAACCCTGCACTTCAGGAGAGCAGACCTCCTAAATGATTATGACCTCCTAAATGGCCTCCTAAAAGATCAGTCTGGAAGAGATGGAAGCGCAGTTGGAAGACACAGAGTAAGGCCCTGGAAGGAAGAAGGGCCCAAGGAAGCTACTTAATAGTCAAGGATCACCTCCTTCAAGCTCAAGAAAGGTCCATCCTAATAAGTAGGAAGTCATGCACAAATTCCTGGAGGTCTGCATTGATGAACAATTAGCTCCCGGCCAAATTCAAACAAAAAAGAAGTGTACAGAAGGATGGTTACTTTGGGAGGAATACAGAGATAACTTTATCCAAGGATGAAGTTAGAGAAGCTTTAGCTGGCCAGAATTGAATCTGGACAGAGACGTCAAGAACAACAAGAAGAGCTTCGATAAGTAGCAGTGGTGACAAAAGGAAAACAGGAAAAATGTGAGTCTGCTGCTGTACAATATGGGAGACCTGCCTTACAAACAACAGGGAAAAAGCTGAGGTACCAAATGCCTTCTTTGCCTCAGAATTTCAGAGCAGAACCAGTCTTTAGGAATCCTGGGTCCCAGAGACAAGGGGGAAAGGCTGCAGCATGGAAGATATAACCTTGGTAGAAGGTTAGGGAATACTTAAAACAGAACATTCATAAGCCCATGGGCCTTGGTGTGGTCCACATCCATGAGTGTAGTGGAAGCTAGCAGATGTCACTGAGAGTCCACTTTCAAAAACCCTTGATCAATCATTGCGACTTGGAGAAGTAACTAAAGGCTAGAGCAAATGTCACTCCTGTGAACCCATGGAACTACAGGCCAGCCAGCCTCATTTTGATCCTTGAGAAGGTGACACAGAAGCTAATCCTAGAAACCATTTCCAAGCACATGAAAAGCAAGAAGATTAGCAGGAGTAGTGAGCATGGATTTGCAAAGGGAAGTCATATTTCATCAACTTGATAAGCTTCTACGAGGAAATAATTGGCTCAGTGTACAGAATCATAGAATCACTCAGGTTGGAAAAGACCTTAAAGATCATCAAGTCCAACCACAACCTAACCATACTACCCTAATTCTAACAACCCTCTGCTCAATCATGTCCATGAGCACCATGATTTTAGTATAGCTTGCAGTACTATCTTTTATAAGATGCTCATAGAGAACATGCTGAATGGCTGGATGATCAGACAGCGAGGAGGACTGAGAATAAGATGAGTAGCCAAGTCCTGAGGGTGACAATCAGTCGCACAAAGTCTGGTTGGAGGCCACTAAGTAGCAGTATGCCTGAGGGGTCAGTTTTGGGTCCAGCCCAGTTCATTAACAACACCTTCATTAACAAGCTGAATGATGGAATGGCATGTACCCTCGCTAAGTTCACAGATGAAATGAAACTAAAGGAGTAGCTGACTCATCGGAGGCTGGGTAACCAACCAAAGGCACTCTGATAGGCCAGAGAGGTGGGTTGACAAGAACTACACAAAGCTTGAGAAGGAGAATGCCCCAGCGGCAGAAACAACCTCAGGCACCTGGACACGCTGGATGCCAACCAGCTAAAAAGCAATTTAGCAGAGAAGTACTTAAGTGTCCTAGTAAACACCAAGTTGAACATGAATTGAGCAAGGCACCAAGTACACATCCTCTTCATGTTCCCCACTTCCCACTGTTAGTTTAGTTGCTTGAAAAAAAAGCAGAGATCCAGAACAGAGCTCCTATGTGCTCCCTCCTCCTAACCCATTCTGCCACAGCTATGTTCTTGCATAGCAACAGTGCTCTCAACCAGAATTAGAGGATTTCAAGTATAATGAAGTGTTTCTGCCAGCTAGTCCACCAGCTTGGTATTGACTTGTCGGAGGAGACCAAGATAATCCAGTAATTCAGTCACGAGTGCTTTTAGACACAATTCATTACCTAGTCCCTCCTAATCGAGGAAAGAGAAGCGTATATGGGCACACTCACCAAATAACACTGGGAGACAGCCACCGGGAAGGGGTTATCTCTGTGAGATGAAAGACAAGTTTATTGCCTCATGTTTTACTTCCACAAAGCAATATGCACAGCAAATGGCATTTTCAATGGGAAAATCATGCACGTCAGGTAGCTAACATGCATGCAGAGTGCACCTGCAGTACTACATCCAGGCCTGGGGCCACCAGCACAAGGAAGACATGGAGCTGTCCAAGTAGGTCCAGAGGAGGACCACAAAGACAGTCAAAGGGCTGCAGCATCTCTCCTATGAAGAAAGGCTGAGGGAGCTGGGTTTGGTCAGCCTGAAGAAAAGAATGCTCCAGGGAGACCTCACTGCAGCCTTCCACAACCTGACGTGTATGTATAAGCAGTTGGAGGACTTACTTTTTACACAGATAGATATGGATAGGACAAGGGGGGATAGTTTTATATCAGAAGAGGGGAAGATGTAGGATAGCTATTAGGAGGATTTTTTTTTTTTTTTTTTTTACTCGGGGTGGTGTGGCAGTGGCACAGCTGCCCAGAGAAGCAGAAGAAGGCCAGACTGGATGGGGCCCTAGGCAGCTTGAGCTGGTGGGTAGCAGCCTTGCCAATGGCAGGGGTTTGGAACTGGGTGGGCTTTAAAGTCCCTTCCAACCCAAGCCATTCCATAACATGACTCTATATTTCTCTACCCTTCTGAATGCAGAATAAACTGATCAGCAAATGATTTCCCCTTTTACTTTAGCAGAACAAAGATTCCTGAACTCCTTATGAAGTTAATAAGATTTTAACTAAACTCTAATTAGGACAATACAAATATAAAGCCTTAGTTATTTTGCTGCCCACCAGCCAGCCTACTTTCTCATCCTTGATGTCTAGCCAGAGGCTGCAGGTGTGTCTATACTTAAATTGAAAACAAACCAAACAAATCTAAATCCTAGACCACAACAGCCAATGATGCAAACAGGCTCAATTCAGTTGTTTTGGTTCCAGTTCATGTGCAAAAAGCTTTGATGTTCCCATGACCTAAAGAAGGAGTGTTGTTCCTGACCCATATGTCCTGAAGTTACACTTCTGGAGCCAAAGATTCAATCAGGTTACCACACATGATTTCTGTCTAGCTTGTTCTCTAATTCAGCAGTGAGAGCTCTTCTCTTGAGAAGCCCTTTCATCAAGCAACACCTGTACTGGTCACTTCAAGTCTGAATCTGAACTGCTCTCACAGAGCTCCCACTGTCCAACCATGTCTTTCCTTCCATCTCCTGTGCTCCGTCAATGCAGTTGTCAAACGTGATAATGAAGCAGGGCCTCAGGAATGGAAACATTAGGAGAGCTGACCTCCACAGCCCCTCACGTTAAGGACAGACATGGTAATCTATTAACTCAGTGTAGCAAACAAGCCCTTTGTTTGAAATCAGAAGATAAAATTCTCTCCAATTTCTAGCTTATCTATCTGGGGTTTTCGTTGTTGTTGTTTTCTAAAGCTAATGCCCATTTCCAAGCCACCATTTCAAGAGTAGTCCCTACTGGTTCCCTGTGTTCTACTGCCAAGCAGCGAACTGAGAACTTTTTGGAGACGCAGCCATGTAACCTGATGCTCAGGTGGGATCAGAGCGCTATTGTGAGGTCCAAACACAGGATAGCACTGAGGTGAAAACAGTTGTCTTATCGAGACCTGTTAAGACTTAGGATCTTCTACAAAAAGTGTCCCAGCCTTGCTCCATCCTTGGAGGTGTTAAAGGCCAGGTTGGATGGGGCCCTTCACAGCCTAATCCAGCAAGTGGTGACTCTGCCCAAGACAGAGGTGTTCAAACTAGGTGGTCTTTAAGGTCACTTCCAATCCAAGCTATTCCATGGTCTTGCAAAAGCCAAACTGGCCAAGACCTTGGTGAGAAAGTGGTGATGGTTGGGCACAGTTCATATGCTTCAGTTTTTGTCCCACACAGATTGCAGACACAAAAAATTCTTGTGTCCAAGCTCCATCTAGTCTACGAGAAACAGCATGACACCACTGGAGTGTGCCAAAGCACAGTTCCAAGGGCATGGCACAGCTTAGGCCAAGGCCAGCTCATTTTCTCAGCCAACAAAAAACTGATATTCACAGCACTACTGGCCAGAGCCAAAAGCAAAGCTCCACAGCCCTTAGGTTGAAGCAAACACCATCCAGCAAACAAGCATGCACACAGCTTTAAAGAAATGGTGGTGAGATCTGAGTGACTGATTCCAGTCAGAATGTGAGGGACTGCATTTAGCTGCAAAGGTTTTAGCTGCTAGAAGCTCTGATACCATTAGGAATGAATCTTGCATCCTTATAGGGTATTGCAATGAGGGAGGCACTACCCATGAAAGAAGGTGGCATGGAAGGAAAAAAAGTCTGTAACAAAAAATCCTAAGTCAGCATGACAACAGAAAACTAACACCACGGCCCCAGCACAGACAGATCTTCCCACATTTCCAAAAGTTGCCTGGATCTTGGAATAAAAGAGAGGGATTGAGAAGACAGGAAAGTACTGCATTGGTTGTGTACACAACATGTTGCACCATACAGAAGTGATACTTTTACAGTTTGGCTATGTGAGAAGCCAAGTTGAGCAAGAACAAAGAGATCTAGCAGGTAAAATAAGTCACAGAACAAAAAAGAGGAAATTTGAATAAATACAGACAAAAAGCCCCGTGACAGAGAGTGCTAACTCATTCTCCACAGAGGGAGAAAGGGAAGTATGTAGCCTGGAAGTGTCTATACCTTGAACTCTGCACAACCCCGGGGAGCTAATAAATGATCAACTGCTCCAGACCTTTACCTGCAATTACATACTCATACCAATGAGATCCCGTCTGGTCACACAGATAGAAAAAGGGAACTAGGTAATAACAGTAACTGCCTACAAGTAGCCTTTGAGTCCTCATCACCAGGTAATGTAATAAGCTGTCAGTGCACAGCACAACTGGAAAAAGAGCAAGCCTTGTGAAAAAACATGAATTTAGAGCAAGAAATCATGACTTGGCCAAGGAAATCATCTCTTTGCAATTTCACTGCAACAAAAAGCCACACTTGAAAAGGATTATATCACTCTTCATGGTTTTGCATCTTCATTCTCACAGAATGATAGAATCATAGAATGGCCTGGGTTAAAAAGGACCACAATGATCATCTAGTTTCAAGCCCCACTGTGTGCAGGGTTGCCAGCCACTAGACCAGGCTGCCCAGAGCCACATCCAGCCTGGCCTTGGATGCACCCAGGGATGGGGCATCCACAAGCTCCTTGGGCAACCCGTTCCTGTGCATCACCACCCCCTGCATGAAAAACTTCCTCCTAATATCTAACCGGAACCACCTCTGTCTTAGTTTAAAACCATTCTCCGTTGCTCTACCGCTGTCCACCCTCATAAACAGCCATTCCCCTTCCTGTTTATACACTCCCTTCAAATACTGGAAGGCCACAATGAGGTCTCCCCAGAGCTTTCTATTCTCCAAGCTAAACAAGCTCAGCTCCCTTAACCTTTCCTCACAGGAGAGCTGCTCCAGCCCTCCGATCATCTTAGTGGCCCTACTCTGGACCCACTCCAAGAGCTCCACGTCCTTCCTGTACTGGAGGCCCCAGGCCTGGATGCAGTACTCCAGATGGGGCCTCACAAGGGCCGAGTAGAGGGGTACAATCACCTCCCTCTCCCTGCTGGCCACCCCCTCTTTTAATGCACCCCAGAACACAGTTGGCCTTCTGGGCTGCAAGCACACACTGCCGGCTCATGTCCAGCTTCTCATCCACCAGGACCCCCAAGTCCTCTGCAGGGCTGCTCTCATGGAGATCTTCCCCCGGTCTGTATAAACACCTGGGATTGCCCCATCCCAAGTGCAACACCCTGCACTTGGCCTCATTGAATCTCATTAGGTTTTCATGGGCCCACTTCTCCAGCCTGCCCAGGTCCCTCTGGATGGCTTCCCTTCCTTCCAACGTATCGACTGCACCACTCAGCTTGGTGTCATCTGCAAACTTGCTGAGGGGGCACTCGATGCCATCATCTGTATCATTGATGAAGATGTCAAAGAGCACCGGTCCCAAGACCGACATCTGAGGGACACCGCTTGTGACTGGCCTCCACCCTCACACAGAACCAGTGAAGACCGAGGCAAAGCACTTATTGAGCACCTCAGCTTTTTTCATGCCTGAGGAAGCCAGCTCTCCATCCTCATTTATCAGAGGGGGAGCACTCTCCTTGATCCATCTCCTCCTGCTCATGTACCTGAAGAACCCCTTCTTGTTATTTTTCACACCCCTCACCAACTTCAGCTCTATCTGTGCCTTGGCTTTCTTGATCTTATTTCTAAACATGTGGGCAACATCCCCAAATTCCTCCCAGGCTGCACAACCCTGCTTCTACTTCCTGTACATTTCCCTCTTTTCCCTCAGTTTAAGCTGCAGGTCCTTGCTCAGCCATGCTGGTTGCCCACCTCCTCTGCTCAGTTTCTTCTGCTGGGGATGGAGAGCTCAAAAAGAGCTTTTTCCTCAAAAGAGTTTTATATGTCATCTCTGTGTGTCTGCTCCTTACTTGAAAGGCAGACAGTAGTGGTCTGATAGCAGGGGTTCCCAGATAGTGGCATGAAAACAAAGGAAATCATTTTCAAAGAGCCTATTTCAAAGTCTTCATTTGATTTATATTAAACACATAATTAACTCAACTGCCTGAACAAACTGAGAAAAAAGCTCTCAAAAATTTACAGAATTGCCAACCATAGCAGTCCACAAGTCAGGCTGTGAAACAACCATGGCATTTGCTTAGAAACATAAAAAACAATAGACTGTGGTTCTCTTTCTCCTGAATATTACTTGTATGGGAAAGCTGGCAGTGGACAGAAGATGGAAGTCAATTTACAGGGCATTAGCTGCTCCAGACCTGCTCCTTCCCTCTGCAGATGAGCTGCTGTGCTCTAACAGCAGGCATGGGAGGAGCAGCATCTTGCATATACATCCCCAGTTACCGTGGGGTAATCACAGTCTGTAATTTTCACAAGGGCTATGTTTCCTCTGCAGTTCTGGCAACTCTGGCCTCCTCTGATGGGCTCTGAGGTCTCACAAGATGCACAGTAAATGTCGCAAGGTTAGGCAACTCTGGGTGACGCAGCTCTGTGTCCCCACCCCACATGACTTCCCAGCTGATATTTTTTCTGCTTGGAAAATAGCACACCAACAGCTGCTCTTTGAAAAAAGCTGCATGAAAGCCCAAAGTAAATGTCAACAGTTGCGTAGGCTTAACCAGGCCATGATTTGCAACCTATGTTTTTCAGACTGCCTGTCACCGCCTTGTAAGGCAGAGTAGACAGCATGCAGCCCCTCCTCCTATCATGTTCAACCACAGGGGCACCGTCAGCAGAAGAAAAATACAGGCAGCAATGTTAATAAAGCCTCAGCCAGTCAGGAGGTGGAGAAGATGAGAGTGCATCAGCTGAGAGCAGACAGCAAGAGTGCAAGGACTCAGGGCACAGATAAGCAAGGCTGAACACAAGCATGAGGCTGCCCAGCTCCAAGTGATGGAAGTGAACTTGACACATTTGCAGCTAAGGATTGTGCAAGTGATGCCCTCTGCACTGTGGGAACCAGAGAAGACTAGATGGGGTTGCAGATACCTGACCCCAAACTGCTGTCCCTGCCCTTGTTGGACTGCACCCTGACTTCAGCTCCTCCCATCCTGCAGAACCACCTTCTGGATGCTTGTGGTCTCACCAGTCAGGATAGCGGCTGCAATGCAGACTGTGCCCTGGCACAGTTAGTCCCGACTGAAGACCTCACAAGTGACCTGAGGTTGTTCAGCTTGCCTGGTGTGACACTGCACGTACACCTGTACTAAATTCCAGCTGGTCTGAAAGCACAGAAGGGCCTGCACTAATCCAAGAAGCTCCCCAAAGAGGTGGGTGGGCTCAGGGGAGTGAGTTTGCTGACCCTCATTAGGCTTCAAAGGAAGGAAAATAAATAAATAAATAAAATCACTCTAATACAGAGGATGAGTCCCTATTCCTCAGGGTACTGAGAGGTCAGCTGAGCTACTTTTCCAAACAGTAGTACCTCCCAGCTTCACTCACAATGCCCCTCCTTCCCCCAGGCAATTACACCTTTCTCCTTACCTAGCTATTACAAAAGCAAGTGTAGACACAGAGTCCCAACGTGCCCCAGGCACCTACTATGAACATGCCTGGCAGGGTCAGAGAGCAGATATCCAAGGGTCCAGTGTCACTTGGGGTGGAGCCTGCCCAAGGCTTTCCAGGGAAAAGGAGAGGGACCTCCTCATGCCAGGTCTAAACAAATTTAGGAGGCGGCCTGAACTTCTACAGCTAAGCAGATTCTCCCACAGGTATGCAGAGAGACAAGGGACGGGCAGCAAGTGCAAGTCTCCAGATACCACACATGGAGAATACTCATTCCAGGCCGATTCCCATGCTTCTGCTTTCTACATGTCTCCCCAGCAATCAGCCCAGTGCCCTGTGCCATCCTGCAAGCCTCTGTCTCACCTGGGAGAAGTTAAGCCCATTCAGCGGGTGGCACTGCTCCTCCACCTTCTCCACAGCACCTGTTTGCTTCCTAAGCCGCTCTGCTTCCTGGGCCAGGTACAGATCCAGGACAGGCACTCCTCGAGACTTGATGTCTACCTCTGTCAGAGAGTTCACCATCAGCATCACCCACACCGGCCTCTTCCGCTCCCAGTTGCCAGCAATGGCATTGAAGAGGTAGTCTGCATACAGCCCCTTGCCCCGCTGATCTGGCGTCATCCAAGATGGCATCATGAGCTTGACATACTCCAGGTGCCTCTTGAGCCGGCGGTAGATGTCACGCGGCAGCACATCCTGGAGGTTCTCCCCCTGTGGCAGCAGCTGGCAGCTGGTGAGAGCAGAGATGGTGTAGGGGTCAGTGAGGTCCAGCTCAAAGTACACGACGTGACTCTGCTGAAATGCCTTCTTGGAGTTCTCTGGGATGAAATCCCAGACACGGGTGTATGGGACATGGATGGTGCCAAAGAAGTAAGATGGGGGATCTCTCTTGATGGTCCACAGGAAGGAGTTCAGCTCACTCTGCCAGGGAAGAGGGAGACACAGCTGAGTATGTGCAAACACTCACACCAGGCTCTGAGTACAAGGCTAAAGGGAAACAATATGCCAACCCAGCAGGTCACCTGGCTCTGCAGCTTGCCAGCATGTACGTTAATTAAAGAGGCTATGCTCACACAAATCTTCCTTCAGTATCCTTCTTTTCAGGCTTTGAGGTCAAAATTCACTTTTCATTAATTAAAAGTATTATAAGTGTGGCCTTGGCTTTCTCCTGAGAGGCAACGTCATAGCTTCTCAAAAGAAACACCATCCCAGCTCATCTTCCCAGTATCTGCCACAAGTAGCAACACCACAGCCCAAGCAGGACATGCTTCTGCAAAATATTTATCCGACTTCCATCTTTCATCAAGTCAAAAGTTGCTGTCACTTTGCTGAAATGGTGGGGGACAGCAGGCTGTCAATCACCTTCACCTTGGCACCTCTCGTGTCAGCACAGCAAAGACCCTTCCTGCAAGGACGCTGCCATGACACACAATCAGGGGGCACCTTTACAGAACTTTCCACCCTGGAAAAGAACTAAACAAATGAACAACACCAACTACTGCATGGCAGAGACTCTTTCTGGAGCAGTTAGGAATAGAGTTTTACAAGGATGTGGCACATGGCAGACAGACATGTAGACAAGGCTCCTCAGCCCAATACTCCTTTTTTTCTTAAGGAGGAGAAAAACATATTCAATGTCTTAGAAAAACAAGTAAAGAAACTCTGTAGGCCAAATTCAGCCTGTGGTCCCAGGCAACAGAAAACTCTCTTTCTTTAGATCCGGGTTTTAGAAAAGTCTCCCAAACCTCCCAGCTATCAGTATGTCAGAATCAGACTATGTTTGTCCTACTGCAAGATGTGCTTCGCACCATCCCCGGAAACACCAGTGTGCGGTTTGTCCCCCAGGACAGGGGAACAGATAGGGAAAATAGGTCCTGCTGTGATCCCAGAAGTCACTTTACAACATCAGCAGACATGACTCCCATCACAAGTGCAGTGGTCCCTACTGGAGTGATGGACACAGTTTGTATCTCCTCAAGCAGACCGAAGAGGTATACTGCCTTTGCATATTTAAGGAGGAGAGGCTTCCAGATGTGCTCAAACATCTGGTCAGTCTTTAGCCAGCATATAACTCTAACCTCAGCTCAAAGGCTAAGTGTGCATGTGTGCTGATCTAAGATACCTGCCTGACTGCCAAATGCAGAACACGCTGCTTGGAGGAATTTATTGGAAACACATTGCCTATAACTTTCTGATGCTAAAGAACAAGGGTCAGGAGAGTTAATCTTAAAAGATTGCTCTGCAATGGCTGATCCCAGACAACCTTCTTCCAGAACTCTACATCGAGCCTAAGCTACGGATCAGGCAGTACTTCAGCAAAGTGCTGCTGCCAGTGTGGCCTGCCAGCACTGACAAATCAAGTAAACACACAAGTCTTCACACACTTCTGTGGCACGTCAAAGGTCTGGAAGATACCTCGGAGACCTGAGTTTGGGTAACATGCTACATTTCTGCATCCAAACAGACAGTCCTGGAACACTTTTGTAATTTACAGACCATAAAAACATTCCTGAAGACCACAGGAGAAAAAGAATGAATGATACACAGCACTAAGAGGGAAGGAGAATATGGGACAGAGTATGAATTCAACACAAACCCAGAAAGTACATGAAAAAATGAATACATGCAGGAAAGCAAGAAGGGAAACCAAACCAGATTCACTCCTGCCTTTCACGAGGAGGGAAAATGGAAGGACACATCTCTGCTGTGAGAAAAACAAGCAGCAGCCAGCAGGAAGGAATGACCAACAGTGCTGTTTTTCTCCTACAAGCAGGCAGGAAGGCAGAAGATGCATCTGGGGCAGGAATGAGGTTTGGAGGTCAATACAACTTCACACAAGTCTGATCATGTACACGCAGCAATAGGCATAGCAAGGAACAAATGGCCACCAGCCCTCTTACATTTTCAGTCTAGCTCCTGCATAGAGCAACCTACCAGGCTCAAGCCCAGTCAGAGGGTATCTGGCAGTGTCAGTTTTGCTCCAGGCCACTGTATACAACCCATCTAGAAAGGTGTTTGGCACTGCACTCTCATGTCTTTTGCTCCACAAATCACCACAGCTTTTGCAATGACACATTGCAAGCTGAGTAATGCCGCCAGCTACCAGCAGTACCAGTGACAGACCACACAGGCCATCAGGCACGGAGCTAACAGGTCTCACTGTAGAGCATGCAGCACAGGCATTAAAAGAAAGCAGGCTGAGACCTAGTAAAACTTATCACTCATATTGTAGTGAGCAAGAGCTTACTCAACAGAGTGGTCAGGCACCTTGCACGCATCTCCACAGCAGAGGCAGCAATCTATCCCAGGGCGACGGGCCTTCATCTCAGACTGCCTGGACTCAAGAGCACTACCCAGAGCTGGTGGAAAGGCTGAAGGACAGCTCTATTTTCAACTTGGTGCAGCTCCTGGAGCTCTCCACATTTCAGTCCAGCTGCAGAGAGGGAAAAGCAAGGGCATAATCTCTCCCCAAGTCTGTAAAAGGGGAGCTCTTAAGGTATGTGCTAGGTGGCTGTGAGATAGTGCAGGAGCAGTGCCAAGGCTTGCTCAGCATTGCAGCATATGCCAAGACTGGCAGCCTCTCTCTCTCACCTCACTTCCCTGAGAGCATGCAAGAGATAAAGGTGCTACAGCTGGTTTGTAGCAGGACCCTTCCACACAGCTCTAACTTCAGAAAGGAGCATGAAACAGTGAAAGCGGTGTCCTGGAGACTGGAGAGTGACCTGGGCTTGGCAGCTCCAGGAATTTCACTTTCGTAAGCATAATAGGAAAACAGCCTGGTTCACATACAGACCACCATGTGTACATCTGTTTCCACTCCCAGATTTTAAAGGTGGCACAGAATACTTTACTCACTATGGCAAAAACAAGGAGCAAGGGGAGAATTGGATGGCAGCCTGCGGAAGAGAGCAGCAGTACCATGCGAGGCCTGTTGATTCGCTCCTCCACTGAGATTTCAGGCAATGTCAAATGAGCCACAGCACATGCCCTCTGCCACAACACATCTCCACTAGGACTGAGTTTAATCTCTGCTGGGGAGCCCCACATCCAATTATTTCTGGATGTTCAGCATGATGAGCATCTTCCCAGGGGAACAAGACCAGACTGTGAACAGATTCATGGTTCCAGCCCAGCAAGAAGTTCGTTTTGAACACACATACACACAGGCAAAGAAAAAAAAAAAAAGAAGAAGAAAAAAAACAAAAAGCTTTTCTTTAGCCAGCTAAAGAAGCACTATGAGGTGGTGGTGGAAACAGTGGAAAGGTAAAGGAAGTGCTCAAACTAACACTGGACCTATGGACACATAGCCCTATGGAATTCACTCCCTGCCATGAGATGGGGAAAGCCTCGCTGCCCCACCTCACCATGACAATACAAGCACCCACTTTGAGCTGCAGTGGGGTGCACCTAAGGACAGATAATGGTTCCACAAAATGAAAGGACAAAAGCATCTGGCACTGCAGAAAACTAGGGAAAGTGTAGCACACATGAAGGGTCTTCCTCAGCAGCTCAGGAAGGGCTTGGGAAAGAACAGAAAAGCTTGAGGAATGGGAGACTGAAGTGACGTGTTAAGGAACTGAACCCCAAGCATGCCAGCCCCAAATCCCAGCATCTTTCCTGAAACAGGAAGCCGTTTGTCCACTGGTGGCCTTGGAAACTCCCATTACCTCCTGCCTTCTTCTATCTGCTTCAGCAGAAAAGAGGCTCTGACTGAGAGGTATTTTCTTTATCTTTCCAATAAGTTTCTTTCTCCTGCTTTCAGAGAAAAGAGGAGAGGAGAGGAGAGGAGAGGAGAGGAGAGGAGAGGAGAGGAGAGGAGAGGAGAGGAGAGGAGAGGAGAGGAGAGGAGAGGAGAGGAGAGGAGAGGAGAGGAGAGGAGAGGAGAGGAGAGGAGAGGAGAGGAGAGGAGAGGAGAGGAGAGGAGAGGAGAGGAGAGGAGAGGAGAGGAGAGGAGAGGAGAGGAGAGGAGAGGAGAGGAGAGGAGAGGAGAGGAGAGGAGAGGAGAGGAGAGGAGAGGAGAGGAGAGGAGAGGAGAGGAGAGGAGAGGAGAGGAGAGGAGAGGAGAGGAGAGGAGAGGAGAGGAGAGGAGAGGAGAGGAGAGGAGAGGAGAGGAGAGGAGAGGAGAGAAGCCAAACCTCCAAAATAGCTCATTTTAACAGCCTTCAGTAGCTTGCTTTTCCAGCAGTGTTCCTAGGACTACCAAGGAAAGTAGTCTTCAGGTATACAACTGCTAATGCAGAAATCCCTTCAGGTGAGGCAACAATAATTCTTCTGAAAGAGAACTGCCAAATAGGATCTGTTATCTTTCTTCTGATAAACGAGCTCTAAGTGGTGTAAATGACATACTGACTGTCAAGAATAAAATAACAGTAAACATCCAGGAAACAACACAAAGAAACGTATGAGAAACAAAGAATGCCTCTAGTGACAGTACTCTGAGCATCCAGAAAAGGAGCAACAGTGTGATGGGAATTTTAAAAGCGAAAGTTTTAAGAGGAACAGGTTGTGGAGATCCAGGGAACAGAGGATCTGAAGAGAAGGACAGCTGCAGTCTGAGGAGTGAGGAACTGGATGCCAACTTCTGACATAAGGAAGCCAGCTGCAGGTCTGCCCAGATGACTGAGCAAGTTGCATTACTACTGCTTCCCTCTACCTTCTGATCCTCATTTATGTTGACTGTAAGTTATTCAGCGCAAAGTGCATCAACTGCTGTGAAGGCAGCTGCCTTCTGCTGCTTCAGAGTGTCCTCCAGAACGCCAAACCCTCACACTCATCCCAACAGCTAAGTCTTCCAAACAGCAGCCCAGAACTGTGCCGTTCCTCAATCCAAAAAATGCTCTTAAATGTTTCTTGCTACAAAAGCCAGTGCATGTGGCATGCGGTGTTTTACCAAGGCAGGCAGCCCTCTAGCCCTCCCTATATGGCATTCTCCGTCCGTATCTACTGTGGTCTTGTGTCTTGTCATATTCATTTATACTTATTTGAGGCAAAGATTGTGCCCTTACTCACTGTACCAAGTGCCCCCATGCAGCAACAATAATGCACAAAAAAATGTAAGGCGCATTTTTAAGTTCTATTGAGCTTTCGCCCATTTACATTACTGACACTAAAACTCAGCTAAGACTGTAAGCAGAACTCACCCAGGGATAAACACCACACTGGCTACTATTACAACTAGTAAAGGAACACAATTTAGTCTCCATTTGACAGAAGTGAAAAATTAAAAATTTAAAGAAAAAAGAAATAATTTTTAACTAAAAAGCCAAGGATTTGCAGCAGGTATTACTTGCTCTATTGAAGTAAATTCATAGGTGACTCCGAAAGTAATGCCTCCTGTTTATTTCCATTGAATCTATAACGAAGAGCATAGTAACGCTATTCGTTAGAGAAAATTCTCAGCTACAAAACACTGATTTTCAGTACAGTCACCACAATTAGTTGTGCATTTTCACCAGCGATGAACAAGAGCCTGCATGCCATGCTCATAAACATCTGCACGAGCAGAGGTGACCCACTGCAGCCACTGCCATTGCTGAAACACACCACCCACCACCTCACAGTACTCACATTCACTGTTTGGTCTCCAGAAACGTTCAGCAAGCACCAGTGAATGTCAGTAGGTGCTATTTTTTTTCTGTATGGAGGAAATTCAGTGCCGCACTTTTTGCTTCATCTGCACTTCCACATCAGACACCATTCTACCTGACTGCTCTTCTGCTGCCCATCTGTCACACGGCAACAACATGTAATGGAATATTGGTGGGAAGGTTCAACCTCTACTGCCATACCACCAGCATCCACCTCTGAAGGTGTGGGCTGACACCGTAAATTAGGAGGCATTACTTTCAGAGCAGCTCTCATATAAGAGAGAAAAGCAGCCATTAAAATTGGCTGACCCCCTAACAGGAACAACACATCATGAAGTATTAACCAGCTACAACCACCAGCATGCTGCTGTGGATTCTGACTTGAAATCTACCAATCCTCTCTGATGTTAAGCAAAAAGAAAGTACTACCAGATTCCAACATTCTTAATTGTTCTAGAGTCTTTCTTTTTTTACTATGAAAAAAGAATGACGAGACTTGTTACTGACTGCAGCTTCCACTGTAATATGGAGCACTTCACCTTCAGTTTCGCCACTAACTCTCGTAAGTCCTACAGAACCAAATCATAGAATCACGGAAAGGTGTGGGCTGGAAAGGACCTTAAGGCCCACCCAGTTCCAACTCACTGCCATCAGCAGGGCAGCTATGTAGGCAGACAGACTATTCCACTGGCAGTGCCCTAAGCCCTAGGTTTCAGGAGATGCCACAGCTCAGCGGCAGTGGGGCCCAGTACCATCAGCTGGAGGCAGCAAGGCCCTGAGGCCTTGGTTCAGGTGCAGGGGGAGAGAGAGAGCAGGCCATGGGGCATCCCGGGCCATCTTGTTAGTACCAAGCCTTCTTGCTGCTCCCATGCTGCAGTGAGGCTTTGTTACCTCCCTCATGTAGCACCGTTGCACTTCCTTCCAAGGGCTTCTGGCTCCCTTTGTGGCCATGGTGGTGGGGCTCACCTTGCCTCAGCCAGGAGAACATAAAGTTCTCATCCAAGGGAGGGAACACCTGCCGTGTGAGGACAGGTGGAGAGAGCTGAGGCTGTTCAGCCCAAAGTTGAGAAGGCTCTGGGAAGACCCAATAGCAGCCTTTCAGTATCCAAAGGTGGGGCTAAAGGAAAGAAGTGGACAGACTCTTTAGCAGTGTCTGTTGTGATAGGACAAGAGGAAAGGGTTTCAAACTAAAAGAGAGTACATTTAGATTGGATATAAGGAAGAGGTTTTTTATGATAGGAGTGGTGAGGCACTGGCACAGGTTGCCCAGAAAGGTGATGGATGCCCCATCCCTGGAGACACTCAAGGTCAGACTGAACGGAGCTCTGAGCACCTGATCCAACTATAGGTGTCCTTGCTCACTGCAGAGGAGTTGGAGCATACAGCCTTTAAGAGGCCCTTCCCACTCAAATGATCCCCTGGTAAGTGGTGTGATACACACTGCCCTCACCTCTGGTGACAGGACGCTTCCATGTCCAAGGCCTACAGAGAGCAGAGATGGTCTAGAAAACCTAATAACACACTGTAAGCTCAGGATGACTTTTCTTATATGGTTTTGTGCACTTTTACCTCAGAAACTTCACCGAGAACTGCTTCTTCCCTGCGTCTGACTTCTGGTGGACACAACACTGTGCCCACGAGCTTCACATCGGCCTAAGCATCACCTGCAGCAGACAGCCCTCGGCTGTGCTTCTCCCCAGCTGGGCTGGGCAGCCCGTGCTGCTCACAGCACTCAGGCTAGTGGGGCGAGAGCACAAACAAAACCCCACACAACCTGTAACCACATTTCTGCTGAAAGGGCACCGTCGCTGCTGCTCTGAACCTGCCCCACCACGCTTGGGATAGAGCAGGAAGCCAACCGGCCGTCCCTGCGAGGAGCAGGCTCCTCCCGGACCTTCCCTCTGCAGCAGCGCCGTCGGCCCTGGGGGCGGCTCCTCGCACGGAGCGGATTCAGGTGCAAGCGCAGCCGCCAGCAGTCCCCCATCGCATCCTCCGCCAAACCCCAGCGGTACTTGGCCTCGTGGGCGCAGAACCCCGGGGCACCGCTGTTCCCTCGCTTCCCTTCCCCAGGTGAGCCGTCCCCAGCCCCAGGCCGCTCCTGGGGGAAGAAACCCCCCGCGCCCCCGCCACCTCCGCGCCCGCCGCCTACCTTTCCGCGGAGCGGGCAGGCGCCGGCGGGGCCGCGACTCTGCCGCGCTCTGGCCAGCAGGAGGAGGCTCTGCAGCAGGCAGACCCAGCCGGGGTGCACCATCCCTGCTCGATCCCGGAGTTGGCACAATTTGGGGACGGCGTTCCTTTTTATTTTTCTTCTTCTTCTTCTTCTTCTTTTTTCCCTTCCCTCCTCTCTCCTCCTGTTTCCACTCCACTCCTACCCCCTCTTTTTTTTTTTTTTTCCCTTCTTTTTCTCTTTACAAATACACGACTTTTCTGCTGTCTTTCTCCTCGCGTATCGTTATTTTTTCTTAACTTCTTTTACCCAGGCGACTCAGTCTCAGAGCCCTCGCGGGAGCGGCCCCATCCCTTGGCCGAGCGCTCCAGTTGCTCCCCCTTCCTCTTAAAGGGTCCCGTGCCGGGCGGGGGGTCGCGGGGGGAGGAAGGGGAGGGCGCGGGGCCCGCCGCACCGGGGGCGGGCGATGCGGTGGCGGCGGGTGGCGGAGGGGGGGTTGAAGATCCCTCGGCCCCGCTCCCAGCCGTCCGCATCGCTGCGCTGCCCGGCCCCGGCCCCGGCCCCGGCCCGGCCCCGGGGGCTGGGGCAGCTGCGCCCCCGCCCGGAGCAGACGCCGCACCCCCGGCCCTGCCCTGCCTGCCTTCTGCCCTCGTGCCTGCCGCCCTTCCCGAAGTGAGGAAACGAAGTTGGGATCCTTCTCAAGCCTCTTTATTGCCCATCCGACTTCGGATCGACTGTAGCACGCGGGAGCCTTTGACTCGTTTCAGCATGGCTGTGTCATCGTGCAGTTCGTCCACCGAAAGCGTGCCCGGTGCGCTTTGCACAAGTGGTGCGGTCCGTTAGAGGCAAAAAACGTGCTGAAGGGCATATCACCATCTCTACTTGTAAGACTCACCAGTATTTTCTGAGGAGATCAATATCTAATCCTTGAAAAGGTATATATGGCTGATAATCAAATCTGACACCTGCCAGGACTGTTGTTTTTTGTTTTGCTTTTGTCACGCATGAATTGTAATAGTGAGCTTTCTCACCTTTTCTATTTACTTATGGTAGCATCTTTCTAATCGTTATAGTATCACTGCTAAATAATTTAGCTTTAGCACGTTCAGGGCTTCTCCCTCCACTGGCCACCGAGGTGAACTGAGGTGTTGCATGGAGCTTTCCCTCCTGCATCACCCACAGTTGTTTTAATACCACAGGCAAGGCAGTGGGCAAAGTACTGGCTAACTGTGTCAGGCTGTGTGCAGACTTGGGCAGTCATTCTGCCTTCAGCTCTATTTTAATTTTAAGCACATCTTTTTCAATCCCAGAGATCCAAGTCTCTGATCCAGGTTCAGAATCAATGACAAACTTCCCACCAGCTCCTAGAGAGCAGAGATCCCTGTCTCCACCTTCATTTGGACAGACTGGTTTCGCAGTACAAAGCAATGTCCCCCAGGAGAAGGTAGCAAGAGCCAAAATCCTTTGTTGTTTTGCCTTTTATGATCATTACTGTGTTTTGGACTTGGAAGAGGAGAAAGATACCAATTACATATTAAGTGCATCTTGTTTCCTGAGGCCATGCTGACCATTTAGGACAAAAAAAGCATTATCTGGCAAAGAATATGGCATTTATGCAATATATGGTAGCTGTAATCTCAGCTATTTTATCATTCCATTTTTACAGGGAGGGACAGTGCTACCTGCCATCTGTCAGCCTGCCAGAAATTCTTGTGCCTATCAGAGCAAGAGCTAAGGATGTGACATCTTTCTCCATCATCTTCTCAGAATATCCCTGATTCAACGCAGGAGGCATCAAAGTGAGTTGCCCTCCAGTAAAAGCAGTTTTCCAAACAAGTGTCACCCTTAGCAGACAGGTGTAAAATACATCAACAATATGTTTCTGCCCTGGAGTGCAGTAAGTGAGACTCATGCTTGGTCGTATGCCTTTCTGAGCTTAGAAGCCAGATAGCATTTGTTCTTAGAGTGCCCAGATTGAGCTGTAGAGAATAAGAATAAATCTTCCATGGCGCAGAGATGTGCTGCCAGGCTGATTAGGTACCTTCTGTGTGACTATTTTTAGTTTCTTTCAGTTCTGAAGAGAAAAATAAGTAGCAACACTTTCTGAAATACACAGCTCGTGTGCATACAGACAATGCAGATTAAGATGCTGCTCAGCTGTATTTCTGAATTGGTGAGAAGTGCTTTCTTTGTGGTGAATTGCTGATGGAAAATAGCAGAAGAAGAAGGACAAAGGGAATGTTTCTTAGAGACTTTCAAAGTAATTTATACTTTCAGTGGCACATTTCAATAGAATGCCACATCCCAGACCTATTAACAGAGACCTAAGAGATAAAATCAGCATTTTAATTTAATAACGTTCTGTTCATAGGTTTGCTAGTTTTACCCCATCCTTTGCAAAATGATTTCAACAGAATTTCAGTGTGTGCTTGATGTTAAGAACGTGCTTCTGTACTTTGCACAGAAGAGGTAGACCAAAGCATTCCTCTGAATCAGGTCATTAAGACCTCAGGGCCAAGTAGTGAACTGGGCTGTACTCAAAATTAGCACATTTTTGTCTGTTTCATAACACCACTGACGTTTAACTGAAATCAGTTTCCCAGGCCATAGGAGCAGCTGCATGCAGATGGCTGAGAGGACATCAGAGGTGAGAGGCTTCTAGACTGGGTCCTGCTAACAACAGGTCTGTAGAGGACAGCCCAGAGCTCTTGCATCCACGTGTGTGTGCAGCACTGCATGGATACAGGATGGGCACTTCTGAGGGGCCCCTAAAGCTTGTGTCTATGCTTTTGCTACCTAGTATTAACCAGCAGTGTGAATGAAAGCCACTTCATGCAGCCAAACACAGCCAATCTTGAGCAAAAGAAGCCACAAAAGAGATTTGCACAGATTTTGGGGCACAGTATGTTCAAACCCCATTGACAGCTATTGACAGCTAGCAGTTGGTCGGCTATGATTCACCCTCCAACTAGCAAGGTTAGAGTGAGTTTGGATTCAGCACACATTTTAAACACCATGAAAGATAAAGTTAGGATTTATCACCATTTAAATTATGAACAGATATCATAAAGAAGATAATAAAGGAGGCAAAGGAGCTTTCTTCATGGAGTTGAGGAAAAAGTAGCCTACTTTATCTGCATTTGAAAGAAAGTTTGCTTACAAGTATTGATGTCTGCATCAGAGATTCAGAAACACAGATCACCAGCTAATTAAAAGGGTTGGTGAACTTTGTAGTACGTTACTGTATGAAAGTGTTACATCAGGTAGAAGGGAAATATGGGGCATATGTTACAAAGTTAAGTGGTTGCACATAATTATGAGGCATAGTCAGCCAGAAGCCAAAAATAAAGAGTAGAGAGTAGAATTATTTTTCTCTGAATACATCTTAATAAAGGAAAGGTCAGTTTGATTGGAGAGAGCAAGCTGAACAAAAATAAATTTCTTGGGCACTGACAGAAGGTGAAGAGAAGGTACATGCTGAATAGCAATGGGCCTCACCCCTTCAGAAATACAGCAGAGGGTCATTTGTCATTTGGAGTCAGGCTAGAAAGAGTTAAAGGACAGTCTGCAAACCCCTTTCCCTAATTTGAAAGTATTTTTATAAGCATGCAATCACAAAATCATCTATTTAGAAGATGAGAATGAGGAACTGTTTAAAAGATGAGTATAAGGTGCTAACAGAATAGCGTGAATGTACTGAATTATTCAGATATTAATTCATAACATTAGGAGGAAAAAAAAAGATTGTAAAAAAAAATGCATCATCTAATGAAATACAGTAAATAGAGAACCCATATTTAATGCAAAGAGAAAAAACTGTATTTATGGAACACTTCAAAGGGGTGACAGAATCATGTTGTCATCATACGGCAGCTGAGGAAGCAGAAGCAGAGCACGCCTCAGTGGTAAAGCTCAAGTAGTCTGAGTGAATTTGACTGATTTCCTGTCACTGTCACCAGAAGGAATGTCTCATCCTGGTCAGTCCATCACTTACCTATTCAACTGATGATTTGGTGCTTGCACCACGGCTGTATCCTGAAATTGCACCCAGAAAAGACAGAGGGGTGCCAGAACTGGCTGTGCTAGGCTGGAAAGGGAAATGCAGTCACGGAAGAGTAATTTGGCTCACCCCCTGGGAACCACAGCCCTTTGCATGGCCATCAGCCCTGCTAGCTGGAAAACAGCTGATGTGGCAATGGAAAGCATGGGTGCTGCAGTCCGTCAGATCTTTCTCCCTTCTCAAGCCCTTCGCTGGGTTAGAAGGAAGATGCAGGAGCAGTCAGCCCTGGAAACTCCAGGTAGATCTCAGTGGTGTCTACATAGCCATCCATCCAGGAAGCACTGGGAAGTCTGATCCTCCCAGGATGGATCCACAGTGTGCGAAACGTTCCATTTACATAGATAGATGTCTGATGTCTTCCAGCAAATATGAGTAGAATTGCCTGCAGAATAACTGAAGAAAATCTAAAATGACTAGAAACGTGTTGAATTCAGCTTATCTGCTAAATTAGCATGATATTTTTTTCCAGGATGTCTTGGGGGGAAAAAAGCTATCTTATTTTTTTGCGACTTTAATTAAAGATTTCCGCAAAGAAGGGAAAAATTATCTGAGTGAAAACACTTATTTTGTCCTCATTTTCTAATTGGCTCTGAAAAATGTTAGCAAAGAAAGCTGTCAGGATGGAAGACATAGTGTAGGCAAGGCTCTAATTAGTTGTAAAATGTAATCATAGCATTGAGTAATGTGGCCTTTTCTATTCTATTCTTTTCTTTTTTGGTACAAACAGATAAATACGTAGTAAATATCTCCCTGCAGTTAGTAAGCCAAAAACACTCACAGAGAACGTTATGGAAGTGAAGCTTCAGCAGAACAGAAACCACATGAATCACTGAATCCTTAAGATTGGAAAAGTTCTCTAAGATCATCAAATCCCACCATCAGCCCATCCCCACTGAGCCCACTAAACCACGTCCCTCAGTGCCACATCCACATGGTTCTTGAACATCTCCAGGGATGGTGACTCCACCACCTCTCTGGGCAGCCTGTGCCACTGCATCACTGCTCTTTCCAAGAAATTCTTCCTGCTATCCAACCTGAACCTCCCCTGGTGCAACTTGAGGCCATTCCCTCTTATGCCGCTACTGTTAACTAGGAGAAGAGGCTGACCTCCACCTCACCACAACCTCCCTTCAGGGAGTTATGGAGAATAATAAGGTCACCTCTGAGCCTCCTCTTTTCCAGATTAAACAATCACAGCTCCCTCAGCTGCTCTCCATAAGACTTGTGCTCCAGTCCCCATGAAGTTTCATTGCCCTTCTCTGAACACGCTCCAGGGCCTCTATGTCTTTCTTGTAGTGAGAGGCCCAAAACTGAGCACATCACTTGAGGTACAGCCTTACCAGAGCTGAGTATGGAGGGATGATTGCCTCCCTTCTCCTTCTGGCTACACTATTACTGATACAAGCCAGGATGCCATTGGCCTTCTTGGCCACCTGGGCACATTATTCACATGGGCTTATGTTCAACCAGCTGTCAGTTAGCATCTCTATATACTTTTCTACCACGCAGCTTGCCAGCCACTCTACCCCAAGCCACTCTACCCCAAGCCTGTCGTGTTGCATGGGGTCATTGTGATCAAAGTGCAAAACCCGGCACTTGATCTTGTTGAAACTCATACAATTAACCTCAGCCCAGCAATCCCACCTATCCATATCCTTCTGTAGAGTGTTCCTACCCTCAGGCAGGTAAACACTTCCTCCCATCTTGGTGTCATCTGAGGGCGCACTCAGTACCTAGTTTAGATCATTAATGAAGATATTAAACAGGGCTGGCCGCAATACTGACACCTGGGGAACACCACTCCTGGCCAATTGCCAGCTGGATTTAACATGAATTTGTTACCAGCTTCAGTGGGGCTGGGATTTTTCTTGCAGTGGTGGTGGTGAGGTCAGGCAATTTGTACTGTCAGTGAATTCCCCTGTATGAGCAAACTCAGTCAGGCCTGACTTCTGAGAAGCAATTGAATGTGTCCTTCTCATGGCTGTCAGTTTGCAAGCCAGTAAGCTACCAGTGATCCTCTTGGATTATTTGCTATACAGTCATGCACAACAAATGGCGATCCCTTCTTCAGGGCACTGAAAGCTCAGATCCTGAAAAGAATTACATAGCCAGTTTTCCTCACATACTGCAGAATGTCCCAGGAAGATAAAAGAAACAACATAGTGAAAACATTTCATGCAGTCTGAGGTTAGCCTTGCTCTTTCTCAGGAGATCACATAGCTGGATATGAGCCTGTCAGTGATTATCCTCTATGCAATTGTGAAGATACTTATTTATGACAGCCCATCAATGCAGCAGACCTGAAATTATATTTCAAATCCAGCTTTATTTTCTCTGGTAATTTTTTTAACTGAAATTGGTTTAAGCCACCTGGGAACTTCAGTTTCTCAGTCAAAAAACAAAAACAACACAAAAACAATGAACAAATTAATACACCTTCTACTTTCTCTAAGAAACAGAACAACTCTGTCTTGACATACAGGGCATGTAATTTTTAATTCTGAATTTATGTGCTGAAATATCATTGCAGAGTGAGGGTGGTAATAATTGCTGTTCAGTCATGGCACCTGTTTGTGGTTGGGCTAAAAGAGTGCCCAACCCTTGTCAGGGAGGGTGACAAATTCTACAGGGTCTGCTGTGTAGCATTCTTAGCTAGTCTGGATCTGACTTTGCACTCTCTCCACTGGTAGTTCTGTCCATAACTTTATTGATCTCTAAATCCCATGTTGAAGATGTCCTCAAATGGAGTTCCAGTTATCTCTCCTATGACTGCTATGATGACACAATTTTTTTCATCACTGTGGTGTCATTCAAGCCAATGAGTTGCCAGGAACAAGAAAGTAGCAGCAGCACATAGAATCTCCAGTGAGATTCCTGAATGCACACTTAATATGAAGGAGATAGGTGGTACCATAGCTGAATCACGTCTCCACTTGAAGGCTGAACCAAACATGCTGTAGTGCAGAACACAGTCCAAAACAAGAGCAATCAAATGTAGCTGGAGCCACCATTGCTGTGTGTGGCTAACACTGGAGAGATGGTGCTGGGTAAACAGTTCTTCCCCAAATGTCTTTCCCCATGATGAAAGCAATGGTACCAAGCCATCTGTACAAAACCATTATCAAGCCAGCCCATTCTTCTTTGGCCCCCAGGCCCATCCTCTAAAGCTACTCCACCATGTTTCTTAGGCTTTCAGCAGTGGGCAGGACTCCTACCTAGTTGCCGTGGCTGTCTGCTACTGTTGTAAAGGAAAGTCTCCTCTTGTAAGCCTCAGAAGCATTTGCTAGGATGAGCTGTAGGGTTTTACTCTTCCTAGTGAGATTCTGGGTAGAAAAGCCATCTTTTGACATGGGAAAGCAGGAGGGCATGTGGATCTCATCTAGCCTCTCCCTCCAGCCAGGCAGAAACACTTGTTGAATGGATGAATAATGCAAGAAGGTCCAAAAGTGGTCTTCCCTGAGTTACACAGGCCTCCTTTCTCTGCACTGAGAAGTTGAGATAGCTGCCAAACACAGTCCTCATACTCCCAACATCACTGGATATTCACTTTTATCATATGTTTTCTTGACACTGCACACAAAAGGTCAGAGACACTTTCCTGACTCGAACTGCACTGGATTGCATCCCAAGTGCATACTTAGGCACAAGCCAGATCTTCAAAAGATACAAAGGGGGATTTTAAAGAGCATTTGGTACTTACTCCACTCTACTTTCTCTAAGGCCAATAGTCATCAGCAGAAAAAAAACTCGGGATGAGTAGTTCAGCAGCCTGATCTGCTGGGTGGTACCCCTTTCTATGGCACGGGGTTGGGTCTAGATGAACTTTAAAGTCCCTGCCAACCCAAGCCATTCTGTAATTCTAAGATTCTATGAAATGTGCTCTTGTAGAATTTCAGTTCCTCATGAGGAAAGGGGACTCATACTAAAATGCCCATCTTGCACTTCAGGACTAGGGCACAAGAGTTTTTCTATATGTCAGAAAACCTGTGGTTCAAGAATATGGCTCATAACGTCTTTCACCCCCTAACTGATGTGCATTCTTCAGCCTTGCTGCCCCAGCTCTGTTTCCAGTCTTTGCATTGCCTCTGCCTTTTGCATCATGAGATACCTGCTTTCCTAAATTGAGCCTTCGAAGGAGAAGCTTTCTGCCTGTTTGCACTTATTGTGCCCCTAAGACACTTTGGACACTAAGGACTTCTTTCTCCAAGCGTCTTGCCAGCATACAGCTCAGGCATGGCATTGCTTACAAATACTGCAAAATCACTTCTGGTCTTATGGTGGTTGTGTGAAGCCCACTAAAGTAGCTGCTCACAGGCATGGTTTAGCTGCAAACTGACTAAGTGACAGTGGATACGGGAGCATCAGTTTTATACTGAAAAGGCTTTCTTTACCATGTAATTGCATCCTTCAGTTTTTCATAAATTAGTCAACATCTCCACTTAAGAAAATCATTTTTTTAAAAAGCACCATACTTAAAGGGTAGGCATTTAGTGGGGCATGACAGTAGGACCATGGACAGTGAGTACGGTGCCTCAGAATGAGATAAGGGAAGATGCCACTGCTCTGTTCTTGCTCGTGACTTCTAGGTTTTTCAAGATAGAAAAAGAGTGACGTGGTCCCCTGGTATCTCCCATGATGAATTTATATCTGAGGTGGTGATGTCAGAAACACAAAGTCTGATTTGAGAGGTTGCAGTTCCCGGCCTGTGCTAAAAAAAAAACTATCCTGCAAGGAAGTTCCCTATTAAAAAACAGCCTTTAAGAAAACTCATTGCACAGCCAACATGTCTGTGGCCACGGCTCTGAAAGGGCAACACTTCCTCACCACTTGCTCTTCCTGAGTTGGCACAGTAAGCTCCCGGCTAGGTCTGAAAATGGCCCACAGGCTGTAACCCTAAACGCAGGGAGGAGATTGCACTTCCACATGCATGTGCCCCTGGGTGCCCATAAATTACACAGCTCCTCTCAATGGAGCTGAGAGAGCTGGCTGGCTGTGTTTCCTGCAGAGCCCAGGCCCATGTTGATTCAACATACTTGCTTAGAAGTTTTCTTTCCCAGCTTTTGTGTGAGATGGCAGCAGTGCAGGCATGAAAGACCTTTCCTAAGCAAACAAGGCTGTTAATCCTTGGCAAAACCCCAGAGAGGGAAACAGGATGGTTTACACTCTGCTTACTGAGATTCTCTCCATCATTCCAGTGGATACAATTATATTTTGTGACTTCCTGCCCTATGTACAGGTCAAGGTCTCATGGCTTTAGTGCACCCTCCTTGCACTTCAGTTCATACCCATAGGCCAGCTTTGTGCTGGACTCCACAATGTTAATGAATCTGCCCTCTCTGACCCTCTTTATGGAACTTTGCAATGTAGGGATGGAGACTTAAAGTGGGTTGGCACCTTGTTTGCTAATCATAAGACAGTACCTCCACACATAGAACAGGCTATATTCTCCAGAAGGGTTGAAATTCATCTGACCTCACACACTGTGACATATTTAAGGGCCAGGTTGCATATATGTGTCCACATGGCATTGTGCTGAAGCACTTATGCTGCTTCTGATCCTGAGTCTGCTATCTTTGTTCTCTTTTGATGTTCAGGGTCATAGAGCCAAGCTAAGTAAGGATGAGGTGACCACAAGGTAAAGCACTGTATTGGGTTTAGCCCAGCAAGCAGCTCAGTACCACACAGCCCTAGGCTTACTTCCGTGGGATGGGGGAAAGAATTGGGAAAAAAGGAAGTAGAACTCATGGGTTGAGATTAAGACTATTTATTAATACATAAAAGGAAGAGAGAGAAATAATAGTAATGAAAACTATATATAAATATATAGTTAATATATATAGTTAATATATAATATATGTACACACACACATATATATATACACGAACCAAGTGGTGCACAAGCAATTGTTCATCATCTGTCAACCAATGCTCAGCCAGTCTCCAAGCAACAGCTGTGAGCCCAGCCAAATCCCCACTGCTTTTCAAGCTTTTCTTGCATGGTGCCATATGGTATGGAACATCCCTCTGACCAGTTTGGATCAGCTGTCCTGGTTCTGTCCTCTCCCAGCTCCTTGTGCCCTCAGTCCCCTCACTGGCAAGGCAGTGCAAGAAGCTGAGACACTGAAATATCCTTTGCTCTGTGCAGTACTGCTCAGCAACAACTAAAACATCAGTGTGCTATCAACATTGTTTTTCTCCTAAAGCCAAAACTTAGCATCATACCTGACACTATGAAGAAAATTGATTCTGTCCAGCTAAAACCAGGACACACTGCAATCAAAAAATGCTGGTATATTTATGGCAACTGCCACTGTCTCAAATGCTATTGGAGAAAGCAGAAAAGAAATTTTGGACTCAGACTTGCTTATGTTAGGTGCCATGGAGACAATGTGCCCTCAAAACGGGAGGGGGGAAGAGGATGGTAGTGTTTCCTTGGAGATTTAGGACTGGATCCAAGATCTGTGTCTATATATACAATAAATAGCTGTTTCTACAGTAAACTCACTGAGATATTATCAAGAGACAGAATGTTCCATTTACAACAAATAGTAAGGAATATATAGAAAATTTCTGCACTAATTTCACATTGTGCTTTAGTAAACAAGTCATGTTACTCAGCTAACCAGCTCAAAAATCTTTGCACCTTTTCTTTTTAAATCTAGCTGCGTCACCAGATGAGATGGAAGAGATCATCTCTCCTGCAAATATTGCACCTGTAATCAACATTGCTGAATTACTGCCTGATCCAATTCTGTACTAAAATCTTTCCCCAAGGCAGACCAGCTTAGCTTATGTTGTCCTCTTAAAGTCATTACACAGTCACAAGTGCGACTCATTCTTAAAAGGCTGTTTTTTTTAATTTACTTAAATAAAACAGGAGTAAATCCAGAAGAGTAAATTAATTTAGTCTGAGCTGAACACCCTTTGGTTCCTTCATACAAAAATTCCCACTTCTTATTCAACATTCTGGTTGTATTATGCCTCTTTTGTCAGCTGAATTAGTTCCTACCTTTAAAGGCCCATCACTCCTCTACCCTACAAGAAGAAAGGCCGATGCTATTGGAAATCTAATGGCAACTACACTTTCTCAGCTGTTCATGGCACACTGCTCACTGGAGTAGTGGAAAGCAGGTGGCTCCATGCATGTCTCCAGTTTTACTGAGTTTTTCACGAGGGATCTGATGCAAACTGCCACCTTCAAAGTCCTTGAGGACAGACGGATACTATTCTCTGCCTGTCACCTCCCTTGTGCATTTCTGGATGCCTTGAATGCTCCTTCATTCAGCTGAGATGTTGTGCAGAGTTCTCTGCACCCTGCACGGTCCCTTTCTCTGAACTGGAGTTCACAGCTGAGCCTTTTACCATGTCTCATCAAATTCAGAGAACTTACACTCTCATCAGAGCAAAACCACTTCTTTTTCCCCCAGAGACTGCCTGAAACTTTCACCTGTACGAGAAAAATCTCACCCCTAACCTAAGCCATACTTAAACCCAACCTAGCCACGAAGTTGAGGGAACAGGTCCCTTGCAGCTCACATGTTACTAGCTTTCACTGAAGCTGGTAACACCCATTTCCTTTAGCAAGGAAAAGGACTTTAGTAGGACAAGGATTAAAAAAAAAACATTCTGATATCAGAAAGAAATCTTAGGCTGAGAGGAATCATCTAATGGCATTGTCTTTTTGCCTGCACTGTGTGCAGAGTAGCCCAGAGGCTCGCACTTGCTTGCACAAGAAGATTAATTTTTGTCTGTTAAAAGTTAGGCCAGAGACTCTCTGCTTCATATATCTGAGTCTTCCATTGTCTTCCCATCATTTCCCCAGTGCCCACCAAAATCACAAGGTGGTAACTACAATACCAACAAATTTCACACGTGTCTAGAAATGGCCGCGCCTCCACCATAGCTGCAGCTCTACAACATGAATGACACAGGTGAGAGCAACAGAGGTCCGCCCCACAGAAACCAGAGGAGACATGGGACATCCATGCTACAGTGGCCAACTCAGTGGTAAGAGGGCCTTTCTTCAGTCAGTCACAATGCTGCTTTTGTGCATGTAAGCATTTCTTATAGCCATAAAGCCTCTGCTAACTTCGAGACATGGTTTTTTTTAGAGATAGTGTGTAAATTACAAACAGTGAGAATATGGGATCTCATGCAGGGCTTTGCTGTGCAGCTGGTTGTGCACGCTGGCCTCAGAATCCCAGACTGGCTCCTCTAAGTCTGCAAAAGGAGGAAGACCACTCAAAAATGGCATTTGTATCTTCTGTAGCAGGTGCTCTGAGGTCTTTGGGACAGCTTCAGAAACTCCATGTCATCAGACACTTTGCAGTGTTCTTCTCAGTGCCTGTGTTCTTCCTCAAGAATACACTGGTAGTGGTGGCAAAGATCCCAAAAGCTCTCACAGAACCATGGCTGTTTTCAACAGGCAGCAAATCATCCCAGTAGTAATAGTGTTCTTTGTTTCCTGGGCTGTGTGCTCAAACCAGTGAGTAGGGCATAGCTCAGACAAGCGTAGGAAAACAACCCCTATCAGCACATGTAAAGAATGAATCATTCAGTATCAAGGGCCATTTGCAGGGGTTAGCATCCAAAAATTCTCCCAAAATCAAGTGACTCACAAAATGAAGACCTATGAGATCCTGTTGTAATCTTTTGATATATATATCAAATGGATATATATATATATATATCCAACCAATCGTTTCCTGAACTCTTTGCCATTACATATTCTTTAGGTCAGTTAGAGGCATCATTTTAAAATCCACCCAGACCACTGCACTGCTGTTTGCTACCAGCAGCCGTGCAAGCATCTGGAGCCCATTTCCTTTGTTTTGTGGAAGTGAAAAGTTCGTGCCGGCTTTGCATGTTGTTTGTGTCCCAGAATTGCCCAGTTCTGAAAGAACAAACCAAATCTCTGCTTGAGTTTCAAGTGTAAAAGATTGTAAAAATTGTTACTACTTTTGATTACTTGGGGACCTTTTGGCTTGTGTTCCTCTTCTACTCGTAGGTGATATATTAGATTTGAGCTGGGCGTGCTTCCAGCAATCTCAGCTTTGTCAGGCTGTCTCCAGGCATAAGGAGAAGGAAAAGGGAGGCATCTTAGAGGGTTTTTTGTTGGTGGTGGTGGTCATTTCTTGCTTGCTTTTATTTTATTTTATTTTTTTCTTGGAGAAAATGCTGGAACACATTTTCTCTTTATTCCCAAGGTCAGCACTGCAAAACCACCTCATGCACTAAGTGGTACTACCTAGTGCACTGGTTTGTGAAGCCAGTCTAGGTGGCTCCAAGACAGCAGTTTCACTTTTCCAGTGCTTCATTCTACTGTTTTGCTAAATGTGGTTTGTTAATGTTATTCCATATTCTGTGATGCTCCACATCAGACATGTCTGAAGTGAGCTCTTCATACACAGTAACATGTCACTCATGGCTGAGGCTGGAAAAGACCTGTGTAGGTCACCTGGTCCTACCTCTGCTCAAGCAGTGACATCCAGAGCAGACCAGGACCATGTTCAGATGCATTTTGAAGATTTCCAAAGAGGGAGATTTTACCTCTCTGGGCAACTTGTGCCAGCGCTCCATCAACTGCATAGCAGATAAACATTTCCTGATGTTCAGAGGGAACGGTCTTGTGTTCCAGTTTGTCTCCACTGCCTCTTGGCTGTCACTAGATACCATTAAAAAAAGCCTCACTCCTCTTTACACCCTCCCTTTCGGTATTCGTGCACACAGATGAGATCCATGCTTTTCTTCCAGTTTCTTGTTTCTTTAAGCAGAAATATATTTTCTCCAAAAGGACGCTTATTCTTCTAGCTAACATGATACCACTAAGCATCTTATGCACATTTACCTGAATCACAGCTTTAGATTAAAAAATTTCCTTTCCCATGCAGACATTTCTTAGCTCACATAGGGGATGCCTACAGAAAAGGGGATTCATGTGCTGGGTAAGCCAGCTGCTGAATGACTGCTATGACTGCTCTGCTCTTACCAGGAATCAAAGGCAGTCTGCAAAGCACTTACGCAGACATCACAGTCATACTGGGAAGTTTGAAGTACTGTGCTAACAAGCTACCCTTGAGTATCAGAAAGAAGATCATTAAAGGGGTGATGGTTCTGATTTTAAACTGTATGGCAGATCCCTTCTCTCAACTATGATAGCCACAGAGTCCCACCAGGCTGTTAAAGGAAGCCTTCATCTCTCTTTGTTTCAGAAGTGTTGGGGCCTTAACAATTCTGCCTATGCAGGAACACTCTATTCTCATTGTTCTCAGAGCAGCACAGGGAACAAGAGCATGGCGTGATCTCAGCAGAGGATTTGGTTGCTGGCTTTTCAGATACAGCAGATCAACAGCAGTTACAGTCAGAAAGATGTCTGTATAAAGCTGTCTCTTTCTAACTTACTGCATGCTGTCTGTACCATGACTGGTTGACCACATCTACCTGAAGACCTCACAACAATGCCTAGTTATTGCTTCCCATGGTGATACAGAGGCAACACAGAGCTAAGTGAGTGAGGCAGATGTTTTTTAGTCCTCTTAGGTGTTGTTAGACCTACTGAACTGAAAATAGCCAAATCCTTCTCTAACTGCTAGAAGGACAGAGGAACATCCCAGGTCTGGGCTAACAGGCTCCTCAGGGCAGTGGTCATGTCCCCAAGCTGATGGAGTTCAAGGAGCAGACACTCTCAGACACAGGGTTTGAATTTTGGGTGGTCCAGTGTGAAGCTAGGAGCTGGAATTGATTCTCCTTGTCACACTCCCCTCCAAGTTGGGATATGTTATGGTTTTATGATTCTACTGAAGGATACAGTGATTACTGTGACTGTTATCACAGAATAGCAGAATCACAGAACCGCAGGAGTTGGAAGGGACTCTGGAGATCGTTCAGTCCAACCACCTGCTAAAGCAGGTTCCCTACAGTAGGTCGCACAGGAAAGTATCCAAAGGAGTCTTGAGTATCTCCAGATAAGGAGATTCCACAGCCTCTCTGGGCAGCCTGTTCCAGTGCTCTGTTACTCTTACAGTAAAGAAATTATTCGTCATGTTAGTGAAGAACTTCCCATGTTCCAGTTTCTGCCCACTGCCCCTTGTTCTATTGCTGCATGCCACTGAAAAGAGTCTGCCCCCATCCACTTGACTCCTGCACTGTAGATAAACAGTAATGAGAATCCCTCTCAGTCTTCTCTTCCAGGCTCTTCTCTTCCAGTCCCAGGTTTCTTAGCCTTTCCTCATATGGGAGATGCTCCAGGCCCCTCATCATGTTTGTGACCCTCTGCTGGACTCCTTGGAGATCCCTGTCTTTTTTTTAACTGAGGAGCCCAGAACTGGACACAGTGCTCCAGATATGACCTCATCAGAGCAGAGTAGAGGGGAAGGATCACCTCCCTTGACCTGCTGGCCACGTTATTTGCAACGTACCCCAGGATACCATTGGTCTTCTTGGCTGCAAGAGCGGACTGCTGGCTCGTGACCAACCTTTGATCCACCAGCACACCCAGGTCCTTCTCTGTAGAATTCCTTTCCAGATGGTCAGCCCATAACCTGTACTGACGCATGCCGTTATTCCTCTCCAGGTTTAAGTCTCTGCACTTGCTCTTGCTGAACCTCATTATGTTCCTCTCTGCCCAACTCTTCAGCCTGCTGAAATCTTGTTGAATGGCAGCACAGCCTTCAAGTGTGTCAACCACTCATCCCAGCTTTGAATCATCAAGGAAGTTTGCTAAGGGGGCACTTTATCCCTTTGTTCAGGTCACTAATGAAGATGTTGAACAAGACTGGGCCTAGTACCAACACCTAGAGAACATTGCTAATTACAGGCCTCCATCTGGTTGATATAAATTCTTGAGCCACAGTTTATTGTCGTACACATTATACCATCTTACTAACATCATGAGTTCCTACATTTTCAGAGGTCACTACTTGAGCAGCCAGAAGTGCAAGAGCTTTACCAACAAAGGCTGCAGCAAACAGTGCATGCCAGTGTTCCAAAGAAATGGACAGAAGGAAGCACAGAGCGTGGTGATGATCTGCATAAGCACGATCAGGGATTAGCAAGACAGAACATAGGAATTTAACCTCAAACAACTAATTCTAGTGCTACAGCTGTATTTGATTCAGTGTGATCTAAATGTCAAATGAAAAATAAGAAGAGAAACCCCAAACTTTTCTAATAATTAGTAGAGAAATGTGCCAAAATCATGGAATCACAGAATAGCGTGGGTTGGAAGGGAACTCAGAGCCCATCCAGTTCCAACCCCCACCATGGGCAAGGCTGCCACCCACCAGATCAGGCTGCCCAGGGCCCCATCCACCCTGGCCTTGAACTCCTCCAGGGATGGGGCATCCACAATTCTCTGCACAGCCTGTGACAGGGCCTCACTGTCCTCTGAGTAAAAAAAAATTATCCTAATATCTAACTGAAATCTCCCCTCTTCTAGGTTAAAACCATTCTCTCTTGTCCTATCACTATCAGATTATGAAAAATTCAGTCTCCCCTCCTGTTTATAAGCTCCCTTTAATCATTGGGAGGCTGCAAGGAAGTCTCCCTGGAGGCTTCTCTTCTCCAGGCTGAACAAGCCCAGCTCCCTTGACCTGTGTTCACAGGACAGGTGCTCCACGCCTCTCATCATCTTCATGGCCCTCCTCTGGTCCCACTCCAACAACTCAATGTCTTTCTTGTGCTGGGGGCTCAGGCCTAGATGCAGTATTGCTGGTGGGGCCTCACAGGGACAGAGTAGAGGGGGACATTCTCCTCCCTCTCCCTGCTGCCACCCCCCTGTTGATGCAGCTGGGGATAATGTTGTTGGCCTTCCAGACTGCGTATGCGCACTGCTGGTTCATGTCTATCTTTTCATCCGCCCGAACCTCCAAGTCCACCAGGACCCCCAAGTCCTTCTCTGCAGGGCTGCTCTAAAGGAGTTCTTCTGCCACTCTGTACACGTATAAAATACATACCCAGTATTCTCACTGAGATTTCAAACCAGTTTCTGGAAGATCTTGTGACATTTAATTTATGCTCCTGGTGATGGTAATTGCAGACATGGTTATTTTTGCTAGGAACAGCTGTGTTCCTGCCATTTTGAAACGTTGGCTTTGACTTTCCTATCCATATTCAACACCGTAACCGTACCATGTAACAAAAAAAAAAGCTGCAAAAACGTGAACAGAGTAACAAAAATGTATGGCTAAAGAGGAGGGGCAAGGGGGAACAACTCTTAACTATGCTGTGTCATTTCTCTTCTCCTACAAGCCGGTTACCCAGCCCAGTCAAATGCAAGTCAGTCAATTGCCATCTGATGTGTTTTGCAGATAGATCATCAGTGATGCGTATCTGACGCACAGATGTTTCAGCTTGGATTGTTAGCTATCCAGCAATCTGACAGAATCCTGATGCTGATCATTCACAGATGTTGCAAATAGAAAGAAATTGCTTCATCCACTGCAAACAAATTTATTCCTTTTACTCTTGGTCAGCCACAGCAGCAGTCTCCAATGGAAAGCAAAGTGGGACTCAGCGAGGATGGTTGGGTTTTGCAGTTGGCTGCATTGTGGATGTTGCCCCTTTGAAATGAAAATCCCTGAAGCCATTTCTGAAGCATACAAAGCTTTGTTTTAGCTTTTCGAAAGGCACCGTTGACTACTGCCAGCACTGAGGGCTGTGTTTGAAATCAAAGTCACAGCTGTTAAACTGGCTTCTTCATACAGTGGGGAGAATCAGCCAGCTCACTGGGGAGCCTGTCCAAAGGGCTGTGGACTCATGGGGCTGCAGCTAGGGTGACACATGCCACCAGCCTGGCAGTAATGCTAAATGCACTGAATATATCAGTTTTGAAAATATCTGCACCAAATTTTTCTGTTTCCTTAAAAATCATAGGATGGGACCCAAAATATCAGATAGAATAGAGGTGAAATTCAATTTATGTCATTTGGGTATGAAAGTTTGATGTGTTCAGTTTTCACTTTCTTCTTCGTGATCACAGCTGTCAGAACTACTTGCCTGTGGCACGGAACAGCAATCCCCAGCAGCAGCAGGGATGATGATGTTTTCAGGAGCCGCAAGCAGCATGCCTCCTATACCATTTCCACTCTGAGTGGCAGGCTGATGGCCTCCCTGGCGCCCACAGAACTCACTTAGCAAACTCAGAAAGCTGTAAATTCAGCTCATGCCCTTCCCTGCTCGCAAGGGTCAAAACCAGACAGCATTGGTCCCCACTGAAATAGCCAGTGTGGCACTCAGAGAAGGGATTCATCTTCTCCTTCAGACATGCAGTAGGTCCAGATCAAGCAACTCCCTTCCAGAGCCAAACCTGCCCTCCCTGACACAACTGGACATAGACAAAGGCTACCATCACTTCACTGCAGTGAAGCAAATCTTCAGCCCTTCACAACCTGATTCACGCTACCATGCAGATGTTAAACAATTTTAAAGAACTCTAGGGTAATCTTCTTCTTAAAGTATATAGAGTGAACAAGCCAACTGATCTCTTTTTTGTTTTGGACTTCTCAATAGCATGTCATCACTTGATCACCATCAGACCTCACCTGCTCACCACAGGGAGAGTATTCCAAAAGTGCAGACTGCAGATGCCAGTACTGTATGTGTAAGAACTGCTGTTGCAAGTAACTATCACGTGTTCTTGGAGCAGGAAGACGATGCTTTACTCATGCAATGGTTTATGTCTTGTGCAGTAATTTCCCCTTCTCTTGTTTCGGAGATACAGAATGAAATTAAAGGTCTTCCAAGAAATAAAACAAATTGAACGAAATGGGAACAGCTTGTGCGGGAGGAGATGTCTTAGTCTACCTGGTTCCCTGTGATCTCAGAGCAGGAGATGAAAATGCCAAATGCATGTGCATGTTGTATGCTGCTTTCACCTTGACAGACCTCCAAACAACCAGCCACTTCAGGAGCATATCTACCAGAGTACAAGTCTTCCCAGACTGTGTCAGTTCTGCAGACCTCCTATAGAAGATGAATTCCCAAATTGTTGGTTCTGGTAGCAGAAAGGCTGGTGTCATGAATCAGCCTACAACCTGGAAATGTTGTCACTGAACAGAAACAAGGTCTTGAAACAAAGTCTTAACTATCAGATCTGAAAAGTACAGAAAGTCAGTTGGCTTTACCTTGCTTTGGCCCTTGCTTACTGCAATCCTTAGATACACAGAGTAGCCAACAGTGGTTTTCATGCGCTGGAAACCTTGACAAGTGTCCCAGCAGTTTGCTGAAGCAGTCAGGACCCTGACTCTACAGCAGTGCAGTTTGACATGACAAGGTTCCTCAGAACTCCCACAACAGGTTCAGACCTATATGAACAATGTAGGCTGTCACACACCACATGGAGAGGGCAAGGGAACAAGGGCAAGACAAGGAGGACCAGCAGCACAGACAGCACAGGCCTTGCCACACAGAGGGACCTGTAAGCAGTTGGTGGAGGAAGCATGGCTTCACATGAAGATGGAGATCTGTATCTAGGGATCTTCACAGCTAAAGGAGACAATAAGCTATTGTGCTTGAGACATAGCTTGTTTGCCATTACTTACAAATCGGTCATGTGATGCTGTCATCCTGAATTTCAGTTTCCCTGGCATCCAGCTCACTCAGTCCTGTCACAAAACCAACCCCAGAGCCCCGTATGTGCCCTGGGTCATGGCCTTCTGAGGAATGGGAGAATGGTGCTGGGCTCCACAAAATATGTCAGACAGAGAAGGAGCAGCAGGCAAAGCCTTAGGCTGGCATCTCCCCACTTTCCTTTGTACCATGTAGACCCTTACCAAGCAGGGGTACCAGAAGTCACAGCATAATTTACAAGACCAGAATGGGAACATTCCTAGTTCATCGTAGCTTCACAAGCATGCTGAGTAGTATTTCTGGTTGTACAAGGGGGAAGGACATCTTCCCTCATCTACCGTATTCAATAAACTCATGTTTCCGATGCTGGTGTGTGTTGCACTTTTCATCAAGTCTTCTCTTGATACTCCATGCGTCACCAGACAATGAGGGCCTGGTGGCAAAAAGTCTGCCCTGTATATGTGCGAGCAGCTCCTGGTATTCCCCGCCTGTGGCAGAACAGATCTCATTCTCTACAGAGGCCACTTTCAGCTAACTCAACCCAGCAAAACCCTTCATGAAAGCAGCATCAAAACGTGCATCTCAGGTGGGCTCATTAGAGGTGAGATGCTGTTCCCTCAAAGCTGTCAGCACCAGCTGGCAAGGACATGGGGTCAGCATGGCTGGAAGAGACACAGAGTTAACTGTTCACTGGAGCTAGGGCACAAGGGCTTTGTGAGCACATGCTGAAATCCAGGCAGCTACTGAAAAGCTCTGTTGCATGCCACACTGGCAGGGCTTCAATGTGTGTGTAAAAGTCAATTTCTGCTGGGCCAAATTAAGTTCTTAGCTGTAAAGCACTTCAAATCAACACACATCTCTCCACTGCTCCTAATACGTTCTGCCATGTTATTCTGAGCTGATACATTCCCCCATCAGAAGCATCTAATATAAGTTACTCCTCACAGAAGAGAAGGAAGCAATACTCCCTCTGGCCCCAGCAGATCATTCAGGGATGCACAGGAATGAACCAGTGCCTGTAATATTACCACTACCTCTGTGAGCCAGCTCAGAAAAATCCAATCCCACTCTCCTTGAAGCACAAAGAGAGAGGAAAAAAAAATCTCAGCTGCTTGCTTTCCATCTGGTGTTAGAGGAACGTTTGACTTCTCCACTCCCAAAACACAATTTCAAGGGCTATTTGAAAAGAAAGCTCCGTGGTTATAAATCTCCCTGGAACCACTTGCACGCACGGCCTTCATGTTAATGTACCATGACAAACTTTTCCCTTTCCTTTAAGCAAACAAAGGGTGAAGGTGTACAAACTAAAGTTCCTGAGGTCACTGCCTCAGAGAGATGGGGGTATGAGATATGCTTTACGTTGCTTTAAGCTTCAAATTATGAAGCCTGTGTGGACATTCATCTCTCTCAGTGCTGGGCTCACACCCTCTCCTCCCCCAAAGTCCTTTCAATCTCTTTTTGGTAAGATGCTTGACAATGATACAAATCAAGGCAACATCAAAGCCAGCGTAAGTATTCTGATGAATGTGAAAGCAACATAAACAAGAATGGCATCAGGCTTCATAATCTGAAAATAAACCAATTTTGGCAGAAACAGCTGTTTTTTTCTGAGTTTTCTTATCCTCTTGAAAGAAAGAACACAAATTATTCAGACATGTTTTCACTTAAAATTCTATTCAAAGAGGCCTCATGAAACACAGACTGACATCATGGTTCTGCAGGAAATCATTTTAAGCATCATGTCCCCACTTGCCTTCTCCAGCCTTCTCACCCCCTTGACTTCCTCAAGCCCCTGTCCCCACTTCATTCGTGCATGGTTTTCAGAGAATCAGTAATTTTTGCTTCCTAATGCTGGAAATGCTACATTTTTTCTGCAAATCAAGATTTTTTCTCTTTTTCCCTTCAAAGAGGTATTTAAACCCTCTCAAAGTCAAGGATTAAGAACAGGAAGAACATTAAAGAGTTTTATGAATACAGGAGTATACGTTGGGGCATTCCAGAAGTGGGGAGCTAAAAGTCATAGTATTTTTGAGGCAAAGCAGTCTTAGATATTAAAATCCCAAAACTTCTCAGAAACATTTGGAAGCATGGGGATCAGGATGGTATTGCCTTTCTTCCATTAAACAGCCATTCACATTACATAGCAGCAGAGGAGGAGAGAAAAAGGCAATTTTCTGTCAGGTGTTTTTGGCTCCTTCCAGAAACAGCAGTTTTTCAGGCTCAGAATTTGAGGTAAGAAATTTCAAAAGGCTTCTTCTCCCACCTATACATAAAAAAAATTACAAGGCCGAAAGGCTTACAGACCAGACACAGGAGACTGATTACTTTTCATTGCTTTTGAATGTGTGATGTTTTTTTTTCTTTTTTTCCAAGAGGATAAAAGAAACAACACTAGGTGTAAAGAGAATTCAATGTAGTTTTTCTTTTTGTTTTTCCCATCACATGGGAGACCTACTTCAGACACATCCAAGAGTGTGAAGGACTGACAAAAAATAAAAAGAGTATCAAAGCCCACAAAATGGAGAGGAGAAAGATGAAAAGAGTGAAAGGTCCATCTTCATCCAAAGGTCCACTGATGAGGAAATACAACTCCTATTTCCTCTGGCAACAAGACGTTGAATATCTAGAGAAGCCCAACTGTTCCAGCTCAGAACACAGTATGTGATGTCATCTACCTGGACTTGTGCAAGTCCTTTGACATGGTCTCACACCACAGCCTTATCTCTAACTTAGAGAGGGATGGATTTGAAGACTGGATAATTAAATAGATAAATAACTGATCGGAAAGTCACAGATGGAGGGTTGTGGTCAATAGGTCTATGCCCAGTTGGAGGCTGGTGCTGAGTGGTGCCCCCCAAGGGCCCATTCTGGAACAGGTGCTCCTCAGCATCCTTATCAATGACATAGACAGTGGGATTGAGTGTGCCCTCAGCAAGTTTGCTGATGACACTAAGCTGAATGGTGCAGTTGGTATCTAGAGAATAGACAAACATAATCATAATCCTTCTGTTGGAACTAACAGATGTCATCCAGAGGGATCTGGAAAAACTTGAGAAGTGAGCCCATGTGAACATAGTAAGATTCAACAAGGCCAAGTGCAAGGTGTTACATGGGCTGGGGCAATCTCAGATATATGTACAGACTGGGAGAAGAACTTGAGACCAGTCCTGCAGAGAAGGACTTGGAGGTTCAGGTAGATGAAAAGCTGGACATGAGCCAACAGTGTGCAGTGGCAGCCCGGAAGACGAACAGTATCTTGGGCTGCATCAATAGAGGGGTGGCAGCAGGGAGAGTGAGGAAAATGTGTCCCTCTGCTCTGCCCTTGTGTGGCCCCATCTGCAGTACTGCATCCGGGTCTGGTGCCCCCAGCACAAGAAAGACATGGAGTTGTTGGAGTGGGACCAGAGGAGGGCCACGAAGATGATCAGAGGGCTGGAGCACCTCTGTTGTGAAGAAAGGCTGAGGAAGATGGAGCTGCTCAGCCTGAAGAAGTCTCCAGCGAGACCTCATTGATGCTTTCCAGTACCTAAAGGGGGCTTACAAAGAGGAGGGAGATCAGCTTTTTATACAGTCTGGTACTGACAAGACAAGAGAGAATGGTTTTAAAGTAGAAGAGAGGAGATATAGGTTAGATTTCAGGAGGATTTTTTTTTTTTTACTCAGAGGGCAGTGAGGCCCTAGCACAGCTGCCCAGAGAAGCTGTGGTGCCCCATCCCTGGAGGTGCTCAAGGCCAGATTGGATGGGACCATGGGCAGCTGAGCTCGTGGGGGGCAGCCCTGCGCACGGCACAGGGTTGGGGCTGGGTGGGATTTAAGGTCCCTTCAAACTCAAGCCGTCCTGAGATGTAGGGAAAAACTGCTCTTAAGGCCTTCATGTTGACAGGTCTGCATTTCTTTCAAGTAGCTTAGTGTTTGAAGTGTCCCTCCAACCCTCTCTGCCATAATCGGCCTTTCAGCCAGCATCCAAACTACATGTTTCATTCTGAAAGTGTCCCAGGTCTGTTCTGCAGGGTATATTTAAGAATCTAAATGGCCCTCATGAACTTATCTGTCCAAACCAAACTGAGTGAAACAGGGCTCATCTAAAAGAATTCTGGATTTTTAAAATATTACAGATTTGTTTATTTCTTTCTTGTTAGACAAAATCTACTAGCAATTCATGCAGGCATGGAGTGGGACTCCAAACATTACAAAGAGAGAAAGTTACAGTTCAGAATGGGTGTTTCTAAGGCATTTATTTTAATTCTCGCACAGATTGCAGAGATGAAACTCCCACTAAATTAAATGGAGGCAGAATTAGTCCAGAGGCAATGGTTTGTTAAAGCATCTATAAACTTTGGGTATAGATGCTTCAGCAAAGCCTGAGTGAATGTTTGTTTATGTGTTTTATGGAATAAAAAATGTGTATGATGCATATGAATACAGAAGAGAAATTACTGCTCAACAGGACACAGTGGCCTGCTGAGCATTCCAAATCAAGCTGATTCATAACCAAAACTATGGCAACGCCAATATCCACAGTGTTTGGATATTTGGGGATGGTCTCCAAAAGGTTTCTCCTGAGGCTCCAGAGTTCCTTGCTCGTCAGATGCTTTAGGCTCTGAGGCAGATTTTGGTGATAAGAGTATACCATGTTTTATGAGTGTTCTGTCCAGTTTTTTGAAAAATATATTGCGTAAAAACACAGCAGAGATTCTCTCTAAAAGCTGTTTTGCAAGCTCAATGCTTTCCCCTACTATCATCCCTTCTAAACATCCTGCGTCTGTCTGTCACAGCTGCAGGGCATTTAATATCCATTTTTCTGCAGCAGGATGAATATTTACAGGTCCAAAATATTTACTCCAAGTCTGAAAGACTGAATCATTTCTTACTGCCCCTTCCATGTACTCTTCCATAAACAACTGGTGGTGGTTAGATACCACAGCAGAGCCGCACAGAAATTTCTAAGATGAATGCAGCACTTCCTTATTTGTAATGGTGCCAATGTGGAGGTTTTTTGCCTCCTGTCTATGGACACACTGCTGCAAAGATCTCAGAAAAATCCAGAAGGGAGTCTCAGCAAGTAAGCATTTCTCATTGAGTTTCCATGCGATCTGACTGCTTTTCTGCTCCCCGGTCCTATCTGTGGATCAAAAAGTAAAAATACCATTTCCCAGCCAATGGCACCATCTGTTTCATTGAATTTTTAATTATTGTGATCTTTATTTTTTGTGGTTAATGCAACAGAAACTAGTAGCCAACTGAGCTGCAGGACAAGAGCTTAGAAGCCCTAGAAAACAACTCTGGCCTTACTGGAACCAGACACAAGAGCTCAGCAAGTAAGTATCAGCAGATAAATACCATGCCTTCAGAAGAGTGAAGACATATTAGCTTTTAAAGCAGTATAGCCATAGATAAGATAACAGCAAGTAAGGCCGACCTTCCTCCTTGTACAATGGGGATGGCTGCACAGGGAGAGCTCTGTCCCATGCTCCTCAGACCCACTCCTTGCAGGTTCACTGCTGAAGGGCACCATGTCCCCTTTCTCAGTGGTATTGCCACTACCTCTGGGATGATGATGGGAGTATGGCCTGGGCAGTGCAAGACAGCATGCTCCATAGCAAAGGTTCCTCACCTGCAAGGTGATAGAGAAATATGTGATGCCAACAAGGCACCAGCAACTTTGTCACTTACTGCCTGAAAGTCCAGCATCTGCCCAGGGCTAGGAGTATCCAGCTTTGCTGGGGAGTTGTTGAGTAAACAGACACACAGATTTGCATACATAAAAGCTGTAATAGTTATTTTCCATATGGATTTGAAACTTCAGCATAGACCTTGAAACAATTTATTCAGGAGATTTACAGATAGCTTAAACACACAGCAGGCTGGGGAAGATTTTTTTCCTCAAAGTGAATAAATACTTTTCTGCTAATTAATTGCAGAGGAAATAGGAACAAGTACTAGTGTTTTAAGGAGAGAAAAGACAGACTAAAGTCAGCAGGAAGGCAGATATTGTTGAGATATGGTGTCCCAGGTGATTTGAGCACCATTTCCAGCTATACACAAGTTCTTTGTGACTGTGGGCATTGCACACAGTCTCTCTGAAGCTTACTTTGGTGCCATTTTACACCACGGTGGTTAGAGATGGGCATGCATGACACATCATAGCCCGTGCACGTGTTGATGAGTACATTCTGTGTCCAGTGCCTCCCAAACAATTGCAGTAGTCTAGATTCAGGTCTCCTCTTCCAAACCAAACCTGGAATTAGTAATGGTTGTAGCCCGTATTCTTGACAGTACTAATCGAAACAAGCATACATTGGCTATTCTCATGAAAGAAAACCTAGTTCAGAGCCTCTGTTCCCACACCGAAAAATGACCATCAGGAATATTTTTTAGAATTTATTGGGCCTAACTTCATCTGGAAGTTTGATTTGCTATGATGATTCTCTTTCTGATACACTCTTTCCAGTGCGATTGTGTTTCCAATGAACGATTCCTAACTAATTAGAAATAAAAGGCAAACTCTTGAATGTGGGGTCAAACTCATATTATGTGCATGAAGCACTCTATCAGTCACTCACTTTCACTAACCAGGAAGGAAGAGAGAGAGTTAATTGCCTTTTCCCTAATGGGATGTGCTCATGATGATGTGCAGGACACTGATATATCTGTAAATATAGAGGAATGTCTTGCCAAGTCCAGCTCTTGTCTGATTTTTGGTCTGACACCTGGAAACTTCAAAGCCTTGTCTAAGGAAGCTTTACTGGGAGTGACGCGTAGCATGGAATTGTTCCTTTTCCCAGCTGTGACAGTCACCAGACCCCAATCACATGGTCAAGACTTGCCAAAACAACACAAGGCAGCAGCAACAGTGTGTTTGCTGCACCTCCCTTGCCCGGTAAATTCTTAGAGAAAATTCATCCAGTAATAGCATTTTCCTTTGACTCTGGATTACAGTTGATTTTTAAAGGGCTATCCAATCTCATTTTAAAGCCTTTGACTGCTGGTGAGTCCCAAACCTGCTTTGCTGTGCTGCTCAATTACCCTCACAGCTGGGTGCCTGCTGAGACTATCCTCTGTCCCCTGAGAGCTGAAGGAAGACTCCTGGCTGGAGGTAGACTGCTGGCGGAAAATCTCATTTCCAAGGGACAAGTCTATAGCTTACTTTGGAAAAATAACTTGGCTTCAGCTGCATCATTTTTGCCAATGTCTTTGAATCATTTACCAGGTTCCCCTTCTTTCTTTCTCATGACGGAAGTATTGTTTGCTTTTACAACCTGTGTTTTGTTTTATTGAATATTTGCAAGATGTCTCAAATTTTCTCAAGTCATTTCAACTTATCCAGTGGTTAATTGCCTAGTTTCACTGTTTGCATGATGGCATCTGAACATTTGCCAGAGCTGAGACTGCAGTTTATGCAGAGTTCGTTTCCCAGAAGGTCATACTGCACTGTTTTTCCACTGTCATCCTCCCAGTCCACAAACAGTTCTTTTCAATCATTTTCCTTCTTGGCTTGGTTTTAACTCCAGTTAAATCCTGGTACCATTTCCATCAGCCTGTGCCAACTCCTGCAGGCATTCATACCTCTTCTTAAAAGTCCTTCCTTCAACCAGTGAGACAGACTCTGTCATGTAGATTCCACCCTTCCTCCCTGTGAAAGCGAACTACCAGCCCAGAGTTAAAACTGTCATTTAGTTGCCCACCGGTATACCCAAACCCAGCCCATTGCTAAAGGGGTATTATGACATCCAACAGCCCCCAGTCCCGCTTGTTCTTAGGACACGTCCTGTGCTGTGTTCATTAGATATGTCAGCAAGCAAGATTACTCTTACTGCTGAGCTCTGATGGGAAAGGATGAGAGGTAACTGGGCAGAGTTGGCTCATGCCAGTAAGAACACTTGGGTAAAAGCCAAGATGCTGCCACCATCTGCTGACTTCTATGTATGTATATCCTCTCTGTGGTGGCAAGAAGCACTAGTTTTGCCAGAACGGTGCATCTCAAAAGGTGGATGTAAACCCCTTGTACAATATGGGAGGTCTGTAGTGGCCTGTTATTTCCATCTTAGCATAACAGTTGCTTTGTGTCACAGCAACATATCTTTCTGTACATATACTAATAAGGCTGCTTTTCAGGGTACTCTGTTCTTTTGTGTCTGGAGACTTGTATTGCAATACAGACCCGAACACTTCCTGATTAGTGAACAGCTTTGTCATAACTGATGAAGTTAACAATGGGCCTTTTTCTTCATGCTTGTTTCAATGGATATTCTGATTTTTTTCGCTTTTCAGCTTATCCCTTGTTTTGTTCAGAGTATATCCCTGTTCATCCTGAGGGCCGGTTCTTTCCTCATGCCATCCACACCTTCCAACAGGATCCTTTGTGCTTTTTGCTTTCTTTTCTGTGTCCTTTTTCATTTTCTACTCTTTTTGCTTGGATCTTCATGAGGATCTTCTCACATATTGTTTGTTTTTACTTTCATACCATACCTTTTCTCTGACTGCAAAGTACTCTCAAGCTAGCAGCCAATACCTTTTCTACCTCTGAAACTTTAATCAAGTTCATGGTCTGAACCCAGCTCCATTAGAACCAGATGAATCTATACTTTCTCTGTAATTCCAGTAGCAATGAGTGGCTAAGCTTTCTGTGATTAGCGAGGGAGATTAGAAAGTTCAGAATAGCCAGCTGCCCCTGAAGTACAGCCACAGTGTTATGGGGAGAGTGGCATTCTTCAAACAAGGAGAAGCAGTATGATGCTCCTTTCAATTACACAAAGTTCATCATATGTAATTTCACTGGCCTGAACTGTGATTTACCCTGGGAGAGAAAAATGAGGTACTTACCTATGCCCATGACTTATTCTCTCCATGTCACCCCAAACAGAATATACACTATTAGATTGCCCACCACCTCCTGACTCTCCTTAATGGATATACAGTAGATGAGAACATGGTTTGAGGAAGATGATGCAGAGGAAACATCTACAGTCACAAAGCAAGTCTTTTAACATTGGCTCAGGATGCAAATTTGAGATAGGGTGAAAGTCTGAGAATCGTGAAGCTATGCCAGTGGGGACCATGAGAACAACTACAAGTGTCCAGCCTACACCATGTTCTTCTAACACACAGCTATTGCAGATGTTAAGATCTCATTCTTTCTAGTGCCAAGACAGTGCAGGCTTATAGAGACACTTCCTTTCTCTGGAGAGGCTTTGAAATTACTAAGCCATCTGTCTGCTGCCATCTGTTGTTGTCTTGGAAATGAATTTGTCAGGTCAGTTGGAAACAGATTTCAAATAAACCACGACTTTGAAAGATAATGCACAATTGCAGTTGGTGATGTCATCCTCCCACCGTGGTGCATCTGCCTCCCAGGAATTCCCAGCTGGTGCCTGCTTCTTCTGCGGGGAAAGTGTTCTCCAACAGGACTGCTGCTGGTAGTTCACATCCCTCTGAATGCCTGAGTGGCACACAGCCCCTCTGTGCATCACACTCATACGAGCTTATCTGTAGTTTTCTCTCCACCTTCCAGCCAGAAATAGTATGTATGCCGCAGCAGGTCCTACCCCTGTGTCCTGTGTTTGATGTTATGTGCAATGCTCATGTAATGGCTGCCAGTGCCGTGTTTCTCCTTGCCCCTTTGGTACCGGGGAGCTGTAATTAGCAAGCTGAGAGGGATATTAGACCTTGTAGTCATTAGCTGCATTCACTGTGCTTAGCGATGCATCTCTGAGTTACTTCATAAATCAAACATGAAACTGTTAGAGCTCAAGGAAGAGGTCAGCCATTCAGGCATAGCACTGAAGAGAGACAGTGGAGGCCAGTGAGACACAAAAGAGTGAGGTCCAGGTGATGAGAGGAAGATCATACTGCAAGCACAGAGCAGTGCATAAAGCCTGGGAAGGTCCCCCCCAGTTCTCGACCAGCCATACTGCAAGTACCTCAGCATAAGGCTTCAACCTGGGGTTGGACAGGCCAAAAACGCTGTATAATGCAGCATGGACGCCTACTATCACAACTGCAAGTCTAGGTGCAGTGGTCACCTTTATTGTGAGCAGCAGGTTCTGCTCTGTGAGGCACTTCTGGGGAGCAAAAAAAGTAGAGTTCTTTGGTGGGACCAGTTGTGTCTCCTTTCTGCCCCCATTTAAAAGGCAGTTCTGCAAACCCTCCATCACTATTATGTTCAGTGACTTCTCTCATGTTGTCTCTACTACCACGGGTTTTCAAGTTTTCCTTGGGGATGATGGAAAAAGGCTCCTTGAACAGCGTGTTACTGTTACAGACAAGTGCCTCATCCAGCACCTGGGCATTAGGGTTCATGTATCTACCAAAGAAATGAGAAGCGCATGGAGGAGCAGGAGGATGCACAGGACCTGCCTTTTCCTGCATTGCCTTTGGAGTCAAGTCACAGTGCCAGGTCTGCCCTTGGAAGCACCTTCAGGACAGGAGTTCAGCCCCTGTGGGCAGTGGAAGAACTAAACCTTGAGGAGATTATTTATTTAATGTAGTAGCAGGACCATTCCAGACAGTTTGCGGTATACGCATCCTTTGCAAAGGGTGAGCTGCCCCATGGCTACTGCATCTCGTCAGATGGTGATAAGGTTCACACGAATGGTCAATGGGTTTGGAAATATCCTATATTTCCTCTTGGCATGGATCAAACCATGCAGCAACTCTGCATTTGAAGGTAGACGTAGGTACAATCCCAAGAAAACAGTACCAGGTGAATTGCTACCTCCTGGCAAATAAGAAATGGCTCATTCTTAAGAATTATACAACTTTAATATTTAACAATAGTCTAGTCCACTCAGGCTCAGCTAACACTGCTGTGAAGGAAGAGAAGTAGAAGACATTCCCAGCAACAGTGCTCTTCCCCACTCCTCCCTGCCTGCATCAAGCAGACAGAAATCTTCCTTTAAGTTCCTTTGCCTGGACACAGATCTGAGCAGAAAAGGCAGAGTGACTGATCCAAGTGAGGATGTGTTACTGTTTTGCACAGAAATCAATCCTGCCTTGCTACAAATGTCAAAGGGCCATCTGAGATGACAATGAAAAATACTAACAGTACATTTACTTCAAAGGAGAGCAGAGTAGAAGAGACAGTTTGGGGAATAATGTGAGCAGAATGTTTTCTAAAGGGTCACTGTACCTGATCAGCAGCCTTCTTCTCAACTCCCATAAGCTAAGTCCCCAGAAATCTGCACACCCTGGATCTTTGTCCCTTCCTCCAGCTGTTGGTGCCAGAATTCATTGGCATGGGTCCCACTAGGCTCATCAGCAGCTTCAGGAGGAAAAAGAACACAGCTAAGTTTGGTACTCATGTGCACAGGTGCCAGTAGCCCTGGGACTGGAGGGACATCAGTTTTTGAACCTGTCACCCGTGTTATCTGAAAATGTGGTCAAAACTCATGACAGTTCCTTATTCAGCATTGTCATCGACTACTCAGTGGAAGTCAGGCCACTCAGATGGATGCCCTGTCTGTTAGGTCAGAAGTCACAAACAGGCATTTGCCTTTTTCATAGAATCATAGAATGGCTTGGGTTGGAAGGCACCTTAAGAATCACCTCCAACCCCCCTCCTGCATGCCGGGCCACCAACCTCCATATCTAATACTAGACCAGGCTGCCCAGGGCCCCATCCAACCTGGCCTTGAACACTTCCAGGGATGGGGCATCCACAACATCTCTGGGCAGCCTGTTGTGGCACCTCACCACTTTCTTGGTAAAGAACATCCCTTTGATATCCAACCTAAATCTTCCCTCCCTCAACTTAAAACCATTTCCCCTCATCCTGCTATTATCTACCCTTGTAAAGAGTTGACTCCCCTCCTGTTTTATAGGCTCCCTTTAGGTACAGAAAGGCTGCAATTAGGTCTCCTCGCAGCCTTCTTTTCTCCAGGCTGAACAAGCCCAGCTCCCTCAGCCAGACCGTAGGGGAGGTGCTCCAGCTCTCTGATCATCTTTGTGGCCCTCCTGTGGACCCCGTCCAACAGCTCCCTGTCTTTCTTGTACTGGGGGCCCCAGACCTGGATGCAGTACTCCAGATGGGGCCTCACAGGAGCAGAGTAGAGAGGGACAATCACCTCCCTGTTCCAGCTGGCCACTCCTCTTCTGATGGAGCCCAGGATACCATTGGCCTTCCAAGCTGCAAGAGCACACTGCTGGCTCATGTTAAGTTTTTCATCCACTAGGACACCCAGGTCCTTGTCTGCAGGGCTACTCTCAAGGACTGCTCCTTCTAGTCTGTATGTATGCCTGGGATTCCTCGGGCCCAAGTGCAAAACCTTACACTTTGCTATGTTGAACCTCATCAGATTCACCCAGGCCCACCTTTCTAATCTGTTGAGGACCCACTGAGTGGCATCCCTTCCTTCCATTGTGTCAACCACACCAATCAGCTTGGTGTCATCAGCAAACTTACCAAGCGTGCGCTCCATCATTGATGTCATTGATAAAGATGTTGAAGAGCACCGGTCTCAAGACAGTCCCCTGGGGGACACCTGGCCTCCACCTGGACGTAGAACCATTGATTGATCCTCCTGGGCATAGAACCATTTTCCTAAAGAAAGGAACAAGATTACTGGAACAGGGAGCTCACAGTTGAAAACCAGAGCAGCAAAAATTGCCCAGGAATCTTTTTGGCCAGCTTACAAGTCTGATCACCACCTTCTACTTGCTGGCTTATGCCCTCTGCTTCATGTGCCAGTTGCTGGGGATCCAGCAGCTATGCACCCAGCCCTCTCCAGGAATTAGAGGGATGCTTGATTACATGCTGAGAAGTCACAGGTGACTATACTACCATAGCTTGTGACTTTGGAGCTTTTGGAAAGGAAGCCCTCTTTTCTTCTGAAGTAGAAAGTAGATGAGTTTGAAGAGCTTCCAGTAGGCAGAACAGCTTATGCTGCTCTCATCCAGAAAATGGAGTGGGTATTTATAAAGCAAAATGTGAAAGCTATCCAGCTGAAATTGTTTCGTGATTCAGATTAAGAGCTGCATTGCTCTGCAGTGTACACTGACAAAGCTTTGTGGGTGTGAACAAAGCAGCACCAGTTTTACACTCACTGCCAACACAAACAAGCAGCTCTCTGCCTCAAGCTTAATTACCCATCCCATTCTTTTAAGCTAAATAATTTTCTTCCAGTACTCAACATACCCAGCTTGTTAATTAATTGCTCTTTATCCTTTGTGACTTCCCATTACTCCCTTTTTCCAAGACACAATTCAAATAGTAACTTCCATTTCTTTTTCTCTTAGCAGTTGACAAACTCATGTTTAAATTGATGCTGTTGTGGTTTAACCCAGCAGGTAGCTCAGCACCACAGTCATTCAATCACTCCCCTCTACTTCCTAGTGAGACAGGGGAGAGAATTGGGAAAAAAAGAAGTAGAACTCATGGGTTGAGATTAAGACTATTTATTAATACATAAAAGGAAGAGAGAGAAATAATAGTAATGATAATTATTTTTATATATGTATTTACAAACCAAGTGTTGCACAAGCAATTGCTCATCATCTGTCAACCAATGCCCAGCCAGTCCCCAGGCAAGGGTTGCCTGCCTGGACAAATCCACACTGCTTTTCAAGCTTTTTTTTGCATGACACCATATGATATGGAACATCCCTTTGACTAATTTGTGTCAGCTGTCCTGGTTCTGTCATAAAAAATACAAATAAAAAACCATAAAAAATACATAGCTTTCCCCTGCTTCAGACAATTCCAAACCCTCCAAACCCTCTGTCTTCTCTCAGCTCCTTGTGCCCTCAGTTCTCTTGCTGGCAGGACAGTGCAAGAAGCTGAGACACTGAAATGTCCTTGGCTGTACAGCACTGCTCAACTAAAATGTTGGTGTGTTACCAACATCGTTTTTTCCCTAAAGCCAAAACTTAGCATCATACCAGCCACTATGGAGGAAAAATCAACTCTGTCCCAGCTGAAGCCAAGACAACTGTTACACAACATGCCAATATTCCTTGATGCTTTGTTGATTCTGTACAATTTTCGTTCCCTGACAATGTGTTCCTTTTTACTATGTCTGATTTTTTTGTTTGTTTTCTTCTTCTAAAACACACTCTAAAACAACCTGTTCACAAGTCAGTTATTGTAGAAAATCTGACCTCCAGAGAAAGACTTCAGAAACTCAGGTACTTTAGCTTACACAAGAGGAGAGAAACTGATTCAATTGCTGTTCTGGACTATGTATCCGGGCAGTAGACTTTCAGAAATCTAGATTAATTAAAAAAAAAACAAAAAAAACCAACAACAACAACAACAAACAAATACAAAAACCACCACCCCAAACTCCCATCTCTCCAAGCTCCAAAATGCAAACTCTGATAGCTTCCCATCCGTCTTGCCTTGAGCGGGTATCACTGAATCATACAATCAAAGAATGGCTTAAGTTTGAAGGGACTTTAAGATTACCTGCTTCCAACCCTCTGCTGTGTGCAGGGGTGCCCCCACAATCTCAGGCTGCCCAAGGCCCCATCCAACCTGGCCTTGAATGCCTCCAAGGATGGGGCACCACAGCTTCTCTCGGCAGCTGTGCCAGGGCCTCATCATCCTCTGAGTAACTAATTTTGTCCAAATATCTTACCTAAATCTCCCCTCTTTTGGTTTAAAACTGTTCCCACTTGTTCTATATGTATCAGACCATATAAAAATTTGGTCGTCTTCCTGCTTGTAAGTCCCCTTCAGGTACTGGAAGGCATCAATGAGGTCTTTCCAGAGCTTTCTTTTCTACAGACTGAACAAGCCCATCTCCCTCAACCTTACACATATCTGGGATTGCCTCAACCCAAGCACAACAACTTACACTTGGCCTGGTTGAAACTCACTGTGTTCTCACGTACCCACCTCTCAAGCCTATCAAGGTCCCTCTGAATGCCCTCCTTTCTATTGTGTTGACTGCACCACTCAGCTTGGTGGCATCAACAAACTTGCTTGAATTCAAGTATCCTTGAATCTGAATGCAGAGCAGAGAACATGATTATGCAATTGCAGCAATCAGTCCCTGGGATGGTGTCCCCGGCACACAGAAGATTCTGTATGTCTGAAGTATTTTAAGACACATATGGGTGTTTCAGAGATGCCACTTCAGCAACAACAGGAGGACAACTGATGTAATCTGCCTGTACTTCTGAAAGGTTTTTGGCACAATCCTACATCACACCTTTATCTCTAAAATATATGTATTTGAAGGGGGGATTATTCTGATAAAGAATTGGTTGAATGGTCACAGCCAGAGGCTGTGGTCAATCACTCAATGTCTAGATGGAGGCTGGACGTGGATGGTGGCCCCCAGGGTTCTGCCATTGGATGGGTTTTCTTCAACATCTTTATCAATGACATAGACAGTAGGATTGAATGTGCCCTCAGAAAGTTTGCAGATTATGCCAAGTTGAGTGATGCTGTTGATACAACAGAAAGAAAGGCTGACACCCAAAGGGATTGGAACAAACCTGAGAAGTGGGCCTGCATGAACCTAATGAGACTCCATGTGTGCTGCATGTCGGTTGAGGCAATCCCAGATATGTGTACAGACAGAGAGAAGAGAAGGCTTTGGGGAGACCTCATTGCATCCTTCCAGTGCTTAAAGGGAGCTCATGAACAGGAGGGTGACTGATGTTTCCACGGTTTGACATTGATAGGACCAGGGGAAATGGATTTAAACTAGAAGAGGGGAGATCTTGACTAGATTTTAGAAAGAAATTCTGTGCTCAAATAGTGGTGAGGCACTCGCACAGGCTGTCCAAAGAAGCTGTGGATGCCCCATCCCTGGATGAGCTCAAGGCCACGTTGAATGGAACCCTGGACAGCCTCATCTGGTAGAAGGTGCGACCATCCATGGCAGGGGGATTAGAACCAGGCAATCTTAAGGTCCCTTCCAACCTAAGCCATTCAATGATTCTGTGGTTTTTCTTTAGTAGTTTCGAAGCCTGAGCTGTGGAAGTCAGAGAGAAAAAGAATCATCAGTCCTTTATGGTAGCCTTAAGAATGACACCACTATGCATGCCTCCCACATTAATTTTTCTGGTTATTGACACACAGCTGCACTAAATCCAGCATCCCTACATTCAGAGCTTTCTACCATATATTGGAGCACGCAAAAAGGCTGTTGTTATTGATTAGGTGATAGCTACAGTCCCTCTCCTAAAAGTGAATCAGTCTGGTAGGCAGCACCAATCAAGCAAGAGCATGTATCCCAGCTCTCAAAAAGTTATCCATCTGCAGTCACAAACGTCAGGAAGAATTTCAACTGAGATATGTTTTGTGGTACTTTTTCTATTCCACAATTGCAATGTCAATTGAAAGCTAAAGATGACAGCAATGTTGGGCTGAACAGCTCAGAGGTATAATTGGATATGAAATGAAAATTAGTTTTGATGTAAAAGGATATCTCAGCTGTATGCCCTCCTATATTTACCACGCTCTCACCCTCTCCCCAGATCTCTTTATTGTTGCCTTTTATGGAGCAGCTGAATCAGAGCTCCATCTTCTTTATTGTGCCTGGGAACTGATTGCTTTGATCATGTTGAAACGTGGTATTGCACTAATGATCACTAAACCCCACCTTTGATGTTGGTTGTGAATGTGCTGCTTTGCCAGAAGAGAGAACTTAAATGCTTTTGTTTTCTGATTATTGTCTGTCATGTTTAGGAACAACAACAGCAAGATGGGAATAAAGCATGAATACTTAATGGAATGAAAAATTAAGTGACTGCCTGGCCCCCGGCATCCACTGCCATATGGATTCTGCAGGGGCAAGGCAGAGTGCTCCACTGTGTGCTGGATCATGGGGAAGGGGCTCTGCCCAGTGTGATGTGGCGGAGATGCTCTGTTCCAGCAAGCACCACCAGCACACTGGTGTGTAAGATCACTGAAAAGGTAAAGTACAACAAGTCCTCTGCGGCACTAACTGGCATGGAGAGAACCAGCAGACCCCCAGCACTGCTTTGTCTGGCCATGGTCCAGCCCTTTCCAAACTCTCTGTTCTGCTGTAATCTGTCTTGGCATTTAAACTATGCTTATCCCCATGGCATCCAACTGCTTTACAGTGTAGGAAAGTATACGCTGTGGCTAGATCTGTTGCCAGTGAAAAACAGCATTGTTACAAGAGCTCTTATTGCTTCCAGGCACTTAAATAATCCTGATGGATAGTGCTCCAGAAGGTGCCACGCAGTCCTTGAGCTCTGCCAAACCAGTGAAGTATGCACACTATGAATAGCTTACCTGATGTAGCTCTTTTCTTTGGGTACGAGCCCTGCTACTCACTTGTTCACATTTACAGCTGAAGTTTGGCCTGATCCTCTGCTTTTTTCCATGGCCTCTGCTTCTGCAGCCTCTGTAAGTTTGTCACAGATGGTCTTGAGGAGAAGCATTGTCGTGAATGGTGCTTGGTAACTGAAGAGCTCACATTCTCCACAGCATGGTCTAAGCCTTTCCTACAGTCCTCATCAGCTGAACGAGACCGATATCTCAACAAGACATTAAAAAACTTGCTTTGGGTAGGGAACGACTCCATATTTGAACCAAGATTCTTCTCCACAATCTTGTTGCTATATATTTACTTATGTTTCCAGGATCATTTGAGCTGTCACATCCCTGTAAGACAGTTTTTCAAGTTAAGCAAGATTCAGATTTTCTGTATCACTATTCAACTATTCATTGCCTTGCATGAAGGATTTTTATCACAGAATCCAATGCAGTCAAGATGCAACAACCTGTCACCTTTGAGAAAGCAGAGCTCTGTCATACCAAAGTGCAGTGAGGCAACAGTAACAACCAAATGAGAGACCTAGTCTGCTTGACAGCTCCATTACATGCTGTAGTAAATTCTTTCAATAATTTTAAATGTGCTTTGCCTCATTTGGTTATGTCATTTTCCTGAGCCCTGTCATATCACACACACCAACTTTTAAATTTGTCATCTCAAATAACTTCTTTCAAAGCCATTTTGAACAAGGACAATACTGGTGTTCCCACATGCATATAAATATTTAATTTTTTCTAAAGATATCTTTAGAAAGACATTGGGAACGATATTTTTTTCTTTATCTATTTTAAGGATGGTATATTAGTTTCAATAATACATATATGTAGCATCATATATCAGGAATGGCTTTTGTGCTGTACTTTCCTAGGATGACATGTAGCACGAACTTCAGACCAATGCATACATGCTACATTTGTGATATGCTCATATTAGAGCAGCCCAAACCTTTCAGGTAGAATATTTCCACAAAATAAATATGCCAGTTGTCAAAAAGTAAATATTTCCAAAAGAAAAACACTGATTTCAGCCACACTAAATCTCAGAGAATCACAGAATAGTTGTAGTTGGAAGGGACATTTGGAAGTCATCTGGTCCAACCCCCGCTCAGTCAGGGACGCTTAGAGCATGCTGCCCAGTGTCACCTCCAGGTGTGTTCTGAAGATCACCAAGGAGGAGACTCTACCACCTCTATGGGCAACTCACGCCAGTACTCTGCCACAAACGCAATGCAGAAGTGCTTCCTACTGTTCAGACGGAATCTTCTGTGTTCCAGCTTGTGCCCTCTGCCTCTTATTGTGTCTGTGGGCACCACTGAAAGGAGCCTGGCTCCATCCACTTGGCATCATCTCTTCAGGTATTTTGCACATGCGGTTTTCAATTCTGAGACTAGACTACAAAATTATGGAGAAAATTATCCTGGGAGTTATAGAAAAAAGCCTACAGGACAGTGCATTTATTGGCCACAGCCAAGAAGGGTTCATGAAGCGCTCTATTAAAGCTTTCCAACAGAAGCCCAGCTCAGAGTGTCCAACCATTGCAATCTTTGGCTGTTCTGTTCTGTTGACTTAACAGAAACATACTACTTCCACACTGCTGGCATGGAATTAGTAGAAACTCTTCTTGCAAAGCACTGGTAGAATGACTTTCATTCAAACTTCAGAAATTCCTAAAGCATAAAATTGATGTTACAGGGATTGCAGTTTGCATCTCCTAAGATTCCTGCTGAACAAAGTGTCTGGAGAACAGATAGTAGCACAGACCTCTTGTAACACTTATGAGGTTGCCTAGTGGTAGAAGAGCTGTTGCTTTTTAGGTCTCTTATGAATACAACACTATCCATGCTGCAAACATTACAAAGCATCCACCTCCTTGAAATTGCAGCAATACTGTGAAACATATTCCATCTTGCCATTACACTGTGTCCCCAACCAAGTACTTCTTTTCATGACAGGCATCTCCAAATTTCTCTTCCCTTAAAAATAAACCGTTTGCTACCCACGTCTTCTAAGTGTACATTTCATGAGAAGGGCGCAGATTGTTCCACTAGCACCTGGATGGGAAGCTCTCAGAGGAGGGCTCTTCCCTTGTTTTGCATATTACAGGAACATGACTCGAGCTGCTCTAGAAAACTACTTTCAAAAGCTGTGTTCCTCAAAATACACATCAATCCCTGGCAGGTAAGTGGGCAGGGAGTGCAAGGACCTGCTCAGCAGATCAATGCACATCAGCTATTGATTCACAGAAGCTTACAAACACACAGAGATGTTTGCTGGCATCAGCCTGGTCCAAATGGAAATGTTTCCTGCTATTCCCAACTCCACACCTGCTGCTTTCCTGTCTTTATTCAGATTTACAAGTAACTGTTTACTTTCTTGCTAATTATACCGAATTGGATGGGGTGCCAGATAAATCAGAGACGTGATCTCCACCCAACCCTGCATCTCCCTGGTGAGGCCACATCTAGAATACTGCGCCCAGTTCTGGGCTCCCCAGTTCAAGGCAGACAGGGAACTTCTGGAGAGAGTCCAGCAAAGACCAACAGCTGGGCTATTTTCAGTAGTGCCTGGCAAGAGAGTAAGAGACAATGAGCTCAATCTGAAACACAGGAAGTTCTGTCTCCATGTGAGAAAAAACTTTTTCACCTCGAGTGCAACAGAGCACTGGAACAGGCTGCACAGAGAGGTGGTGGTGTGTCCATCACTGGAGATACTCAAAACCCACCTGGATGTGATCCTTGGCAATGCTCTACGTGACCCTTGAAGCACAGGAGTTAGGCTAGATAACTCCAAGTAGTCCCTTCCAACCTCAACCATTCTGTTATTCTGTGAAGTCAGTGTGACACATTGAATTTTTGTAACCAGCAATTTTACACCACAATGCTACATATAAATGCAATCTTTTCCTCTGACAAAAAGTCGGTATCCTAATCAAAATACCCTAACCTCAAATCTTGCTTTGATGCTAAAGCCTAAACCTGGAGTCCCTCTGCCTTACTCTTACCCAAACTCTTGCCCCAGCCCTAAACAAACCCAACCCACAAAGTGAGCCTGTGCCATAAACACTGATCAGATATACTGTGCAGAACTCTGAACCCTCTCCTAAAATATGTCTACTCCCCCACCTTGAAAGGCTAATCCCTGAACCCTGACCAGAACATACTGACTTCAAAGCCTTCTATATCCAAAATCCAATCCCCTCACCATTGTCTTCTCTCCTAGCTCTACCCTAAGGTGTTTGGCTCCTTGGAACAGGGAGGGATCCTGAGATCCCAGAGCAGTCACCATGTGCTGGGAGAGGGGAGGAACATGAGGTGACATATATCTAATCTGCTTGAAGGCCACATGGAGGAGATGGGCGGGAATGTTACGGCAATGACAGTGTCAGCTCTTTTTCAGACCCTCATGGGTCAGTAGGAGGGATGTGGCTGTGAAGGTGGCTGGGAGCTCACTTCTGTCTCTGTAAGTGATGGGCTGACATCAGGAGGGTGCTGAGAAAGCGACTGTGAGGTCATTTGTTGCAGAAGTGGCTGGCAGGTCAGCCCAGGACTCAGGGCTGGGATCTGGGCTTTTAGAGCAACATCTGCCAGCAACGTGATTGGCGCATTGCTGCTTAGGTCACCTCGGCCTAAATACCTGATAGGTCTCACACAGAAAGCGAGTTGTTATGTCCATTCTGGCTGAGTATGTGACTGGTTGTGTATGAGAAGCTGAAAGGCCAACAGCAGGAACATGACTTGGAATATCATGGTGAGACTAATTCTGCCTCATCAGCCGACAGCAGGTCACAAGAAGGCTGATGGGCTGGGATATATGCTTGAAGGGTGCTTTCTGAGATAATGGAACTTTACTTGATTATGGAAAGCAGCAGGAGAGAGGTACACTGCCACCAAGTGCAGCTTGAAAGGTGGAGACTGGGCCTGAGTAGGATGAACATCCCACGAAAGGCAGAGATCACTCAGAGGAAGCCTGTGATCAGTGCATGGAGCTGGGAGTTAAGGAATAGCCAGTGAGGGTGGAGGGAAGTGCCAGGGCATGTGGTACTGGCCTGAGACTGACAGCCATCATAGAGCACTCATAGGATCTTCAGGAGCTCCAGGTGGGTCCTGAGCAGAAAGCAGTTGCACATTTGGTGTGGCACAAGCAACCTGTGTCCCAGTAACTACACCACACCCCAATTTTATATTCACATTGCTTTCAGAGAAAGCCAGCACACAACTCCCCTTGAGGTCAGTATTTTTGTATATGTATATAAAACAAAACAGTCTTTCTCTCCATAACTTTGTTTCTTCCTTTAGTTTTTTGTTTGTTTTTCATAATAAAAAAAACACAGATATCTGTAGCACTGAACCCTAGAGCATGTGCATCCAAACTTTTGGCATGCCTGGGCCTCACAGAATGAAGAGGAATTGTCTTGGGCCACATACAAGATAAATAATATAGACAAATAATTCAGTTAATGTACATAACCAGCAAAACATTTTTTAAAATACTTTTTATTAAAAGATATAAGAGAAAAAAAAAAAAGCAACCAAACTAGTGAGATATTTGATAGTCTGATAAAAGTCTGGTAGATAGACATGATCAGATTTTTCTTGGAATTGAATATCTGATTGCAACTCTACACATTCCATTTGAAAATTTGCATGTAACTTATTTATGTCAACTGAAAATGGAGTTGTAAATATACAAAAAAATTCAGTGATTTTTTTGCAATCTTGAAACTTATTCTCAAATCCCTTTATCAAAATGGAAAGCGTAGCTGCATATTTTTCACTGTTCACAGGACTGTTTTTAGACATTGCATTAAAATGCACAGTTATTTGCCATCACTTGAGTCAGAATTGCACTGTGCCTTCCCCATGTCCTGGTTTCAGACCAGACAGTGCTGATCGCACACACTGAAGGCCTTGGGGGTCCTGGTAGATGAGCCAGCAGCGTGCGCTTGCAGCCCAGAAGGCCAACTGTGTTCTGGGCTGCATTAAAAGTGGATTGGCCAGCAGGGAGAGGGAGGTGATTGTGCCCCTCTACTCAGCTCTTGTGAGGCCCCATCTGGAGTACTGTGTCCAGGCCTGGGGCCCCCAGTAGAGGAAGGACGTGGAGCTCTTGGAGCAGGTCCAGAGGAGGGCCACTGAGATGATCAGAAGGCTGGAGAAGAAATTCTACCTAATGCCCAATCTAACAGTCCTCTGATGCAACTTTGGACCATTTCCTCAAGTCCTATCACTTGTCACCTGAGAAAAAATGATGACACCCTCCTCGATACTCCCTACTTTCATTTGGTTGTAGAGAACAATAACATCTCCCTTAAGCCTGCGTTTCTCTAGGCTAAACAACCCCGGTTCCCCCAGCCACTCCCCATACGTCTTCTTTTCTAGTCCCTTTATCAGCTTCATTGCTTTTCTCTGTACAGTTTCCAGCAACTTAATATCCTTCTCACGGAGAGGGGCCCAAAACTGAGTTCATTACTTTAGGTGCAGTCTCACCAGTGACAAGTACAGAAGATTGATTCCTTCCCTAGTCCTTCTGGCCACATTATTTCTGATACAAACCAGGATGCTGTTGGCCCCTTTGTCCACACAGGCACACTTCTGGCTCATGTTTAGCCATCTGTGAACAAGCGCAGTTGTGTCCCTGAGCCTATACCACTGCATGGGGCCCTTGTGACCCAAGTGCAGCACCCAGCACTTAACTTTGTTGAATGTCATGAGAGTGAACTTGACCCATGTATCTGGCTTATCCAGATCCATCTGCAAGGACTTCCTACCCTTAAGCAGATCAACAATTCCACCTAACTTGGTGTCATCTGAAATCTTACTGAGAATGCACTCGATCCCACTATCTGGGTAAATGATAAAAATATTAAATAAAACTGGACAAATATGGAACATGTTCTGGCACAGGGTGAGTCAGACTCCAAGGTACTGACTACTCATCCACCAGAGGAATGCAGGGTGAAAAGCTTCAGTGAAATGTTCTATTTTTGTATAATGAAATTTGCTCTAGTATTATCACAACTGTTTCACCTATTTTTCCATGTAGCATAAGTATACTTATGTATGTACCTGTCTGTATAGGCATATATATAGGTAAATGTAAATGTATGTCCATTCACTCAACACTCAAGTACCTTTCTTAGCAACACTCTCAAAAGGGGGAAGTCTCATCTAAGGAATTTCTGTTGCTTTTGTCACCATATTCCGTGCCCCACAGGGCACTGGGACCATGTTTCACTTTGTTATCTAACTCATGCTGACAGTGTATTTAGAGAAGCCATACAATCATAGAATTTCTTGGGTTGGAAGGGACCCTGGGGATCATCAGGTTCCAACCCCCCTGCCACAGGCTGTGCCACCAACCTCCAGATCTGGTACTAGACCTTTATGCCATCCCTTCTCAACTCTTGCTAATTCTAGCCCCAGCTGAGCTTTGACTTCCCTGGCTCCATTCCTGCACCCACAGGCCCAGTGTCCATTTTCCTCCTTGGCCCACTGTTCCCTCTTTATGTTCTCTTCACTTTCTTCTGGTATTTGAACTCCTAAGTCAGGAGTCTCTGTTCACCCATAATGGTGTCCTGCTAGGCCCTGCTTGACTCCCTGCACATCAGGTAGGTATCTCAGCATATAGCTGAGATACCCTTTTGCATCAAAACCAGTTCTCATTTCATATCCAATTATATCTCTGATCTGTTCAGCCCAACGCTGCTGTTATCTTTAGCTTTCAACTGACATTGCAAATTGTGGAACAGAAAAGGTACCACAAAGCGTGTCTGAGTTGAAATTCTTCCTGACGTTTGTGACTGCAGATGGGTAATCTTTTGAGAGCTGGGATACGTGCTCTTGCCTGGTCGGTGCTGCCTACCAGACTGATTCACTGGACACTGGACAAGTATTTCTGCACTGCAGCTTGATCAGAGCCCTAGCATCCCCCTTTTTGTTACTTTTCTCCTCTCCCCTGCCATTAATATGTGCTTTACTCCATGGTAAATGTCTCAGAGTTCCCCAAGATCCTGGAAGAGGGAAAATCTATACAAAGTCTTCAAAAAGGCAAGGAAAATGCTAGGGTTTCAGTGAGGAAAATGAGAAAACAGGGACTAGAAGCTGCTGGAGATGCTGCTCATCTTAGTCCGTGGTCTGAAAATAAGTATCACATTATCAGTAAAAAGCCCAATTAGGTTGTTTAAAATGTATTTGTGCTCTGCAGGAGGAGTGATATAATTGCACGGAGTGGGATGCACAAAGAGACAAACTTTCAGAAGAAGGCTCATTTGCTGAGCCACGCAGCAGGGAAGGCAGCTTCAGCTCCCTATTCCTACAGAAATATCAGCAAGCCCAAACTGAGTTCAGTTCCCATTCATAAAATGGAAGTGACGACAGAGACACACCGCACCAGGAGATCAGGAAGCTTCTATACAGGTCTCCTTCAATATTACAGAACAGAGGAGAGAGGTAAAATCAAAATACTTCTGATATGTAGGACATCAAAATGGACTGTGCTTCCTTGCCATTAGGAGTCATAAATAGTCAGTCTGTTGGCTATATCACACAAAAGGTTTGAGCCAAAATTTTATGAGAGATTCAAAACAGAAAAACCTTGATTTATTTTGAAAAATAAAATATATTTGTTTCTTTCTGCATATCTGAGAAAAAAAAACAAACAAACAACGCCCTTCCCACCCCCCCAAAAAAAGGAAAACAGAAAGAAAAAAGAAAAAAGGAAAAAAAACGCTTGATTTTAGATTCATTCTTCAGTTTTACTTGGTGTCACAAGGCTGACACATTCTTAATTCCATGGCAATTAGCTGGTATTATCACTGTCTTGTTTTAGAAGTGGCCAAAGATGAGGAATTGGTTGATTCATCAAAAAAAAAAAAAAAAAAATCAAGTTTTTGGCTGCACAAATGTGATTCTGTGATTCTAAATAATTAACTTGCCACCAATGCCCAGTAAATGCAATTCAAATAATGTTGTTGTTTTGTGTTTTTTTCACTTAGTGAAAAAATCAGCACTTGGAAAAGAAGGTGTTTCCAATCATAGTGAAGGGGAACCAGAGTAAGGGGAATTGTAGAATCATAGAATGGTTTGGGTTCGAAGGGACCTTTAAGATCATCTAGTTCCAACCCCCTGCTACAGACAGGGACTCCTCCCTCTAGACCAGGTTGCTCAAAGCCCCATCCAGCCTGGCCTTGAAGGCTTCCAGAGAGGGGGCATCCACAGCCTCACTGGACAAAATGTTCCAGTGTCTCACCACCTTCACAGCAAAGAATTTCTTCCTAATATCTGGTCTAAATCTGCCCTGTTCCAGTTTTAAGCTATTTTAAGCAATTTCCCCTCATCCTGTCACTACCTGACCTTATAAAAAGTGCCTCCCCAGCTTTCCTGTAGGATCCCTTCAGGTGCTGGAAGGCCTCTATAAGATGCTCCTGGAGCCTTCTCTTCTCCAGACTGAAGAGCCCCAGCTCTCTCAGCTTGTCTCCATAGGTGAGGTGCTCCAGCCCTCTGATCATCCTTGTGGCCATCCTCTGGACCCACTCTAGCTGTTTGATATTCTTCTTTTGTTGGGAGCCCCAGAACTGGTAAATTCTTACTTGGAACATACCAAAGCCAAGGCTTTGGGGTAAAATGAAATGAAATGAAATGAAATGAAATATAAAATAAAATAAAATAAATAAAATAACCAAAAAAGAGTCCTCTAGTCCACAGGACATCAAGTTAAGAAGTATTAAAGCTTCAGACATCATCTTTTCCGTACCTAAAGAGGGTCTATGAGAAAGAAGGGGACAGACCATTTAGCAGGTTCTGTTGTGGTAGGACAAGGGGAAAGATTTCATACTAAAAGAGGAGATTTGGATTAGATGTAAGGAAGAAGTTTTTTACAGTGAGGGTGATGAGGCACTGGCACAGGTTGCCCAGAGAGGTAGTGGATGTCCTGTCCCTGCAGACATTCAGTGCCAGGATGGATGGGGCTCTGAGCACCTAATCTAGCTGTCCTTGTAGTGTCTAGCTTCCAACTCAGAACACTCTATGATTCTATGAAAATAAAAAGTGCTTGAGCTTTGTTCTGAAATCCTTGTTTAAATATTCCAAGTGCTCACATTAACTGGAAAAATGCTGAATTTGGACTCGTTTTGCAATAGCACTTGTCAAGCCCTTATTCTACACTGTGAGTCATGGGCGCCATAGTTTAGGAAAAGTTCCCTTGCCACTCCAGACGATCAAGACCGAGGCTGGGCCTGATCAGGAGCACCAGAAGATGCACACCCCAACGGAGGGTAAGGCTCCCCCGAGTGGGATCCGGAGTGGGACCGCGACTGTCGTAAAACTAAGCCAACAGTGCCCTCGAGTGTTGGAAATAAAAATCACATCTCGGGTGAGTATGGTCCCACCTCTACGTGCTCAGTGCTCCAGATAGCCATCATGGCAGCAGAAAAAAAAAGGTTAAAAAAATTCAAGTAAAAATAATGAAAAATGCAAAAGATGTAATATGATCTCGCTGTTTAACTATTTGGCTACTTTTTGCTTTCAGAGCTAATCCCTCATTAACCTTACCCCAAAGGCAATGTTACCTCTTCCCTCCTCAGAGGCCAATGCTCTTGACTTTGTGCACACAGAGATTTCTGTCATGCTCTATGACTTCCTTTAGAACCAAAACACCCATCTGTCTTCTTCAGTCTGGGAAGATATCCGTGGGCTTCCTTGTGGCTGTTGTACCACTATTCACATACAAGGTGCTTTGCTCCTCACCTTAGGTTCAGGACCATCCTGACACAATCTTTACAAGCGATGTTAAAATCTTTCTTTGTCTTCCTAATGGCATGAAGCTGAGGGGTAACACAGCAGAGTTTAAGATAACTGTATTGTGCAAACAGAGAATAATACATAAAATTAATTATGGCGTTACTGAAACAAGAAAACTAGTTGTTCTACGTGGGAAAATAGAAAAAGTGTTCACCAGAGCCCATGTAAAGATTGCTCAAAGCCGTCCAGCCTCATCTTGAATGCCTCCAGGGAGGGAGCATTCACAACCTCACTGGGCAACCTGTGTCCGTGTCTTGCTGCTCTCACAGTAAAGAATTATTTGTTCCTAATATCTGGGCTAAATCTGCCTTTTTCCAATTTAAAGTCACTTCCCCTCATCCTTTTGCTACATTACAAATAGTTCTTCTCCAGCTTTTCTGTAGGATCCCTTCAGGTGCTGGAAGGCCTCTATAAGATGTCCCTGGAGCCTTCTCTTCTCCAGACTGAAAAGCCCCAGCTATCTCAACCTGTCCCTGTAGGAGCGATGCTCCAGCCCTCTGATCATCTTCGTGGCCCTCCTCTGGACCTGCTCCAACAACTCCATGTCCTTCTTGTATTGGGGGTCTCAGAACTGGACGCAGTACTCCAGATGGGGCCTCACAAGACCAGAGCAGACGGGCAGAGTCACTTCCCTTGACCTGCTGGTCACACTTCTCCTGATTTAACTCAGGATACAGCTGACATTCTGTCTTGTGGCAGTGAGCAGAGTGAGAGCAAAGAAGATAAGGAAATGAGAACTTTACATCTTTGATTTTTTCTGCAGTTATTATCAGCAAATCTTCAGGGGGTGGAGGGTTCTACTATCATGGACTGCATTGAATAGAGTGTTCTTAAAAGGTGGATGCCATCCATTTTCTTTTATTTCGTAACAGAAAAACAAGGTACCATTGCATTTTTCAACTTGCATGATAGTTAATCCTAACTTCCTGCAGAAAGCAAGCTGAATGGTTTCACGCAGACAGGTGTTCTCTCAACTGATATGTAGCACGTGCTTCACTTGAGTATAATTTAAACATCTGCTCCTTTGAACTTGATTTCTGTTGTTATGGGAGATGACTGCTTGTTTAACCACTATCATAAAGTAAAATAATAATTAAATAAATAAATGGGGCAATTACTCTGTGTTAGCCAGCAAATCTGCCTATTTTTTTCTGTTGCGCTGCAACACAAGGAGAAATTCACAATAGCCAAATGCGGTTACTACAGGTTACCAGCTCTTCTATAGTTCCTGCTCTGTTATGTTAATGTTCACTAGATGAGGTATAGAATTTCATAGGCAATTAGAAGTATCATTTTCAGAGGAAAACCCATCATCTGAGGTTGAAATGTCAGGCCAGGCAGGCAAGCGCATCTCTGTTTGTTCTCTTCAGTGCACCTTAAATTCTATCTTCTCTGTAAAGGTTTTAGAACACAGTCATCAACATCCCATTTACCTCCTCGTTAAAGAGTGGGATTTTCAATAGAGCTCAGTGTTGGCCTAATTGCCCTCCTACTGGTCCCAACGGTAAAATAGTCTGTGATTTCAGTGGCAGGAGGATAAAGAGAGTGCCGAAGCTGATGTTCTCTCAAGAGACAAACTGCGAGCTCCAGGGATAAGAAGTCTCTACTGATTAGCAATGAATCTGCAGAGATGCAAGGACCTTCTCACTGCTCCTCCAGGGACAAAGCTCAAGTTAGACACAGAGAATCCATTTGCTGGATGGACGATGCAAGGAGCAGAGCATCTAAACTGTTCTGCTTCAGTTGTCTATGGCTGTCTGCAGACTCTTTTCCTAAGTCCTAATGGATTTTGGAGCACAAATTCCCTGTGAATCATAGAATCACCAATGTTGGAAAAGACCTCCATGATATCATCCGGTCGAACCATCCACCTATCATCAATATTTCCCCACTAAACAGTGTACTTCAGTACCACATCTAAATGTTTCTTGAACACCTCCAGAGACGGTGACTCAATCACGTCCCTGGGGACCTCTTTCCAGTGCCTGATCACTATTTTGGAGAATAAAATTTTCTCAGTAGGATTTCTATTAGAATTGTTTGGGTTGGAAGGAACCCTTAGAGGTCATCTACCCCAACTCCTCTGCAATGAACACGGACATCTGCAGCGAGATCAGGTTGCTCAGAGCCTGGTCACATTTGAAGCAAATTTGCAGGGCTAAGCTGCCTAGCTTTTCAAGATGTTCATGCCATATAACAGCAAAGGAAAATGTTAAATAGTGCAGAGGTAGAAATTTTAGTTATAGCCTGTGTGTATCTCTGGAGACATAACCTATTCTACATTTCTAGCAGAATCACAGATCTCATCCACTACTTTGCTGATGCAGAGCTACCAGTATCTCAGCTGCCTGAGTTGTATTATAGCTAACGTGGAAATGCTGCACTCTTAGCACCAACTTCACTACTTTTTCCTGAGAACTTCCCTGAGTAGTTGCTCCCTGACCCAAAGAACTGCTGATCCTGCTGGGTCAAGCAGAAGGCTGTGAAGAATGAAGGTCTGTGATTTTCCTTCAATGATTAACCACTGCACTGGCACAGAATCATCTTCCTCAGAAGCGTGCACATGAATGCTCATCTCTCTGTACAAGGGAAAAGATCAAATAAGAAAGATAGCATTCTCCTTCATTTTGCAACTTAGCATCCCTCATGCAACACCCCTCCAGAAGGGAAGCTTCTCCAGAGGCTCCATTATGTGTAGGAAGAAAAGGAGTATGCACCCAAGCAGTATGCTGACAGTGTGGGACACAGTTATGCTATGATGGTAGGCTAGTGGATGAAAAGACAGGTAGCAGTCTCTTCATACACTATAGCAGGAAGCATGGAAGTTTGGGAAGGCCACTGTGCATAGAGGAACAGAATACAAGTGTGTTCAGACTGCTCAGACCCCAGGCAGCTCAAGTTAATACAGTGTCTCACTAACACTCGCAGGGCGCTTATGACAGACACTAACTACCATGATCTTCACCCAAGAAGATGTCCTGCTGTAGAGTTGAAGGCTGCATGACTTGGAGTTCTCTGGAAGCATATGAAGGATCAGCAGGGACAGTAAATTCGCTGATGTGACACCCCACAGACTGTAAGAGATCTCATGTATATCCACAGGCTTCCTGCGCAAAATATGTAGGAGACCTCACGACTATTTTAAGAGAAACCTTAACTATCAATGAAGAATCCCAGAACATCTCTAACATGTGAAGTCCTCTGCTCTTCAAAGTGCCCCTTCATCAAGGTAAAAGTGTTCAAATGGTGACAATTACAGAGAAAGTCGGTATGGATGAGGTAGCCACATGTTCTTCCCTTCCCATGGCTGCCATCCCACTTCAAATGACAGGACCATCTTCCCACTTTCCAGCCAGGAAGGGAAAAAGCAATTAGTCTTGAACATCTGAAGCCATCCAACACTTTTCTGGCCACTCCTTCTGGTGGTCTGGCAGCTGCTATCACATTCCTTGCTGGACCACTGCTTTGCTGACCTTCTCTTTCTCTACAGTAATTCCAGTATTATTTGTCACATCCACCCTTTCTTAAAAACCAAAGCAGAACAAATGAAAAAAGAATATAAATATACAAACACTTTATTTTTCCCTGTGTCTCTAGTGCTTTAACAAGGATCTCTAAGATCAGAAGCACAAAGCCCAGATTCAGAGCTGTGAAGTGTTTCAGGTTCAATTGATGACAAGCTTCAGCAATTTGTGCTGACAAAAAAAAAAAAAAAAAAAAAAAAAAAAAAAAAGAAGAAGAAAAGAAGGAAAAAAAGAAGTACAAAAAGTGAATTTAATGTTCCAGAATCAAAAGAATGCCCCTGCACCTGTGTTGCACAAGTTCAAAGGAACATACAAAGACACCACACATGTGGCACCCAGAGAAGTTCAGTGGGACCAGGTCATCAGTCATCTCATTGTGTGGTTTGTTTTGAAGGTATAATAAATAAATGGGCGAAAGCAGCCAGTCTCTCTTGCCATTCTAAATCAAACAATGTTTACTTCAAAGAGAAAACTTTTGGAGTTTGACTTTAAGTCAGAAATATAAGAACTAGAAGAGTTCTTTTGTTGCTCCAAATGCTAAAACACATCTTCCAGAATAAGTCAATCAAATTACTAGGGCTGCAAAACCTCCCACAACTGCTGGAAGTGCCTCGTTTCCTGCCATAAAAGGCATAACAACAGTAATGGTAAGGAAAAATATGTAGTCACAAAACCTGATCTGACGCTTGTTTTGGAACTGAAGAAATAGTTGAAGATATTCAAAAGAGGATACGCTCGTTGTACTGCTTCGTCATGGGAAGATAATGCAAACAAGTTCTCAATTTACACAGCTTGTTCAAATGAGAAAAGACTGTGGAAAAGGGTTCTGAGCGCTCCCTGGAAAGTGAGCTGGGGAATGAATGCCTTAATGTGTCGGTAGTGCTCATATGCAGTAATTATTAAATTATTACTGTTTTAGACACCGCTTTGTTAATGTCTAATTGTCTAAAACACACCCAGTGTAGGCATACGTGTATTCATCTTCTCATAATGATAGACAGAGTTCCTGCTGAACTGCAAGGAATGTGGAGTAGAAAAATATCTTTTTTCCCAGTGACAATCAGAAATTTTTTAAAGCAGTGTTTTTTTGTGTGTTTTTATATCTTTTCAGACACTCCAAAAACTCTATGTCACTTGGAAAAGTGGGTGCTGAACTGCTTCTTTTCCAGAGGTTTCCTTGACTTAATGATCTAGAATGAACGGAAGAGCTTTCAATGAACATGTCAAACCAAGGTTTTTCTCAACATCCTCCAATTCTGCGCTTCTGAAGTAAAAGATGATCTTGACACACAAGGAGCCCAGGGTCAGTTTGTAGGTGAAAATGAGTGGTCAGATCCTCAATCTGTAATGGAAAAAATAAAGGAACATGCATCATAGCGTAAATAAACGTTTCACCAGCGCTCACCTAAATAAGCAGTGGGAATGAGTGCCTTTGAAAACCATTTACAGACATGACATCGCTGGCTCCAACCTGACAGCTGAGTGATTACTCCAGTTATCCAGTAATGAGGGACTGAATCTTGAATTCACAGTTCAGACATACTTTTCTGAATGCTAACTTTCAGTTGTACTTCAGTATTCCAGTGGAGAAGAAATATTGCATGTGGCTGAAACTTGGAGACAACTCAAATCTTAGAAGAGAGAAGAGCAATCTCAGCCATTTCTTTAGAAGCAATGAACCAACTCCCAGCACGCTAGGCTGTAAAAGCTCTCCATGTTGTTTTAAATTTAGAGTAACCCCTGAGTGTTTATATCATCAGGAGATTAAAAATAGCTACATGTGACCTAATCTAGGTGATCCTGCTCCAGCGTGGGCACTGAAGTAGACATCTTTTGAGGTCCCTTCCAATCCCTGACATTCTGCAATTCTGTGATTCTATGATATTGGCTGAAACATGAAATTTCAAGAAATGTTCACTTCTGTTGGAAAAGGAGAGGTCTACAAAACAAAAGTGAAAAAAACTATGAGGGTTTCAGCACCTCCCTCCAACTGAATGAATGCAGGATTTCTTTCTAGCTCTGCACTCCTTTGAAAACAAAATCCACGAGTAATCCGACTCACAACACAACGTCCCACAGTATCCTGTGGCAAGGAATACCACACGTCACATCCTCCACAAGTAGTTCTGTGCATGTGCCATGACAGCATGTGCAGCCCAAAATTTGATTGTTATATATTATTACTTTCGTTTTTTCTTAGTTTTTTCAGCCTCAAGAACCTCAAGTTCTCTTTGCTTATAACATATATGCTTAGAACGGCCCATATTGGAAGGGACCACAAGGATCATCAAGCTCCAACCCCACTGCTGCAGGCAGGGCTGCCAACCTCCATGTCCGATACCATACCAGGCTGCCCAGGGCTCCATCCAACCTGGCCTTGAACACCTCCAGGGATGGGGCATCCACAACCTCTCTGGGCAGTTGTTCCAGCACCTCATCACTATTGTAGTAAAGAACTTCCCCCTGACATCCAACCTAAATCTTCCCTCCTTCAACATAAAACCATTTCCCCTTGTCCTGCTATTATCTATCCTTTCAAAGAGATGACTCCCCTCCTGTTTATAGGCTCCCTTCAGGTACTGGAAGGCTGCAATGAGGTCACCCCACAACCTTCCCGAAGCTGAACAAGCTCAGCTTCCTCAGCCTGTCTTCATAGAAAACTAAATACAACTTGGTCTATTTTTTCTACTGGTATAAAACAAGATGCTTTTCTAAGAATTGAAGTTCTATGAAAAACAATCAAATTTGAGCTCTGAATATACGTTCAAGCAAACAAACCATAGCAAATACTTCAGATTATCAAAATGCAGGGGAATAAACAAGTAAATCCTCAAGTTAGGTTTTCCTTTTACGTCTTTTATGCAATTTCTTAAACTGCTTATAAATAGATGTAGCAAATACAGGAAGAAGCAAAGTAGCAAGCAAGCTCATCACCATGCAAAAGTGAGTAGCTGGCAATCATGACATGAGTGAAAAGAGGTGGATCTGCAGGAAGTGTAAGAATTGAAGAGTAAAAATAATGCTGAAGTTATGAAGAACAGAAGCAAAAAGAAATTTACAACTGAGAAAGTTGACAAAGGAATGTGTTTCTGTCTCCTCTGCTTGAACCATGTCTTAGAGCTGTTGCTAGTGGACTGGACATTTGCCAGGCTGCACACTCACGATTTCCCTCCTTTTCTTCTTGGACAGATTGCAGATAGCAAGGGGAAGATAGAGAGAGAACTGTGTCTCCACATCTTTCTTTACATATGCAGTGCGCTAAGAGGAGGTGAGATCCACACTGGAAGTCCAAGAAGGATGGGGAAGAAGCTAGGAAGGCATCTGGTGAAATCTGCAGGTCTGTGAGAGCAGGTCACGTAACATACTCTCCCCGCTACTCTGGTTCACACCTGTTTGCACTGTTTGGTAGATAATACCACTGTCTCATCTTCAGCTCCTTCTCATTGCATCAGAATGATTATTCTAAAACATTTTATCTCCAATCTCCCTTCCCTTCCCTTCCCTTCCCTTCCCTTCCCTTCCCTTCCCTTCCCTTCCCTTCCCTTCCCTTCCCTTCCCTTCCCTTCCCTTCCCTTCCCTTCCCTTCCCTTCCCTTCCCTTCCCTTCCCTTCCCTTCCCTTCCCTTCCCTTCCCTTCCCTTCCCTTCCCTTCCCTTCCCTTCCCTTCCCTTCCCTTCCCTTCCCTTCCCTTCCCTTCCCTTCCCTTCCCTTCCCTTCCCTTCCCTTCCCTTCCCTTCCCTTCCCTTCCCTTCCCTTCCCTTCCCTTCCCTTCCCTTCCCTTCCCTTTTTTTTTTCATTTATTTTCTGAATTTCCTGAACTTGTTCTTCTGAGCCATTGACTCAGCCTGTTGCAAGGAGGCATAAGATGGAACAAACATTCTAGATGATGGAAATAACTGTGTCTTCTGGTTTACACTTCCCCAAGACCAAAACATCATGTAGAATTTATTTTGGGTTCACTTCCATTACTCCCTATTGCTATCATCAATTTTTTCCTCATTAAATAAAGAAACTTCAGGTATTTCAGAACTGACAGCATTGTTTAATCTTCATATTGATTTAAAAAGGCCGATTAAAACCTACAAGGAGATTAACAGAACTCCTGCAAGCTTCTGCAAAGGAAACTATTCATCTTCCCACAGCTCAGTTCAACCAGAGATAAGTCCTGGAAAAACATGATGAGGTGGTATCTCTGAAATCCCAGTATGCAAACAGCCTGTGCCTGATGAGAGTGAGGCAATGAACACACTTTTTATAAGCACAGGTGTTTATGAAGACCTAATTGCAGAGCATGGCTAGTGAAACCACCTAACAAGAGTCAAAGAAATAAGAAGTGGGTGAGCAGAAAAAAAGTTCCACTTCTCACTTCCATTACTTGCAGGGTAAAAAGTGAGTCAGAAACATCTTTAGGTAGCAGGGTACTTCTGCAGTGCAGAAAACAGATCCTGACACTTAGCTGGAGTGTCAACAATGACTCCCAATGCCACAAACACAGGTTTCTTGAACACCTCCAGGGATTGTGTCTCCCACCACTTCTCTGGGCAGACTGTTCCATTCCTAACATACAACCTGAACCTGGGAGGATGTAGGAGAGGAGCGCATCTCAACAAGTTTGCAGATGAAACTAATCTGTATGGTGCTGTTTACACCCTGCAGAGATGAGAGGCATTACAGAGAGATGTAAATATATTAGAGCATTGGACAATCATCAGTGGGATAACGTCCAATGAAGAATATCTCAGTTTCTACAGCAGGTACACAGCAATGCCAGGTATGGGCACTGATGGGAGATGAGCAGCTGCAGAACAGCTCAGCATGAAGGGACCTGTGTGTGCTGGTGACAATAGCTCAGCACAAGCCAGCACTGTATATTGGCAGCCAAGGGGTAACTGCACAGCCAGTCATGGTGCTCCCACTATATATAGCACTGATGTGACCTCGCCTTCAACACCCCCTGCAGTTCTGGTCTCCACAATATAAAAAGGACATGAAGGTCCTTGAAAGTGTCCAGAGGAGAGCAGCAAAGCAGGTGACAGGCTGAAGGCGTGTCCTATGAGGAAAGTCTGAAGGCACCCTGCGGAAAACGGAGGCGGAGAGGTGACCTCACTGTTCCCTGCAGCGTCATGAGAGGGAAATGCAGGGCTCTCCTCCTGGGAATCCATGGCAGAATGGGAACAGTACAGAGCTGCACCAGATCAGACATCAAGGAAAATTTCTTTACTGTGAGAGTGGTCAAATACTGGAATAAGCTTCCTAGCCAGGTGGCTGATGCCCCAGATTATGTCAGTGCTCAAGAGACATTTGGCTAACGTCCTCATTAATATTCTTTAACTTTTACTTAACTTTGAAATGAATGGACAGTTGAACTTAATGTACTTTACATGTCACTTCTAACTGAACTACTCCACTCCACTCCACTCCACCCCGCTCTGCTCCGCTCCGCTCCACTCCACTCCACTCCACTGTATTCCGTTCTGTTTAGAATAAGCCTTTCCACACAAATAATTCATTTTCCAGTGAGTTGCCTACATCATATGGTAATATTCTTCCTTGAAGGTAACTGACTTTTTTCCAGACTCTTCACAGGAGTAGAAAGAAAGCTTTATACAAAGTCCATTTCACTTTCTAGCCATATTTGTAATGGCTGGGTATTGTAACTCTCTTTGAAACTGTTCTTCAAGTCAAATGCCTCAGGAGATTTCTGAGATGTTTTTTGATGTCCTTTCTAGTCTTTATAAAAAGCCTTTTTAAAAAATGTACTCTCAGTTTGTATATGGGCTGTTTCATTTTCACTGAACTATATTGTCTCTGCAGTGACACCGTTAATCTGACAGCTCACATTCTGCCCAAGCGTGTCCCAGTAAGGGAGGTGTAAATTCAAAAAACCCTTGGTGACTCAAGAGTACAATGTCTTCTGCAGTTCCCCTGCTAGAGGGAAGGACAGATGTCCACTATTGTTTTTGATCCTGTGTCACTAACACGAGGTTTCTAGATACCACCGCTATCAGACATGAACAAGTTTTGCTTGATCAACATCATCTGCAATCAGTCCTGTCAGGGACACAAATCATGGCTCAAAAACCTGACTCGGGGAATATCGGCTTGTATTTGAGCTGTGGTGGGAGAAGTGTATCTCCAGGACACCTTGAGCAGGCTCTGACTACCAGTCAGCTCTTCAGAAGCTGATCTCACTCTGTTGACTGGGATAAGTTGCCTAGGAGTAGACATAATCTAACATTCTTCTACCAAACAATATAGAGCAAAGCAGATTCCTAGTTAATATTCAGACACATTTTATCTCCTCAGGAATATATTACAAACACTATAAGAAAGAAGTCCTCAAATTGGACACAACTTCTTTCAATGGAGACATGAATATCTGAATGTTCTACAGATCCTTCAAAATAGCTATCAGGGATATTTAGTGTTGTTACAGGGATAGCTATATATCTGAGAGCACGGAAGACAATGAAATAATGAAGACAGAATGCTTTGAAATGCATGTCATCCATCACATTTCTAAAATACGAAGTTTATATCTTTATAACCATGTTTAATATTTTCTTTTCAAGACGTTCTATACAGAGCATTCATTTTTCTTTGTATAGATAAATTCATACCCATAGAAAACATATTTCTATGTGATTAATTTCTATGCAGCAGTCACAGATAACATAATTCAAAATGTTTGGATGAAGAGCAGCATGAAGATATCATTACTAGTAGTGAGCACTGCCAATACAGATAAATTCTATGTAATTTTATCAGAAAGGTGGTAGTTATATAATTTACATCTGTAGTTGTTCCAGCTAATGACTGTGATAGAGCAGTGGGAGCACAGGGACATTAAACATCGCGTTTTCATGTTATAATCAATCTTAACATAACCAGCTAAGATGAATCCTATGCAAGGCAGATAATCCACAACAGTCACAATGCAATGGCCCTGCCATGTTCTTTGCAATTTACAGCTGTGACAGCTGTCACAGTGAAAATCCAAGTTGGGCTGTCTGTTGAGAGTAAGCATGAAAATTTCTACTAACAGTATACTGCAGCTGTCTCATACAACTGTTCTTTAGATTTCAGCACAATGTACTGAGAAAGCAGCCATCTGCCATCCTTGTAACTGCAGTTTGTATGATCACTCCATGCGCAAATGGGAGAACACCATCTTCCCAGTCCTGCAGCATGATGCCTTCAATCTATTCGCAGACAGAAATATCATAGCCAAATGTAAGCTGTGGTATGGTAGGTATGCTATGCTTGACAGGAACCTTGGCAGGAAGAGACACCAAAAGCCTCTTGGTCTCAATAGCCAAGAGAGATATAAGCTACAATACTGTCATAAACTGGGTGTTCAAAGAATCAATAGCAAACCCCTGGTTCAACAGGTGTCTTACTGAGCATGAGCTAAATACTATGACTATGAGTTATGACTATCATCTTACCTCCTAAACAGTGAGCAGCCCAAGAGCCTCATGGGCTTTCCTGCTTGGTATCTGGCTGCAGGTAGGGTCTTTCCTTGAACAGAGACATCTCTTAAGCCTTACAACTTGTCATCAAGATGCCTTGCCAGTACAGATCCTCAGTTAGTGGCCAATAGTTTTCAGTTTTGCTAGCTTCACTGAGATTATAAATTAGATTGATAGTGCACATATAATCCCTCAGACATAAGCTATTCAACAGATATGGGAGTGGGACTAGGAGCGGATTCAGCCACACCTAGACTCCATACCTTTGTGCTGTAAGGAGTTTAGAAAGCAAGGGTGTCCGTTCCTAACCTCATGAACTAACAGCCCGTATTGATGTGTTTAACCCTATCATCTATGTAGTAAATAATTAGGTGCATCCAGCTATCTTGAATCTTGTTAAGTTTCTGTCTTCTTTGTTAAATTTCTACGTTATGTCAATAGATATATTCCAGCCTCTCTCTTTCAAGTGAGATAGTGCAGTATGGTTTCCATCTGTGATAGAGAACTGCAATATGTCTTACAGTTTAAAAGACTCTAGATATAAATAACCTTTCAGAAATATGTGGATTTCCTCCTTACTTTCAAGAATAGGCAACCAGCTGGAAACATAAGTTTTTTTCCTTAATATGTGGGGCTTCTGCTGCATACATTTTGACTGGAAAATTATTGTTTATATAGGAGCTGTTTTGTGACTAGACTGCAGTCTCCTACATCCCAGTCAAGTCCAATCAGCTCAATGAAATTCCAGGAATTTTCTTTTCTATAATTTTTCTCAGATATAAAGCAAGTTGCCACCATCATTTAGATTCCCTTCAACAAGAAATCTGAGTTCAAACCAGAAAGTCTTCCTTCTCAAGCAATGTTGTTTCTGACTCAAGTGTTACATTCTCTTGCTCTCTGCGGGTCTGACCTCCCAGTTCTTAAAATACGCAATCAGCACTTTGAGGCAAACCACTCATATCAACGTGAAAGCCTATTATTGCTGTGAAAATGGAGATGTACCTGTTGTGATTGTTGATTGAAATGGCAAGGTTTCATTTTTGTCATTTATTAACATCTACTATTTAGCTCATGCTAGAGTTTACTTTCTAGGTGCAAAAAATTGCACTGCTGATCAGAATCACTCAGTAAATGTTTTGGTAACAACAAATGCACCACCTTTTATAGGTGCGAATGTTTGCATAATGACCACAAATACATGTACACTAGTATTGCTCACCATGACTTGGAGCAACCCACAGCACTCACTGGGTACGTCTCCTGATGTCCTTATGCACTGAAATTCTCATGAAAATTATTTGGATGAGCAGAAGGGAAGAGAGAGAGGTCTCGTGACTTTGCCAGGTGTTTTATCTCTGAACACAGAGTCCTCTAGGGTACATGGTTCTTCTTCTCTTCTGGGACAGGTACCTGGTCCTGGAACATTGCACCAGCAGGTCGTTGCCACCTAGAAGGACCTTGACAGACTGCAGAAACGGGCAGGCAGAAAAAACTTGGAGCAAGGGGATGTGCCAATTCCTACAGCTGAGGAACCGTATTGACCATCAGTACATGCTGGGGCCCACCAAGCTGGAAAGTAGTTTTGCTGAGAAGTTAAACATGAGTCAGCAACGTGCTCTCATTGTGAAGAAAGCTAAAGGCAACCTGGGCTGCATTAGTCTGCGGGTAGAGTTGATTCTTCCTCTCTCATCAGCATTAATGAGGCCATAACTGGAGTGCTCTGTACAGTTTTGGATTCTCCAGTAAAAGAAGAACGTGATCTATTGAGATAGCCCTGGGAAGGAATATAAAAATGAGCCTGGATCAGTGTGTATTAATACCTGACAGATGATACAAAGTGGACAGAATTGGGCTCATTACTGTGATGCCCAGGGACGGGACAAGGGGCAACGGGCACAAACTGGAACACAGGAGGTTCCCTCTGAACTTCAGGAAGCATTTCTGCACTGTGAGGTTGACTCAGGATCTGCACAGGTTTCCCAGAGAAGCTGTGGATTCTCCATCCTGGAGAGCTTCCAAAGCTGCATGGACATGGGCCTGGGCAGCCTGCTCTGGGTGTGCCTGCTGGAGCAGGGGTTGGAGCAGATGGACCCAGAGGTCTCTTTCAACACAAACCGTTCTGTGATTCTGTGATTTTGCACTGCTTTAGAAATGTAGTCTGAGATTCTGTTCTTTCCAAGGCTGCTGAGAGCTTGCTACAGCTGAATGCTTACAAAACCATTGAGAAACAACTGAGCAAAATCCCTGATCTCCCACTTCCACCCGCCTTGAACCGAGAGATGAACTTTCTCTTACTTAAACAAATCACTGCTGGCTCTTACAAAGCTCTCCACTGTTTTCTTATTTGGATATAATACACAATCAGACTGGGTGAAAGGCTGGGGAAAGTTTAATATGATCACACTTCAAATTCTTAAAAAGAATATCACAAAAGGGTTGGCAGGAAATTTTCTTTTGAAACATTTATTTTTCTCCTCTCTTTCCCAGGTGCTGCCTTTTGCTGCAGTCTCCATGCGCCGCTTTGTTTTTGAAGGCAAACTAGATGGATTCCCTTTTCAGCAAGCCAATTCCAGCTGCAGTATACAAAATTTAAATCCCACATAAAATATTTCAGAAGCATTTTATCTTCCCCTTTGTCATTCTTTGAAAATCCATGCTTATCACTGATGGTAGTAACAGGCATTACAATCTGAATTCAGAAATATCTTTAATATTTGCTATTCTTTACATGCACTAACTGCTTGCTTAGTACAAGTTAAGCATCCATTACTGAAGTGCTACGTCCACACAAGGGATTAATGCAGTCCATCTCTATTTAGAATATAAACTGTCATTCTTACCTGCCTTTCCACCAGGGAAGCAGAACCTGAAATGCATATACATGACATTATACTGAAAGAAAGCGAAAACAACAAAAAGATGGATGACATTCACTTACTGTCAAAGAAACCACAAATACTTTCTTCATAAAATACGAGGGAGAAAAAAAAAACCAGCAATTTGGACAAATCTGATATAAAAATGCAAAAGGTTCTCCCTTTTCTATACATCAAGGTGTGCTTAGAAATGACATTGTGTATATATATCAAAATAGGAATGTAATACACAGTATGTCAAATCTTCCTGTTCTAAACACTAGTGGCACTTTTACAAGACGTTTGAAAATGACAGTTGTAGCACTGGATGCTGGGCTTTTCTCTCATTCTGAAGGCTTATTGTGTGTTTCACAGTTTCCTTGTTCTGATTCTGCAGTTTTGTTCAAGATCTAGAGCCATAAACACCTCTAAGTGATACACTGCTCCTTTGCAGATGTAGAAATACTCAGATGTGGTAGGTTAGGTTTGATTCTTAATTCATTTCCACAGCATTTAAATAGAAGTAACTGCACTGACTTCCTCAGAATTCCTGTAGATTCGCACAGCTGTGAATGTGAGAAAGACCAGGTCCTATTTTTCTGTTACTATTTCAGTTATAGATCAAAACTTCTTACATAATCAATCTTCTGAGGTTGTCCTGGGGAGGCTTTGAGGTGGAAGTCCCAGTGAAGATCAGAAGAAGAAGCATGCACTTCACGCTGAAGTCTCACAGCATTTAGAGTGTTGTCTCCTAGATCTTCCCATTTCAGCCTCCTCTTCAGAAAGGGAGAGGGAAGAGATACTGGAAAGAGGTGCTTTGCTTGATGAGAAGCAGCATCTACACATGCTTCTGAGAAACTGAACAGTGGTTTCATTACTGCTTGCCCACAGATATCTCCTCTGTGCAGAAATGTCTGCTCTGAGTCACACTGGTGGTAGGGATGCATGGCACTGTACTGGCTCTCTCTTTGTGGCATAGAAGATGCCCTCAGCTACACACACCAAAGCACTGCCTGCACAAGCAGCTCAGACAAGCTGTCTATTGCAGCAGGTACATTGCATCTGCCAGAAAACAGACACGGAGGAGAGAGGCATTGACAAAGATAGGGCAAACCCTAATCTTTGAATTGTGATCTCATTAAAGCTGAGAAAAATTTCCCAGAACTGAGGATACACTGGAAAATATGAAGGTTGGCCTTTGTCATTCTGTATTTGTCCTTTGAGAGTTAGGAAGAGACTAGCACTGGTGTAGCACTGTCTGTCTTTGGGAATCACATTTAAAAGTTAACCCAGATGATGTACTCACACAGAGACTCTGCAGGGATGGAGTGCCCAAAGTGTCTCCAGTGCTGAAAGAAACCTAAGCCTGGAATATCCATCTAGAGGTTATATATATATATATATTTCCCAGGGAATACCGGTTGAAATTTATTATGTGTTTGTCCAACCCTCTTTTAAAAACCAGCACAGAAGTGGTCCAGTGCACATCCTTTTTTTTTCAAAATTAAGAATCTTGAATCCCTTGTGGCTCATTTTCTGTATCATTAATCCCCCAGGCTCTTCTTCTGTGGACTCTATAAAATTTTTTGTCTTTCCTGATGAGCAGAGGCCTAGCCTCAAATATATAACCAACTGAAGCTGTGCCAAAGCTGAGGAGAAAGGACAATGTCACCTCTGTTGTGTACATATAACCCTCACACTTCTTTTATTGCTCTCAAGGGAGTTAGTACTATAGAAAAATGTAGTTATTGTACAAATACCTATCTGGAACTGCTTGTTAGCAAGTTCTCTCTAAATTTGTGCTCAAGACCTAGTTGTTCTTCATTTTATATATGTGCGTACAATCCTTCTTCCTTTGTGTAGGAGTGTAAGAGCAAAGTATTGAAAAAAGGAGAACCCACCCTCGGGGCTGCCTCAGGTGTGGCAAACATGCCACTTTGCCATGCACTTATACTCTGCCTTAAAGGCAGACTTCTCTTTCCACCACCACCTCCACCTGTTCTAGCCTTTGAGGATTATCTCAATGGGAGACAAATGCTCCTGTGCCAAGGGATGCTGATTTCACTGTTTCCCAATATATTGCAGTTTAGACTGTCTAATACAAATTGAGGCAAGAAAAAAATGTTCTCTTTGAAGGCCAGAAAGAGCCACACAACCAGAATTCTAACAAATCTTAAGAAGATTTTCAAGCACATGACAAATTGGTTGCTGGATGACATATCCATGGCATTCAGGTTCTCCTTTATGCTCTGCAGGGAAAATATATGTGAACTGCTAACAAAGAGTAGCACCTATCCTGTAGTGCTCAATGGCTCATGGCTAGAGATAAGAGCCATGGATAGAGATAGAGATCTGTACAACAAGACCACCTAAAGTAAAAGTAGAGCTGTTACAGTGCTGAAGTAGACACACTGCAGTGATGTTATTATGGTAATTAACTTCTTTAACTGTCAGAAGTACCTTGCTCTTTTCTCCTTTCTTCTAAATCAGTAATTAAGTTCTTATTATTAGTCTTCAGAAATGGTAGAAACCCCATCATCTTTAAGCTTGAATATCACTTTGATATTTAATCTCAATTTTTGAAATAGAAAAAGGTGAAGTACATAAACTCTTTCATTAATTATTCTTCAGCCAACTGGAAAACAGAGTATTTGGACTGAGGATTGTAAAAAGAAATGATGCACGGACTAAGTCCAGCATCTGTAATGTGAATACTTGCTATCGTACAGTTTGTACAACACCGTTGTACACTATGCTTTTTTTGTGGACCTCCAGGGGGTGCTGTCGAGAAGAGGGCAGATCTAAATCTTACAAAAGCACTCTCTGGAGATGTCTCCATGCTGAGGCTCATGCTGAGAAACGTATAGCTGCAGCACTTTGGTAACTTACACCAACATGAATCGCTGTGGCTTGTGCTAAACAGGAGAGAGTTAACCTCAGTTTCAAAGTTTAGAAGGCTAATCTTTGCTCTGTATACACAAAGGATTGCTATGGGAAGAAAGAAAATGCAGAACCTGTGGCAAACTATTTTTCTCCTCCAAAAAACCAAGCCCATTGTCCAGAATGACAGAGACATGGAATTGTTGTGCTATAGTGGTTCATTCTAAGCTATACTCAGCAGTTCTTACAGAGGTATTAAAGAACCTGAAAGGAGTTGCATAGACCTGTTGCCTTTGAGAATAATGACAGTGCAAATTTAATATTAACATTTATCCAAAATGCAAGTTTAAATAGTGCAGTGAGTATCTTACTTAGTTTTCCAAATATATGGTAAAACACAAACAATGTAGGACATAGAAGTCTTGGTACCAGTGAAGTTTTCAGAATGTCACTGTTATTCTTACCATCTTCCATAGCTTGAATGGAAGGCAGGACACCCCCTGCAGGGAGTAGAACAGAAAGACCCTACAGATCACATAAAGGTGTAAGAGTCTGCTGCAAAGAGGAAGAAAAAAGCCATTCTTCATATCCATATTGGGCAAAACAAAAAGTCACAGCTGTAATATCACAGCAGGAAAATGTATATTGGACACTAGAAAAAAAATCCCATTAGGAGATGATGTCGAGATAAGAACAGATTATACATAAATTTAAATACTCACTTTTGTCAGCACAAATGTAATTAAATTTGATCCTGACCTGTTTTATGGGGTGATCTAGGTAGATTACTCAGCCTCCATCCAGTCATCTAGTTCTATGATACAAGAGAGTATTTGGCTTTGGTTCAGCCCCAAGGAACTTTTGAGCTCTTGACAATTGTTCGTGTGTTCACTGCTCATCTGCATCTCTCTCCAGGGTATAATGTTATGACAATTGATGGCAGCATGAGGAAATGAAAAGCACCACCTTGATTCACGCACTGTCTCCTGAGAGAAAAACCCTACCGAGCTGCATGGCATCACGTTCTTGTGGTTCTTGCTGTGCTGCACTGCTCATCCCTGTGTTAGCTGTAATTCTACCTCATTAACATTTCCCAGAGGTGGGCAGGGTAGGCAGCATTTGACAGAAGCAAGACAGTAGTGCCTAGCGAGGCGTCAGGATGGCACTAGTTGCATGCTGGTAGTGGCAGAGGCCCACAGCACCCTTTCACAAGCAAATCAAGTACCAAGAAGTGCAGAAAGTGTTGGTGCAGAAGCTGTGTGTGAAATAGGCAAAACATTGTGGTGAGAAATGAATGGCTGACAGCATGGACTCATGGGATAAAAAAAACAACAAGCAAAATTAAATAGAAAATCCATGCGAGCAGCACAGAATTGAGTGTATGTGTTGGGGGAGAAGGAGACGATGAAAGAGTATAATTGATCTTCTGAACTCTCAGGCAGAAGCTAGCTGCAACCAGGAGAGAATGAATATAAATTTGGCGATAGCTGGACTGAAGAAAAGCAGCATGTTGTGAGTCATCCAATTAATACAGAGGCATGAGACAGGACCACCAGTTAGGAGGCTTATCATACACTGTGTTTTTTAAATAAACCCCAGCATCCAGAACTGCTGCAGGCTGTCATCTACTGTCTCACCTGTGACAAAAGGCAACACAGAAGATCCACGGCACCCCCACCAAGGGCAATTCCCTATTGCAAGAAAAGAGGCCTGAAGACACACAACACTGACAAGGACTGTTCTGGTGCAGGTGCCTTGCTGGCTGATCACCCCACTGTTCCTCTGCAAATGCTCTGCAGCGGCAAATGCCAGACTCTTCCTTTCTGAAAATTGATGGGAGTGTTTTTGGTTTTTCCAGCCATCTTGCTGACTGAAGAGATACAACTACAGGAGCATATTCCTATCTCACACTGGGAAGAACGTGCTTAGCTTCTATTAGCATTTCTGGAAATCACCAGTATACTTCCCTGCGCAGTAAGAAGTAACCTGAAATGTCTCAAAGTGCTTGAAACCATTACTCACAGGAAAAAATAGTAAATAACTCCTTTTTTTTTAATACCCTGCAACTGAGAGTGAGGAAGTTTTCTTCCCAGGTTCTTGTAATTTTGTGTTTGGCAGAATATTCACATACTTGCTGCACTAGATGGCCACAAGATTATTCAATCAACAGGCACAACTGCTTTACAGTCACAGGGCAAGTTTGGTAAAAGTCAGGACTGACTAACAGTTATGGAGTCTGAAAGGCTACCTAGAAAGAAAGCAACAGGTATTAACAGAAAACTATAAAGGATTTTGACTTCATAATTTGTATTATTTACAGTCTACCTAAAATGAGAGTTTTCAAGTCTCTCTAGTGATTGCATTTCCTGGTAGTTTGACATAAATCTAGACATAAACACAGGGGAACATGATTGTTGCTTTCAGGGACTGTACTAGCCCACGTTTCTTGACAGGTTTTGAAAGAGGAAAGAAAAGGAATAGAGAAGGAAAAAAAAAAAAGAGAGAGAGGAGAGATATGGTAACAGGTTAATATAGCATGAAAGAGACCTGTGTTAATGTATTTCTTACCAAATACAGGATGATCCTGTCTATTCCTGATTGTACCTCATTGTAGTAAGGTGCAATCAATAGAGTGTATCAAATGTACACTAAGATCGCATACTCAGAAGCAATTACTGAGACTTCCTCATCAAAAATGAAAGACAGACATTAATGTTCTACTTTGAAACCGGAGTACAATATATGTGACATTCTGAAGGGGTATTTGTTTATGTTTCCCAGCAGCCAAATGCTTCTTCAGACAGTAAGAATAATCTATCTAGCCCTCTGGGAGAAATGATACACTAGGACAAAGCTGAGACACTAAGGAGAGAATAAAAGAGCCCTGCAGAAAAGAGAATCAAAGGCAGTATAATGCACACACCCACAATTTTCAAAGCTGGGACTGCTTTTAAGCCATAGAAACAATAATATCTCTATGGGCAATAAGAACACAACAAAAGGTACCATCTATTAAATAGAAAACTACATCTGTGCTCATCTGAGATATGTCTTTGATGAGGGCAACACCATTTGTCTGCCATTCAAGGGCAGTGCCAGTGAGCACTACCAGGTTTCCAACAGCACTCTGACTGGTAAAAAAGAAAAAGAAAAAAAAGCATGACATTTCTGTTTTGATACTTCTACATATCCATGCAGAGCCTCTCTAGAAGGCCTTATGTTAGAGTCTTACTTGCTTCATGAAGCATCAATAAAAATAGAAAGATCTGGTGTTTGTGTTTGATGTCCTCAAAAACACTGGGATGGCTTGCACTCACTTCTCCTCCGCACAAAATACATCCTTTGGGAAGGGCTTTCTCTGAGCCAGTGAGGCAAAAGAAGTTTTGTTTATTCCTATTGCAAGTACATCCTGATTGTTTTGGACTCCAGCATAAACCTAACTGTGTGTGTCAGACTTCCGGGCTCACAGATGCTTTTACTTCTTGTCTATGCAGATGATTTCAGCAGATGGTTCAGAAATGACCCTTTTCCTCCCTTTCTCTTTTCCTTCTTGCCATAATCACTAGGGCAATATTTATAAATAGTAAACTTTATAAGGCAATCTTGGTAGCACTGCTTCAGCTGCAGGTGGTACACCTGGGATATAAATGCAGACCTGAGGAAGAAACAAACAGAAACAGTGTGGTCAAGAACTGTGAGGCTAAAAAAGAAAAAACAAGTCATCCCTGCCAACTCTGTGATATGCATGCCTGAAGGAAGATGTTACCAAAGGACAAGTGAGGAAGACTATAGAAAGAGGTGTGTAGAACCACCAAGAGAGACTCATGACATCTAATACACAAGCACAAAAGGACTGAGAAATATGCAAAGAACCTCTCAGAAACAATATGATCAATCGTGTATGATCATTTTTTGAAATCTAACACATACATATAGCTTAAGCATAAATGTATAGTTACCATCTGAAAGCAAGAGATAGGTGAGTGATAGGTGGAGCTATCCCACATGTATCCAACACCTCTCTTCCTCCCTTCCTCCCTCCCTCCCTTCCTCCCTCCCTCCCTCCCTCCCTCCCTCCCTCCCTCCCTTCCTTCCTTCCTTCCTTCCTTCCTTCCTTCCTTCCTTCCTTCCTTCCTTCCTTCCTTCCTTCCTTCCTTCCTTCCTTCCTTCCTTCCTTCCTTCCTTCCTTCCTTCCTTCCTTCCTTCCTTCCTTTCTCCCTCCCTTCTTCTTTCCCTCCTTTCTGTCCTCCCTTCACTCCTTCCTTTCTCCCCCCCCTTCCTCCCATCTTGGAGCTCCAAAGCTGCTGAGGAGAAGCACAAACAAATCCTGAAATAGAAAAAATAACAATACTTAAACAAAAGAAAAACCTTAAGCACTGCAGCTTCCAAAACTATTTGTGTCTTGTTTTGTCGTGTTTGCAGACTCAGCAAGTTCATGTTTACTGAGTCATGAGAATCTGAGACACATTTTATATTCAGATAATTAAGGTTACATTGTATAATTGAATCGGTTACAGATGAAAAAGTGGGCAAAGGGGAAAATTGCTTAAAGACAACAACACAGATAGAAAACCCCTCACCTACCAACCTTCCATAGTTCCTTTTAAAAATGAAGTCACTTACAAAGAGGGAGCAGTGATGCAAATGTGACTGCATTATTTGTATATCTGCCTAAACTTAGAATTGTGACACTTTTCTCTTGAGCATTTCTTATAAGGACAGCAGCGTACAGCTAAAAAACAAAAGCATCCATTTCCCATATAATGACCTTGCATTGAACATTCAGCTACAGCAAGGAGCTGGTTCTAATAACCAAATGAAATCACCTTAAGCTATAAACACAGCATACAAAATGCAGCTCAAGTTTTTACAAGGCTTTCTTTTGCCCTCATTGCTGCATAAATACAAACATAGAAAATTACTTTCAAAGCTTCCAAATGAGTAAAAGGCGACCAAGACATGGTTTTGTGCAAGGAGTACAGAGAGAACTTGCATACTAGCAACTTTCTGCTGCCACCAGGGATGAAGCAGTGTGGCTACTGCAGAATGTGTCTGTATGCAGAATGACATGACTACAAACAGCACAAGGCTTGAAACTGATGAAAACAGACATGACCAAGACAAAGAAGATTTCTGATAACTCAGTCTTCTTCATGTCCTTTAGGACCATGTCTGCACTCCAACTTAGCAGTGACCAGTGTGTCCAGACATTTCCTAGATGTCACTTAGCTGCTTCTGTACTTTAAAGTTTTTCCTATAGCCTTTCACCTCCCTTGCTAGATTCAGCTTCATGTGGGCTTTGGCAATCCTATCTCTATTCCTGCATGCTCAGATGGTGTCTTTGATCACTTGTTCCTCCTTCCACATTCTATGTACAACCATTGACTTGTTCATTCATAGAGGCTTCCTGTTATCTTTGTTTGTTTTCCTGCTTGTTAGTAGGTCTTGAGCTTTCTGAGTTCGGAGGAAACCATCCCCGAGTTTTTGATTCCTGATTTTGGAGGAAGTCATCCTTGAAGATTCTGACAGTGTGATTGTGCTGCATTCCTCATTGGCGTAACAGCTCCTTACAGCTCAAGACTGGAATAGTTAATGCTGGTGATTATGTATGGAGCAATCACATTTTTCAGACAAGGGATTAGCTTTGCAGTGATGGCAGTTAAAATAATCTAGTTTGATTATCAGATTAGCACAACTGAGGTATAATTTGCTGTTACTGATTCAACGTCTAATCAGTAGAGGATGGAAGATGTTCATCTGGACCAATGTTATTTTTTAGGAAGTATTATTGTATGGGCTTACACATGCATAACAAGTTTGTGCCTTACATGTGTGATCCCAAGGAGACATATTTACTTCTCTTGCCTCCGTATGGGTGTTAAATCCTTCTTCAAGGTGCCACATCATTGGCAGCGTTTTCTCTCTCCACCCTTTCTGCTCACTCCAGCAGGCCGTCAGGGTCTTCCTGTTACAGTACTGATATTCCTTGAAAGAACATAAAGCTTCCAGCAAGAACTAAGTCCCAGGATCAAAACAGAAACTCTGCACAGACTTGTGAGACAGGTTTGTTTGTTTGTTTAACATGGCTTGCACTGCAAGCAAGAAAAGCACAAGGTTACTGTGTAGCTTCATGTCGTACCTGCATTGTAAAACACTGTCAGGGATCTCCTGGGAGCGGAGCTATGACCTCCATCAGCTGAAGCATACAGGGAATCCTTCTGAGCTCATACCTGAACCAAGCGAGCAGCTGTAATACCAGAGCACATCCTCCACTGTGCTGTTAAACACGAAACAGGAAATAAACTACCAGGCATTTCTAAGGCAATTCATTTGGAACTAGGGGAGACAAATGAACTGGGCAGCTGACAGCCTTTAGCGGAGGACAAACGATTCCCTGTTTTAAGCTTCCAAAACAGTGTTTATCTGCACTTGAACTCTGTAACTCAAAATAGCACTGCAGGCAGGAAGGGAAAAAGAAGCACAAAAAATCCTCAGTCAGCTGAGAAGCAGCCTTCCTACACTGAATTTATCATTCTCCCAGCAATTTCTTCATTGTTTTTCCCAGGAGGAACAGAGCTTCGCTTACAAGCGGCTCACCCTCAGAGATTAAACAACAAAAGCACTACATCCACTTGATTAGTAACCTGTGTACAAACAGATAAAGAAATCCCAGCTCATCTGGCTTTGCATTTTTTTGTTGTTGTTGTTGGTTGTTTAAGGTGGTAGAGATGCGGTTTCTCAACTGTCAGGGATTTTCTCCCCTGATGACTGACTCCTGTACCTTCAGCACTGCTGTTCTGGGATAGTCAGTCATTTGCTGGTGGCAGTGAAAGGCATTTCTTTGCCCTCCCGTGACCTGCTCGATGAAGTCAAAAACCATGCCATAGTCTGCAGACAGTTGCTGCCAGCCAGAGCAGAGATCAGCATTATAATTGCCTGTCAGTACTGTGATAACTATCTAGTTTTAATACCTACTAACTAAAATGTTCTCTGCTGTAGTTTTAACACATTTTGCTGTGCTGCAACCTGCACTGATAATGGCTTATTTTTCAATGGTACATCTCATTTGCTATACACTTTCTGTAGCACCATCTAAAGGGCGGCTTGCATTTAATTAGTTCAGAGAAAGTGGCAAGAGAGGATAAAGAAGTGAATTGCCAACCTGCAATGTACACTGAAAAGTAGGGACAGACCAGGGGCACACATCTCTTAGGCATCTGCCTTTCCCTAAAGCTACAGAACTGATGTCTAGACTGGGATATAGAACGATGGTGCAGCCACGTGGCAGAAAATTCTGACCATGTGTACAACAGCATGCATCAAGATGAAGATCTCTGCCTGCCTCACTGCCATAGCTCCTGAATACTTGCAACCAGCCACCTACCTCCTGCAGCCAGCAAGGAGAAGAGGGGGCCTACTGACAGATGCAGTACCATCACCTGTCTGCTGATCAATATCAAAACCAGTACTCCTTCTTTACCTCCCCATAAACACCTTTCATCCTTTTTATTCCACCTGTGGTCCTGGGAGCTTTGTGTGATGTGGTCATGAAGAAGTGTGCCCAAATCAAACGCCTTGAGAAAAGCAGAAGTTATTGAAAGACGGCAAGTTACAATTCCAAGCAAAGAGCTGTTTACCACAGACAAAGGGCAGTGGCAGAATGTATGGATGCAGCTCACGTCCACAGGTGGGCTGCTGATGAAGTAAAGATCAATAACAGAGCTGAAGGCACAGCTCAAGCCTGCATCCTGGTGAGCTTTAAAAAGGAGCTGGGTCATCTTAAGAATAGTTCAGCCTGGATGTTCGGAAAGCAATGGACTTAGAGTGTGCGCATCTTACAAAGAGTTGAGCCTCTAGGTTAGTTCTGAAAACATGTCTAAAGGCTCACTGAGGCTGATAAAAAGCAAATCCATTGCATTCAGTGTGCTCTCAAATGCTCCCAGGAGTCTGAGACAGAGATGCCTTTTCCCAGTGAAGTAACCACCATGGCCATAACTGGCAGGCCGATGCTTTCTGAAGAGGACTCTGCCAGCGCTTTCAAGCTCCCCGTTATTTGTTGCCATTCTATCTCAGAGAAGTCAAAGAGATTCTGAATGTTAATGCCACTGATGCATGCCAATGCACCTCAGAGCTCCTGTAAAAAGCTCATACTTTACTGCAGAGATTGGGAGCAGACCCAAAGAGGCAGGCATGGCTGGAGGAGGCAAGGGAGAAGCAGTTGTTTCAAGTGACAGCAGTGAAGGAAGGGAAGGAGAACAGAACTTGTCACAAGCATTTATCCTGGTCTTTATCGCAGGCTAAATGCACAGGCATACAAGCTGAGATGCTATATAGGAGCAGAGGTCAGACAGGTTAGCACGCATAGCTTCAATCAGACTGCTAGACAGGTTTGAACATCCTACATACGCAACATCTTAGAAAGAAATGTTAGGTCTTACATTAAAGAGAAAAATTTCCACTAGTAGGCCAGGGCCAAAGTCAGCAGAGGAAGTAGGGAGGAGGGAAGGGCCTCAGGGAGCAGGAGCAGCCACAGCAGAGCAAGCCCCACACCACAGGCAGAAAGCAAGAGGCTCAAAGCAGAGCAAGAGGATTTGTTCTCTGCCCACAACATTCATTTTGAAAAGAGCATATGGCTGGGACAGCGGTATACCTCAGTTTTCTGGGAAATCTGTCCTAAAGACAATCTGCAGAGGATGGTATCTGCCTCATTTATATCCTTTTTATGAATCCACTGATGTTCGGTCTGATCTTTGCAGGTAGGACACTTAGTCCTCTCTACCAGTAGAATAAAAGCATGAATGTCAAACTGAAAAGTTGAAACTGTGGTAGAGTCCTCATCTGATTTATACTACAAATGTTCCCACCACAGTGGGGTCAGGATGTATGGCATCACGCTGACTTACATTATGTCTTCCCCCAGAATATATACTGAGCCAGAATGAGGTCATGGCTCTTGCATCAGCAGCCACAATGATGAGAAAGTGTTACCGCAATGAAGTAGTAGTGAAGAACCTCCAGGGCATGCTTGATGTAAAGATGAGCCTTCTTTTTCTCCCATGTTTTACATGTCTGGCTTTTCCTGCTTAGAGAAAAGAATAGCTGCTTCCTGCACTGCAGAAGAAAATGGAAGCGTACTATTCTATTCTACTTTAGAATAGAAACTACTGTTCTACTCTTTTTTTTTAGGAGAAATTTGCCCAGAAAAGACATACTTTAATATCGATTTTTAAGTATATTCTTCATAGGTTAGGATATATAATTTTGAAATTCTATTTTTGTCTCATACATTGAGCAGTGAGGCTAGCAATGAATCATACTACCCACTGGTAATTCTCTGCCTTCAGTCATAGAAGTATTTAGTAAATGTGATGTTTACTACTTTCTTCTACAAGAATTGGACCTCAGACTTCACTAAATGTATGAAGTGCTGAGAGGTTTCCTTGCATGACCCAGCAGAAACCAGCAACATCTCCCAGTTCCCTTTTTTTTTTTCAGCTCTGAGTGCAGGGAATTATCTGGGATCAGATCACTTAGCTGAGTGTTGAAAGAGGACCTGCAAAACATGTTACATTCCTGGTGCAGACCACAACTCCAGCTTCCCCAGTAAGAGGGAGAGTTCTCCCAGACAGGGCTTTTATACAGTGACCCTTTCCTGGAGAAGTGAAGAGTCTCTGACATTTGTTCCTCTGCTTGGGGTCCATCAGAGGGATGTACCCTGAAAACAGATGCTTCGTAGAGAAATTTCTTCCTGAAATATTTTTTAGTGTTTACATGACTTTGCTTTACTTAGTTTGTCTGTGCCTGTTTTTTTCCCCAGAAGTCGCTTTTACCATTAGAGTAAAGGTATGCCATCAGTTACAAATCCTGTTAACAGAACTATGTGCAGTGAGCATCACACCTTGTGCCATGAAATGGTGCACAGCGGACCTGCCATTGTCCGTTTGCTGTTACAAGCCTTGTCCCTTCTCCCGCTGCCCCACACCACATCTTCCTGGAGGGCCACTCATTTCATACTGTTGTTAGTTTTGGCTGGGAGGAATTGTCAGAGGAGAAGCAGAATTTAAAAAACAGCAACCAGAACTGTGGAAACTCAGCCTGACATTGCACTGACTGCAGACTGCGGACATACCACATCACCAAGACAAGCCCCCAGGCTGCCATCCACACTCTCATCTGCAGTGATATAGTCAAGACAACCCAAGACAACATTTCCACAGGATAAATCCTGTGTCAGTCTGTCACATTCCCCCAGAGGACTCAGCTTTTCATGGATGAATGGAACAAGTAGAAGAGCAGATCATTCATCCGCTCAGTCACTATGACATGCAGGCAGGGTACTGTCCACCAAACACCTCCACTGACTTGTTGTTGGCCTAGGGAACGTACTGATACATTTGAAATATTTTTAGGATATTTAACAAGTGAATTGAACTCGGTTAGGGTCATATGCATGTGGGAAATACAAAACAGCTGAAATCTTTACCTCAAGCCTTTCCTGTAGCTCTGACAGGTGACACTCACCTGAAGCCACATCAGCTTCATTAGGATAGGCTGTATTCAGTGGAGGAGGGAACCCCACAGTGCGCTCAGTCTGTGGGCTGAACCAATGGAGCTTTGAGTCAAAATGCAAGGGTTGAAGCAAGGAGCCAGTTTCCTGCTTCGTGTGAAGTGAAGCTGCTTGGACTCCTGTCACTACAAACAATGCCTGCAGGAGCTCCTTGAGGAGCCCTCTAACCATCCTAGACCATCCATGCCTGTCTGAACACTTCTGCTGTCCACTCTGCATGGCCTAATGAGGGTATCTCAGTCACAACACAGCTCTGAGAGTGCTATTTAATGAGCAGATACAGAAAGGTGCCAATGAGGAGAAAATTGCTTACTTGCCTTGTTCAGTACTGTGAAATGCCCAGGCTAGAAGATGCAGTGAGTGACCCCGGGGCCTAGACTGCACAATTTTAATGATCCAGTCTATCCAGGTCAGGCAGAGACAAGCGATTTTGCCAAGTGGGTCTCCAAATGGGATCTCTATGTCAGAAAGAAGAAACTAGACTTTTCTAAGTAGATGCCAACCTGCTGGTGGAGAAGCAGTGACTTGCTTGAATTGCTTCTTGTGCCATGAAGGCCCTCTGTAAAGGCAGTGTGAAGAAGCAGGGCTGCTGAAGGCTGACAGGCATGAGAACCATATCCATGGCCACACAGACAAGGCCTTGGCAGAGAGTGAGAGCTGCCCTGAGGCCCTGCCAAGGTGAGCTCAGTCTCAGTGTGGGTGATCAGGGGCACTCAGTGTGACAGTCACTGCTGCCTTCTCCACATCAGATAAAATGGGTCTGGAGGTTAAACCCTTCTGGCCAAAGATAACAGAAGATACAGCTTGAGCAACAGATTTTTCTGGTGCTCCTGTTGTCCACTGTTCCACTCCATACTTCTGATTCATTAATTATATCTCCATCACAGGGAGAGGAGCAGGTTATCTTACAGCCCTTGCAATCTCTTGTAGAAGGGAGTCCTGCTTCTCCTTCTTCCTGTATCTGTCACATCTGCCAGCTTCCTTACCTACACCTCTCCTTTTTATGACTTCAGGGAGACTAAGTGACTTGATGTCAATAAAGGCTTCAAGATGAAGATATGTCTGCCCATGGGTTTTGTGTCCAAATTTCCAGATTGCTTATTATTTTACTTCTGACCCACCTAGCAAATCATTTGTTCCTTTTTTTTTTTTTTTCTTTTTTCTGCAAAATGGACTCCCCACAGTGAAAACTATTTTCTCTTCCCTTCTCTCCCTGGTAGTGTTCATAACTAATCAGAACTCTTCAACACATTTGAGTTGCTTCAAATATCCTTTTCACTGTGCACTGTCAATTTACAATACATTTCTCTAAATCCAATTTCTTCTGCTACTGAGTTGCCCAACGATCAGTTTTGCTAAGGGCTGTCTGAAGCCTCTCACAGTGCTGTTCAGCCTCACTCATCTAAAGCTTTCTGAACCGTCAGCAAATTTGCAACCTAACCATTCCCCCCTCATTTGGGTCATTATTAAACGTGCTGAGGAACTTCTCCTTTGGGCACCTCGATATCAGCTGCTTTCTGTGCTGAGAACTGGTCGCTCCTGCCTGCTCTTTTTTCCTACTTTTCAACCACTTTCTACTATGTGACAAGACCCTTGCACTTCACCTCCAGTCCTCTAACAACCCTGATCAAAGCCGTCAGGATTTCTGAGTCAAACATCACTCTTGCTTGTCCCTTCCCCTCTGGTGTGTTAGATCCTTCAAAGAGCCCCACGGGCCCTTTCCTGCCCAGCTCTCACACACACATCTAATGCTTTCTAATTCTGTCTTCGGTGTTTTCTCTCGCCTTCCTCCTGGTATGCAGTGCAGCTCACGCTGTTCGATGCTGGGCATCCTTTTTAACAAGTACATGCACTGTTAATCACTTCAGTGTTTTGAAATAGAAAATGCCCTGCTTTTGTTAATGGCTCAATGTGACAAGATGTTATATGTGAAAGTATGATTTATGAGGCAGTAAAGCATGAAAAAGGTAACAAGCAAAAAGGCCCCTTACCTCAACAATTTAATTATCCCCAGTAATTTTGAAGCCTCAAATGTCAAAGAAGTCCCCGGGCTGATTTATATTAGAATTGGTTAGGCATTTGAAAATTCAGTCCACTGCTATTTTCACATTTCATACCTTCAATCCCGATTTGTTAGGATTTGTGGAGTTTTTCAGGGGTATTTGGGTAAGTGGTGTGAAAATGGTTTTTTTGAGAGATACTCTGAGTATTGGAGGAGTACTCTCAGACAGAAGAGGACTGGCGGCCCCAGGTGTCAGCACAGCAGGGTGGTGGTGGGATGGGAGTGCAGGGCACAAGTGGACTTGAAGCCCAAGGGGAGCAGAACTGTGTGGTGATGGGGGACCAGAAGCCTTCTCTCTGCACCTCCTGCCTGCCATTGGTTCCCATTAAGACAAGCTGCTCTCTCTCTCTACTTCAACTTCCCTGATGCAAAATGAGGATAGAAACACTCCTTCTTTGCCTGCTCTGACTGTACAGCTCTTTTCTTTTCCAGCATCTTCTGGTACTGCTGCAACTATAGATGGATTAAAAAAAAAAATAGCTTTTTTTTAACACTTCAACTCCTGCTTCAGTCATCTCAATTTAGTAATTTGTTTCTACTGAATGTCTTGGGTTTTTGAGACCTTTGCTGTGATAGCTCATCTTCAGCAGATAGTAGCTGGAGAAGAAAATAAACTCAGAATATGTATTCTCCAATTACTTCTGCCTGTAAGACTGAGGCAAAAATACCATTTAGCCTCCCTACAATGTGACTGACCATTTCACACTCTAATGGTCTAGTAAAAACACTGATTGTCTTGCAAGCTTCATACTTTTTATGTACTTCAAATAATTTATTATTGCCCTCGGTATCCTTGGCTACTTGCTCTTCAAATTTCCTTTTATCCTGCTTCCACTCTGGCAGGTAAGATATAAGAGAAGATTAGTTTCCACTCCATTAGCATTACAAGAGCTATATTTCCATTTCTTAAACAATTTTTTTGGTGCGAATATATTCCTACTCTTTGCCACTTAACCGGAGTGCTTTCTGTTTCTTCTCTTCCCTTCTGAGTGACGCATCTTTTTTGTGGGGTTCTGTTAACTGAAGGCTCTTACTGTTACAGATGTGTGCTGTGGCCTCAAGTGTATGTATCAGGGCAGGTGAAATATAATTTTCAAAAATATGCTACATGCAAAATCCATTTTCTGCAATCTCAAAAACTATTCCAGAATACTCTTAGAAAAGGTGTTGCATTGCATATTTGGGAGGAAACTGCAGATTTGCTTAATTTCCTGAAACGTTAATCACCCTGTACAGACAGGTGCTTTTAAATATCTTTCCCCTTGAGACATCTTGACTACATAGGCTCCCAAGCAGAAATCCTTCTACATTAGGCTACATGCTGAGCAGAAACATCTCATCACATAATGATGAGCTCCAAATCTAGGCATGCATCCAGGACAGGCTGCACAGCTCCTAACCTTTATGCCAGGAGTGAAGTAAAGGATGCCAATTTTATTTTGTTTATTTTATGTCATGCACAAACTGTAATGCCACAGCATAAGAGTACGGCAGAAATACTGAAGCAGCTATTTGAGAGCACGATAGCGTTTGCCAGTCATCTGACCAGAAGATCCTGCAGATTTAACATCCATCTCCAATTCTCCTATGTCCAAGAACTCTCTTTTCTCCACATTAGTATGTAGGCTGAGTGAGAAAGCACTAGGGAAATAAATAGGCCAAGGTCCTGGGCTGGCACCAGCAGCAGCCAGGCTAAAAGAAAGGCCTACCTGAAACCCAGGATTACCAGGGTCAAGGGCTGAAGTTCCCAGCATTGTTCCAAGTATAGATCCCTGGGAATAGCTTCTCAAACTAATTCACCTCAAGCAATTAAATACTACCCTTTCTGCATAAAGAGTCCTCAGTAAGACAAGGACTGTTAATAAAGCATTAAAAACAGCAGCCTACCAGGAAAAGAGAGAGGAGGGACCAAGGATGTACCTTATTTCTCACTTGCACGAGTTCTGTTCCTTTCAGCTATGGTTCGGAGCAATGTGTGGATATTTGCAGAAATAGATCCCATGATTTTACCAGGTCTGTTTTATGCTCCAACGTACATTTATAGGCTTTGATAGGACCAAAAGAAACATGCCTTTTAGCAAAAACAAAACAAAACAAAACAAAAAAGCTACCCATTATTTTCTAATATTAGTAAAGTATCTCTCCAAGTTATTTGCTTCCCAAACTCCACTGTTTTTTAACTCTAGTTCATTACAGAACTCTTAATATCCTTCAGAGAGCTACATTCTACTAAAATAGGTTATAGAAAATTATTGCAGTGGAGGTAAGAGTTTATAACAACTGTGTTTTTCTGATGCTCAGAGACTACAAACCAAAGAAGTTCTGTTCTGCTCTTTGAGACCAATATGCAAAGTAAATGCTGAGTTTGTGGTACATTCCCAACTTTATTTCACAGCCATAGAAGACTAGTGGAAAGTGGTGGGTTAACAGATTAAATAAATCCACCTTCATCAACAGTTTATTAGGCATCCAAGGCAATTTGCTAAGAATTCAGGATCAGCCCTGAAAAATACTACTGCTCTTCAACAGAGAAAGCAATTTAAATAGTCCTCCTCTTGCGAATACTTGTTTAAGAGAGCAGCATCACCTGTTCCTTAGAAATACTTTTCTGTACAGAATATTGTGTGAAATTCACAGAAGTCTTCATTCCTTTCTGAAAACTGCGGATTTCCCTCAGCTTAGCACAGCTATTGCCTTTGGATACCATACATTCCTCTCTCTTGAAAACTGCTGGGATCTGCTGGACCTTCTTAACCTTAGCGAATGCACTTCACAGCAGCAGGGGTCTTTTAATAACTGGTTTTTAATAAACAGAAACTGTAATACCAAACATCTTTTTCAGTTTATGAACAACAATAAATTGCCTTTTGCCATTTTGTGTTCTGAAGGGCAGCCTGAGACTCTGGGACTCGAAGATCAGCAGCAGTGTGGACCTAAGTCGGAAGGCATGAGGTAGTGGCATCTGAATGTCACACACTCCATGAAAGTCACTCACTTCAAGGTATGTTCTCTGCATCAGGTTATCATGCTCCATTGGTCCATGTTGGCAGCCTGGGTCCTAGAGGTACAGGAGGCAAAGTCTTGTTTGTTGGTGATGAGTGGCAATGGGAATGGAAAGAGTGAGTTTTCCCATGGCTGTAAAGAGAAAGCAGAGGGAAGCAAAGATGGGCAACCCATCTAGGAAGACAGAAGAAAAAAATGCATGGAGATTGAACAGCCTGCCCACTTGGGTTATGCGCTTCATTACACACCCCTCAATTTTGCATGCCCAAAAGAAGCAGATTCTCAAGAGGTACATGATGCTCCTGCCCAGGCAAAAGCTGCTCTGGGCAGATCAAACCAAATATTCCAGACTAGCTGACAGCTGTGGGTGTCTGTGCAGGTGCTGCTAAAGCTCCACATCCCACCATCAGAGGCTGCTCAGCCCGGGCACATCACTGCCTGCAGTACTGACCCTGCCTTCCCACGCCCTGGGAGTGATGGCGATGCATTTCCTGTGCTTTGCACCCCAGCTACAGTCCTGCAGTATCAAAATGAAGCAGTGGGGTTTCAGGTGTGTGTTTTCCCTACCTTCTCACAGTTCCTATGGCAACCCATCCTGCAGCCCTTCTCAAACAGAGGTAGGAACAGCAGTGGGGAGTGAGTGAGAGATGTGCTGAGCTCCACAATGACCAAACATCTGCTCCACTTGCATGGAAAGCAGTTCAGGACATGCAGCCCAAATGATACTGCATGCTCCAGGAGATCCGCTTGTCACTCTGGGAGGCTGCCTCTGCTGTGTCAGCCTGTGTTGTGCAGAACAGTAATTTGCCAAGCCTACCCAGTTTTGCCCATGGAACAAATTTTTGTATACGCTGATCTTCAGCTTAGCTTTGCAGGTCAGCAGAACCCAGTAATTAAGATCTTCTGGCTAAAGATTCCCATAGTTCCCACATGCATTAACTAATCCATAGATATTTAGATGGATTTTTTTTTAAGATTCTGCTGCAAGAACCAAATCATTCCTAAGAGTTTACTCACTGCTTAGCATCTATAACTGATGAAAAAATCTTAACTAAAAAAGTACTTTGCAGCATTTAGTGACATCAGACTAGGGATGTTATAAATCTTTAATCATACGCAGAGATTTTCCCTGAAATGCTGCCTGCACAACACATCTGACAAAGGATTTGACAAACTGCAGGAAGCAGAATGATGCCTGGGGCTCTCTGTTCCTCACAGGCTTTTGGGAATGGCTTTATCCCAGACACACCTGTCTGCATCCCTCACACCCATCTGGGTCTTCCACATGTGGCTTCAAGCTCGGCTGCATCACAACATATTTGCAGAAGGGACAGATTAAGCAAAATATGCCTAGCACACTCTGACAGGGACAGCCCAGCATAGCTTTCCAACAGAATCTTGGGTTCAGGGTAGAAAAGCAGGTACATTATGAAAGTCAGCTCACTTTACTAGGCTCCAGCCAGCACAGGCAGCAAAGGCTTCCCACTCACTACTATTCAACCAGCATGTTCAGGCAGCCATGGATCCTACAGCTCTCTGAAGCTGAAAGGGCTTCTGCTGACTTCATGCAACAGCTGACCCATGTCTGAAGGGTATTTTGCCCCTTAAACTGAAAGTCTTTCTACATGGAGAATGGGAGGAGTCAGTCAAACCTTTTCCTTGGTAAGGAATACTACCAATCAATGCAATTACAATTCTCATAGAAACTGGAGAATGAAAGCCATAGTAAGGGTATTTCTGTCTCTGTTCTGCAAAGAAATAGGGGCCATTTAATTTGAGTAAAACGGCTCATACTCAAAGGATGTTGGGAAAGATTTTAGTTCAGCTAGACTTTAGCTAAGGACAATGCTCATCCTACAGACAGCAACGCAGCGATGGAGAAGTGAAGAGATTTTTTTCCCCGTTCCAAAAACATGACCAGTCTGCCAGAGAAAGCCCCAGGTGTTCTGTGGGCAACAGAGCAGTTGAAACTGTCAGCATCCACAATATATGAGAAAGTATCAGGCCTTCTCAAAGCGAAAGCAAGGCAGATTTTTCTTTATGGTCAACTGAAAAAGCACAAGCTCTGCTTTGTAATGCTCTGCTGAGGTACATGCCACTTACAAGGCAGATGCTCTTTAGAGCAGAAAGTGGGATGGCAGAGCACAAATGCACAGAGCCCAGGGAAATGGGTGTGCTCTACACATTGCACTGCACAGGCACAACAGTGCTGGAGAAGGAACACAGTCTACTTATAAATGGCTGAGCTGCATTTTAGAGATGAGTTTATAAATACAACATCCCAGAGTGACAGCCTGGAAAGACCTCGGCAAAAAACAGCTGCCTGGAAAGGCAGCACACCTGCCATTTGTCTGTTAATCCAAATGTGAGACGAGGCTGAAATCCATCTCCTAAGCTGCTCCTAAAAGATCTGTGAGATACTGACAGCTGCTCATAATCTTCATGACAATTCTGAGACCAGATCTGAAGTTCGCTCGACATAAAGGGCATCCAGAAAGAAAGGTAGAAAGGTCTCCAGATGGAAATCTATTACTGAAACTTGTATTTTCTCATCCAGCAATTAGGTCTCCAAGGAATTCTGATCTCCAATGAGGAGATGACAACAATTCCATACCAAGAAGCTGTCTTGCCCACTTCTCTTATCTTCTGGCTTATGATGAAAGCAATCACCTCTTCACAGGCATTCCCTTGCCTGCCTCCCTTCTTGCCATCTCATTCTTTTTTTACTGGTGCCAGCTCCAGAGCCTGTTGGCATTCTCCATATGACTCCCTGCCTTCTCTCAAGGCAGCTCAGGACTTCTGCTCAGGTTTACCTGCAAAGGCTCTACTCTCCCTCTCTTCAAAGTCCTCCTAAAAAGCAGCTTTATTTCTTACAATGACTCAAAGTAACATTTTTGTAAATCATCTCTTGTCCTCTTTTCCTAATGTGTGTTGGCATATTCACCTGCACCTGGATGTGGGGGACTATCCTTCTTCAAGACCTTGAAGTGCTTTGCACAGGCTAAGCATGAAATGAAAATAAATGTTTTTCAGAAGCAATGATAATCTAAGGTGAGGACTGACATTTTCAGGTTTCCCTAAGTCAGGAACCGCTCTGAGCTGTGGATTTCAAAACTCCCACAAGCCATCTATCTATCTGCCAGATAACTTATGCTATTTTATTACACAGTGTTTGAGGAACTAACATATAAAACATGTTTTCCCTTCCTACTACCCCAGTAACATTAAGAGCTCTAAATGAAGCAGGTTTTTGATTCTAACAGTAAAGTTTTTTTGTTGTTGTTTTTCGTCTTTTTTCCCTAAAGCAGAATATATGCACCTTTGTAGAATGCCGTGGTAAGCATGCCTAGCTTTTGATTGTTCATTCCTGTGGGGACGAAGCTGTGCCTAACGTTTCAATTACCTTTCTTCTGCTGCAGAGATGATTGGATTTGGAGTTTCAAGGGACTGTGAAAATACAAGATATCTAGACAGAAAACCAATACTTCAGGAGCCAACGATTTGCTGGGCATATCTTATTGCACTTAAACAACTTAACTCTTGGCGCTTAATGGGCCTAATGGTATATTTATTAGACAAGTAAGGGAAAGAAAAGAAAATGACATGAATGTTTAATGCAGAGACTAATAGAAGGCACAAGAAAATGCTGAATTCTCTTTTCTGCTCAGGAAATACTAAGTGGCTCTTGTCGACCACATATGTATCTGATAAGTGAGTTCAGTTAATCAATAGGCTTTATTGCGTTTCCTAGCAGAAAGAAGTTATTTCTGTAAAATAAGGAGAATATAAATAATCTAAGCATACAAAGTATGAGCGCCATACACTTGTTTGCTGAAATAATCCATCTAACTCAGAGCATAATTTACAACTGAGTACAGATATGATAGCACCTGCAATTATTATTATTTTTTTGTTATGTGAATGCCGAAATATAAAACAACTTGTTCCCTTCCTAGTAACTTATCAGAACTATTGCTTTTAATGGTAGAAATGTAAGCGTGAGATCTCCAAAGCTACATCTGTGTCATAGGCTAATTTGTTACGCTTTGTTGGCTCTCTGGATGATTTTCTCTCTTGGACAAAAATCCAGAGCAGAAGAAGGAAGGAAAGATCCTTAGCAGTTTGCATGTATGTTTTCCTGATGCTTTCAGCTGAGTGAGATCAATTTAGACCTCCTGATGTTCAAGTGCTAAGTAGTGATCCTTGACATGCTAAGGGTAAACATACAAGTTTTTTGTTTAGTCATCATTTTTTGGAATAAGCACAGACTGTTTCAGATACAAAAGCTAGTTCATACCATCTAAAGGATTGGCCAGTGCTAAGTTTGCTTCTGAAAACATATTTTCTTGCAGTTCAGAGAGGGGCTCATTATTTATGACGTCTGGAGGTCATACAAAATCCTTCACCCTGACAAAAACACCTGGTCAACAGAAACAGTATCAAAGCAATTCTGTATTTCATAAAACTACATCGAATATTATGTCCATGTGTTTCACACTTGAGCTAGTATAGCAGGACTGCAGAAATATCAGAGGAAGCACAGGAAAGGTCCTGCATCTTGTGCTACATTACACATGAACAAAATGTGGTTTTTGATAGACTGACATCTCCATTGATGTCCCTCAGAGCACTGGACTCCATCCCTTGCTAGATAAGTGCTCTTTCTGGTTTAGCATACAAAATCAACATGCCAGAAAGCTCCTTTGAACAATGACAGCTCTCACTGTGTAGTTAATGTGCATGGGCAGTTGGAGAAAACAAGGACAGAACTTTTTCTCAATTATAGGTGAAATACTTCTGTTCCCAGGTGGAACACAGAGACCACACTTTCCCAGACCCCAGCACAAGATCTGTAGTGTTCCAAGCCAATCCAAACTATGTGTGCTAGCCAATATATGTGGTAGCATAGTATCATCTCACTCCAGACACAGAAAGAGGGAAACAAGAAACTTTCTGTCACTAAAAACAAACAGACAATATGTTGGGGATGGATTTTGTTTTGCAGCATGACTTTACATCCTTTGTGTCACGTGGATATCTTTTCATTTTATAGGAGGGGACCTAACCTCAAATGATCTGGATTGTCAGAAAAAGTTTTCTTGTTACCATCCAAGAAATTTAGTTTGACCAAAATTATAAGTAATCAGACTGGGAATAAGTAGGTGCTACTGTTCAACATCTCCAGCCACAGGGAGCCTTTACTCTGATCATAGCAGCCAGGAATATTCCTACATCCACATTCTGGATACACTGTGGAGTTGACAGCCTAAATCTGGAAGTTCAGTTGGCCTTCTTTCAAGAAGGAAGTATCAGATTAGGGCATTAAAAAGAACATACTTGGATATAGAGAACTAACAAAAAATACTTTCTGACTTTCTGTGGTGTGCTTGGTATGTCTCCAAATGAAACAAAATTATACCATATAAAATATTCTTTATTTATTCAGCATCACATCAGAGAAATCTGCAATTTCTATTCCAAAATCCTCGCCGAGGGCCAACATCTGAGATGTGCAAGCTCGCTTTATGTTCTAACTTTCTACATACTCTCATCACCTTCTCTTAAGAGTGCCTGGTATATATGGTGATGATCAAATATATCTTCACAATTTTTGTATCATATCTGGAAGAAGGAAAAAATGCTAGCAAAGAATGCATAGCAGAAAAACACTTCACATTCCAGCAAGGGGAATGTAAGGGACCTGAGATGTACTTTGCACAGAGCACTGATCAAGATTCAGGGCAATCTCAGAGTTGATTTTATAAGTTGTCTGTCAGGTTCTGCAGCTCCCACTCAAGAACCACAGAACAAAATGTGAACGTGTCACCTCTCACCACAGAGCAGCTCCCATCACCTCAGCCCTTTACAAAGCTGGGGGCAGCTAAAACTGCCAGCTAACAGCTAATGAATGGAAGGCAGATGAGTAGATGGCTGATGAGTGCCAAGGACCAGACCCTCAGATACATGACTCAAATCCATACCATAGAATAAAAATTATCTGTTATATGTGCTAGTACAGATTAGATGATATTAGCTGTGTTCACCTTCATAAAAGATAGCAATAGCTGGCAACACTGCTGTGCTACTTAGAATATTTTATCCTATCCTTCATGGAAATACTGATCAGTAAACAAATCCTTTATTCTTATTTCTGCTTCTGGAAGTTAGGATTCACAATGCAATTCACAGACTTCCCATACAGACAGGTGGCTCAGAAACATACAGGCAGTTCAACTACCTGTGATAGGAAAAATATCTAGCTTCTGAAAAAAATACATACCTTCATGAGCCACCTATTTGCTTAAAGAAAAGGGGCTCTCTGGCTCTCTGCTGATACTAACAAACTTTTCTCCATATTAATACCTTATTTACGGATTGCAGTCCCAGAGGTTACCCACTACGGTAACTAACTCAATCTCATTTTTGTATTCTTTTTAAATTTAACATGCTGTATTAAAGAATAAAAAGCAGCACTGCCTAATTGTGCTTACAAGCAAACAAAATCACTCTGAAAAATAGTTGTCTGTTTAACAGTTCAGTAAGCATGCTAAAACATCCTTCCCAGCAGTCAGGAAGGAGAGACCTGTACAATTCTTCATTTATGTAAATGAGGTGGAAAGGGCCTGATTTTCGTAATGAGGGTGAGAGTCCTTGCCTCAGATTGTTAAACTGTTGCGGATTGGACAAGGGAGTGCCACTTACAGACAGATCTCACCTCCACATCGCTGGTATTACCTGGCTTGGGCTGGCAGGAGCTCCTGAGCAGAAGTGCCAAGCGGCTCACATTTTTCGCGCTCAACATGGTTAATTTTTAATGAAAGTTTGAGCTGAAGCAGCACAGACATTTTACATACAAGACAAATTGATAAAATACGCTTTCCCACGATAAAAAATGAATGATACCTGCTCTGAAAACCTTCCAGTCAAAATACACGGCACTAGGAAGGTGAAATTTAACTGAGGAGGATGGCCTTCTGGGGCTACTTTCGAGGTTGTGTGGTGACATAAGGTGAGAGAGGCAGAAGGGTAGCACCCTGGACAGGTCCCTCAGCACAGAGCACCGAGGGGTGACGCCTACGTGGAGAAACTCCCTCTGAATGTCAACGGATAGAAGACTGTTAAGTGGATGCCCCTCAATCGTTTCTGACTGCGAGGTGTCCTGTTTTTCCAATAAAATAAGGTCCCCAAAATCTCAAATGCTGAGAAAAGGAAATTCTTTTGGCTTCTTCCCGCTTCTCAAAAATGATATTTCAAAGATTTGCCTGTGCATTCTCCTCTCAGCCTCAGCATGATTAGCGAGGTTGTAAATCCTTAGGAAACGGGACTGGGTCTTACAACAGGTGTCAGCAACGCTCTATGCAATGGAGCTTTTATCTTATATGCTTTTGACCCCCAGGGAAGATAATTCATAATAGGGCAGTTACACAATTCCATGGGATATCTTTAAATATCCAAGCTGTAACAAGAAGAACTGAAAGCTAGGCCACATGTGTTCAAGGCATGAAATTTGAATTATTCTCCCATGATACACTATTATGAAGTCTACAGTTGCATTTTATTTTATTTTATTTTATTTTATTTTATTTTATTTTATTTTATTTTATTTTATTTTATTTTATTTTATTATTTTTTATTTTTTTGTGAGCCAGCAGTGTGCCCTGGTGGCCAAGAAGTTCAATGGTATCCCCAGGTACATTAAAAAAAAGCATAGCCAGCAGGTCGAGGGGGGTGATCCTCCCCCTCTACTCTGCCCTGGTGAGGCCACATTTAGACCACTGTGTCCAGTTCTGGGTCCCCCAGTTCAAAAAAACAGGTCTTCTAGAAAGAGTCCAGCAGAGGGCCACAGGGATGATGAGGGGCCAGAAGGCTGAGAGACCTGGGACTATTCAGCCTGGAGAAGAGAAAACTGAGAGGGAATCTAATCAGTGCTTATAAATACCTAAAGTGCAGGAGTCAAGTTGATGCAGGTGGACTCTTTTCAGTGGCATGCAGCAATAGAACAAGGGGCAACAAGGCAGAAACTGAACACAGGATGTTCCACACTAGCACCACGAAGAATTTCTTAACTGTGAGAGTGGTGGAGCACTGGAGCAGGGTGCCCAGAGAATTTGTGGAGTCTCTTTCTCTGGAGATATTCAAAACCCACCTGGACCCTTTTCTGTGTGACCTGCTGTAGAGAACATGTTGTAGCAGAGAGTTGGACTGGATGATCTTCAGAGGTCCATCCCAACCCCTACTATTTGTGATTCTGTGATTCTCTGATTTCTGAACTGCAAATACACGTTTCCAGGAATTCAAAAATGAGATCAGACTTTCTGTTCCTTTATCCGGTCAATCTCACCTGGCTTAAGCTCCCCAGATTTGTTAGTATATTACTTTCAAAGGTGTTGCACCATTCCAAGCACAATTATTTTGAAGACAGATAAACTTGTTCCTAGTTAGGTTCAAAAAATTCTTCCCAAGAAAGAGTTCATTACAGCACCAGATTTTGAATTTTTGGTTTAATGACTGACAACAAAAGTTGCACACCTATCAAGATGTGAAAAGTGAATTTTAAAAAATCCTCAGAATATATGGATAATTTGTTTGACACAGGTGGTTTCACCCTCAGGGGAATAAGCATATCTTGGCTCCTATCCAATCTGCAGCAGGGTTTCTCCAGCACAGAGCAAAGGCCAGCCTCAAAGTACTGCTGTCTTTCCTTTGCTTGGCACATTAGCCAGGACCATTTCTCCACACCCTCATGGATTTTCCTGATTTGTTCTGTATTTACTATTCTTCACAATCCTGGTCCTCTGCCAAATCTAGATGAAAGTGGCTTATTCCAGGAAAGAAGATGCAACAAGGTGGCTATACTAACAGACAGCAAAGTCATCAGTGCAGATGGGACAGGAGCATGGCAAAAAACATCCAGAATCTTTGTATATATAACATGCGTTGCTTTTATTTTACCCCCCGGACGAAAAATGGAGAAGAACATTGGTTCTTTTCCCGGGAAGAGAGATAACCTGTGCTGAGGCTGGGATGCATGCGCAGGCCAAGTTTGCACTCACACCAGGGAGCAATTCTCTCCCTTCTCCCACCAGTGGCTCTCTGAGGTCATAGCCCAGAGTGAGACTGTCTTGTGGCTGTTACTGGATAAGATGGGAATGCCAGGTCCTTTGTCTCTGCTCCCACACCACATTGCAACATCTGGAAAAGGGGTGGCACTCAAGAGCCAGTATACATCCCGGACCTCCCACAGATCCACTAGGTCAGGGAAGGGATTATTAGGTCTTTATCCTGTGTGTGTAGAGAGTTAAGTGCATATTTTGAAAACTTTTATCCTCAGTACTTTTTATTGCAGGTTTCTGCATCCATTTTCTTTCATGAAAAAGAAAGGCCTCCATCGTCAATGAAAGCCTTGTCCCCTCCAGTTTTCCCATGCTGTCAAAAGCATCCTGGTAGTGAAGTGCTCAGAAATGTATGTGCCACTATAACATTTATACATACCAAATCCTGCTCTCACTCTTCACATGTGAAGAATAATGCTGAAATATATTGTATTTTACATTGGACCTATAACAGAGGGAGCCAGAGCTCTTCTGTTTAGACTTTGCAAGCGAACTGAATTCTGCTAAGTATTTGGATATCTTACCAAATTCCAAGGCCACTACAGGTCCATTTGTATTTTCTTTACATTAGGGGCATGATTTACTACTAGACTCACTATTACTCTACTAGTGCCCTTATAGATGCACTGATCTTATCAGTATTCCAGTGTCAACAAGATAAACAAGTTTTTCTAGTATCCGGCATACATTTGTTTTCTCTTTCTAGTCCCAGCTACCAGGTTCATGGAAGGAAAGATACTTTCTATTTTCCAGGAAGAGAAACTTCAAGCTGTGAGGTTACTACTGAGTCAAATACCAGAAAGCAAATCAAAGAAACACAAGACATATTGATTTTCTAAAAATCTCATTATTTTAAAGCTGAACTCCTGTATTTTTGGCACAAACCTCATGATCTTTGAAATACTCATTACTCAAGGTTGGCAGTACCAGTGTTTCACTTCCATATTAATATGCTGGCGGATGGGGAAACGGAACACTGGAGGAATGGAAAAGCAACAGGACTGCAAGGAAGAGCAAATACGTGTTTAGTCTTATGGGATTGTATACTCTTTTTACATGCCCTCATATTCTTTCAAAACTCCCTCCTCAAGATTTCTGTTGGTTCTTTTTTTCCTTGTCTACTGCAAAAGCATCACAGAGGCTTTCTGCAACAGACTCCTGGAAAAAAGAGTCCAGGGGCTATTGTAGAGGTGCACAGTGATGAAGGTGATGCTATTCTTAAGAATATTCACCCCAGACACATAACATTGTCCCTCAGATAGCTCCTCAGCCTCCAACCAGAGAAGGGACTTTTTGCACTTTCTCTTACATCATGATCAAAAGAAGCAGATGCTCTCCTCCTCCCATACAGACATCAGAGAGCTATGCGTTCCTGTAGATTCACCTCCTACCTTGAGGTAGGAGGTAGAGCTTAGAAGCAGAGTCAGAGCTGTGATGCCACAAGGAGACAGCTGCCTTCCCCCCCAGGCAGAAAAGAAGGCGGCTGTGTGGAAAAGTCAGCACGAAGCCATGGGACAAATGGTGTCCTGGCATCAGTGTGAAGTCGAATTAAGTATAGACTGTGCTAAGCCTGAAAAATTTGCTTCACCAGTGGAGTTGTTAGGAGCATGCATGGAATAGGAATAGGAGACAGGGCAACTCCAAAGTAATGTCTAGGGTTGGATGCCACTGCATATGTGCAGCACTCTGTGGGATTAATCTCTGGGTGTTTGGCCAGAACTAAAGTTTTTGCTCCTTCTCTTTGGTTTGCAGTGCCCCTGTTGCACAAGGTACCAGGGTCATTGACAGCTGTGGGTGTAGGATCACAAGTCACATTGCACACTCTGCAGATCATTTTCTGTCCTGAAATGTGACCCGTTTGAGCCACAGTCTGTACAGGCAAGAGACTGTTGCTTTGAAGAACTTCAAGAATATGCAATTTCTTCCTGGCTCAGGGGGCTGAAGTGAGGTGAATGTTGTTTTCTCTGAGGCTGTTCCACAGATCTTGATAGATTCAAAGCTACTGCTGATCTTTATTTCCTGTTTGTGTATTTTTGAGTTTGAATCTTGATGGCAGAGAACAGGGAGCCAGGCTTCAGGAAGAGATAATGATGTGATTGTGAAAGTGTTGAAAACAGGACAGGCATTTACAGAGAGAATGTAAATACGGATATATGTCTGTGGATTTAGGTGTATTGTATACCTCCATGAATTACACAGCACATCTAAACATCAAGTTTCAAAAAATAAAATAAAATAAAAATTAAAAAAACAGCAACAAAAAAACCTTTCCATTTCCTGTGGGAGGCAATGTACCCAGAAAACATACTCCTCTGCTGCAATCACGGTTGTGTTTTTAGAAATGTTAGAGCCCACTCATTATCCTTGAAAATAGCTTGGGACAGGGGGAAGGGGAGAGCTGGCAGTGGTTTGTCAGCAGAAATACTATTAGTCTACACTAATGTCTGCACAATACCTTCCCATCTCCACCCTACCCCCCACGTAAAAGGAGAAGCTACTAAAAGCCCAGGCAACCCCCCAAAATAATGCCTCATTCATATACTGAGAAGGGTCTCCAGCCTGGCTAGAAACAGAACCTTTCATTTCTTGCACTTACCAGAAGAAGACAGCAGGTAGCACTGGAAATGGAAGCACCAGGAGATCCACAGCATTTCTGAAGAAAAGTCCTGTAAGACACCCCCTCTTTTAGGGAGACTTACTCCCTGCAAGAGGGTCTCTGCTGTCCTCCAGGAACATCTGAAGGGTCACTGAGACCCAGGCAGGCCTCTGTACTCTCACAGTCTGCTCAAACGTAGTATCTTACTGTCCGTCTCCAGTCTGTCTTCTTCTCATTTACTTGTTTTTTGTAAGCCTCGAACAATAAAATAATGGAAAAAGATGGTTGTTGGGTTGATACCTTCTTTGATAATGTATGATATCAAGACCTGGATGCCAGAGGGTGCCATGGGGCACACACTGGTGAAGCAGCCACTGATGTTGTCTGCATGGTATGTAGGGCCTGGTGAATGGCAGTTAGTGAGCATAAATGCATTTCTATTTCCTTTACTTTTCAGGGCCAGCACTGCCCATTTTTTTCAGTGGATGTAGAGGAGTGATGATGTGAAGAAATGAAGCCACATATTTTGGTTAAACTCATGATTAAAGTAAAGTTGTTTACTATTTCTCCTTAGACTTATATAAATTACAAGTTGTGAATCGTCAGAATAGCCTCTGTGCCCGCATTGGAGGGTAAGAAAATTCCAGGAATGAAGAAAAGATACATTAGGGGGAGTACTGCTACACCCAGCACAAGGAGGGAAATTTTTGTTTACACTTGCGTTCAGAAGAGGACAATATTTTTCCAGGATTTCATTATAAAAGTCTTGGCCACCACATTCGCTCTGCAGACTTGGAGGACTGGATGACTGGAATAACAATCATGACCACTAATGCTCTCACTGCATGCGTCATCGACATTAGAATGGACACATTCAGAGCTAGAATCACTCTTCTTGTCATCCAATGCCCCATCCTAATGCATGGTGATATTTCAATATTTCTGCAAGATTTTCACTCAGCTTGGAAAAAAATCATCTCAACAAAAGAAAAGCAATTTGGTCCATGTTATATAGCATTTCCGTGTTTTCACTCTTCTTCAAACAATAAATGCACTTATTTAAACATTACTGCAAGATAAGCCCATTAAGTCTCTCCGTTTGCACTCTCAACAGCATGTCCAGATAGGGTGAAACAAAAACTTCTGTTTACAAATAGATTCCAGCAGTGTTTTACATATTTGGCCAGAATGAGATGAAGACAGCTCTTACCTGAAAGAGAGGATGTCCCCAGGATTTTCCTAATATGGAGGGCTGGACCCCCACTACACTTTCTCTGTTACCAGCGTGCTACCTGGCCTTTCCCTTACCCACACCTGTGCTGGGGATCAGACTCCTAGACGGTCTGTCATGACTTGAACAGGGGGACACAAGCCTATGGTAGAGAAGTCCCAGAAATGTAAATCACTGGAAGCTGGGAACCTATGCCATCATCATACATGTGAGCTATGCTTCTCTTCCCTAGGCATCAATTAAGAATATTGTGTGAGAAAAGACAGAGGAATGGGGAGGTCCATGTACCACTCGCTACAGTTCTTCTCCTTTCGTATGCAAAGTGATACCCAAGCCTCTGATTTGCAGTACTGTGGATATCATAGCACCATATATATCTGCTGGACACTAGTGACTTAGCTTCAGCTGAAATATAAATAAATACGGTGATTCTGATCCAGATTAATCAGAAATATGGAAGGCATTTGCAATCACAGTTTCTAAAAGTAAAAGTTGACTTCAGCTGTAGCTCCGCTTTCAGAATCTGTGCTTGCAAAAATCACAACCGTGACTTGTAGCAATACCAACAAAACTTACAGTAAGATGTTTTGTATTTTACACACCCACTCATCCACTGATAAACAAGCACTACAGAGAGGTCGAGGAAGAGTATGTGCTAGGCAAGAAGATCCACATGTTGCATTGTGAGGAGAATACAGAATAAAAATTCAAGATAGATACTAAGATGAATTGAGAAGTTCTGACACTTGGCGAACCAATGACAGTAGGGAGGATAAGTATTGTCTGCTATAATGCCACCTATCCATACTTTTTAAGGAATATTGGCTTATTATAAATCAGAATTGGATATATCAGCGTATCAGTCCTCAGTTTTTCTTGTCTGGTAGCACAAAAGCTCAGAGGGTTTTCAAATAGATAGATTGCATCTGCAAGCCTGTAGGCTATCTCAGAGCCTGACTATTGTGATGTGTTTTTTCCTTAATTCTTAACATTTGGTAAGTCCTGAAGTGATCAGGCAGTTGGACGCAGCAATCTTCATATGACCCTTTCAGTTAAACTATTCTGTAAAAAAAGGTCTCACTATACCTTTCTATGTAAAACCCATGCCTGACAGTACATTGCCACTGCAAGCATGACAAACCCAAGGATAGCACTGTTTCCTTGCATCTTGACTGTCTTCAGGATTACGCATTGTGAGGTACTGCAAGGAAACCATACCTAGTGCAGAAGATAATCCAAAGCTCAGGATCTTAACAAGTGAGACAACATCCAAGAAGGCAACATGCACAAGCCCAATTTGCACAGCACTAGCTCAAGAAAATCTTTGTTTCTTTTCTTTTTTTTCTTTTTTCTTTTTCTTTTAGATAGTGTTAAAATTTGGGGGCTAAATCAGTTTTCATTTAATTATAGTTAAAATGTAATACAGTTAATTTCTTTCCTCTTGGGTTTTTAAACAGCATACAATAGAGCAACACAATCACCACTGGAAGAGCCAACCAAGCTGCCTGCTGAGATCATCTGCAGGGAAAAGCAACAACATTCACAGAATAATAGTCCAGTCCAACTCACAGCTCTGCACAGCTGACAACCATCCCCAGCCCTTCCTTACAAAGGCAGTGGCTCTTCACCCATCATGTGCCCATCACTCAGCAACAACCAAACTCTTGGCGTGCTGTTAACGCTGTGTTGACTGAAACAAGGGCATGGGGAAGGCAGTGCTGTGCAGTGCTGACTCAAGTGAAGGCAAATAAGTGTGTGCATTTTCATACAATGCCTAAACATAGTCCTGCAAACAGTGAAAAGTATGCAGCTGTGCTTTCCATTCTCATAAAGGGATTTGAGAACAGAATTCAAGACTGCTGAGAAGAATCATCAGTACATGTTTGCAACACCATTTTCAGTTGGTTCAAATACATTTCCTGCAAATTTTCATATGAATGTACAGAGTTGCAATCAGATATTTAACTCAAAAATCTGAACATGTCTCTTTACCACACTCTCCGTCTCTTACCAGAGAGAAATAGCATTCATTTCACAACCACACGTTACTCATGTCATTGCTTTTTGGCATTACGGACATTTGTGAACGGTTGTGAAGGATCAAGTGCAGGAAGAGTGAAATTTCACCAAAAATCTCTGACAAACAACTTTCAGAGTCCACAAAGAATTTCAACCACTTCCATTGGCTGATGCATTAGTTTCACAAAAAGAAGGTCACGTATCCCACTAGTTCTGTGTTTTTGTTCCTCTCTTTTTTTTTTTAATGTTATAAGAAAAATATTAAAAATTAAAATAAGTTTTGTTATTTATAAATTAATGATGCCGTATGTTTTACAAAGGCTGCTCCAAAAGTAACGTCTCCTGTTTTGTTATGTTGGCCCATAAAGTCAGAGGTGGGTGGTGGTGGTATGACAGCAGAGGGTGATCGCTCCCACCGATATCTCATTACATTTTTTTTGCTGTGCATCAGATGGCAGCAGTGGGGCAGTCTGACAAAGTGATGTCTGATACAGGAGTGTGGATAAAGCAAAGGTGTGTCACTGAATTCCTCCACGCAGAAAAAATGGCACCCACTGACATTCACTGACTCTTGCTGAATGCTTATGGAGACCAAAGAGTGGATGTGAGCACAGCGAGGTGATGGGTAGAGCATTTCAGTGGTGGTGGCAGCAACAGTGGGTCACTTCTACTGGTGCAGATGTTTACAATCACAGTATGCAGGTTCTTGTCCACGGCTGGTGAAAATGCACAGCTAACGGTGGTGACTGCATTGAAAAATAGCAATCTGTAGATGAGAATTTGTCCTATCAAATAGTGTTATTATACTCTCTGTATCAGTTGCAGTTTCCATGGAAATAAATAGGAAGTATTACTTTCGGTGCTACCTGTGTGTGTATTGCCCAAGATAATTCCTATTCACTAAATGTGGCCCAGGCAAGCCAAAAGGTTGGATACCTGCAAAGTATGCTCTGCCTGAAATAGCACCCACACCAACACAGAGGAAATTCTAGCTTCTGCAAAGCCCTAAAAAAATGCACAGTGACTTCTTCCAACTCTTATTCTGTCTAAACTATTAGTGGTGCAACTCATTTTCAGATGAGCTCATTCACCTATCACAACAGTCAAGTGAACTTGTGTTAGCAGCTACCAAAGCCTGTCTCAGAAGCAGAAATGCTATGAAGGCTAAAGCGAAGTGGCACACACTGGTAAAGGTTTCCAACGCTGAAGATATCTGTATCAGATTAGAGCACCAGATTGCACTATTGGCTGTACTTCTCCTAAACAGGCATGCATGGAAGTTGTTCTGACCTTGGATCATTGAATGGGTTGCTCTGAATGGAACTAATGGTATTCTCAGACGTCAGCTTGTAGTCCCTGCAGCAAACACAGAATTACACACCCCCATGAAAGAAATGCACCATGCTGCGTAAAGCATTTCCCCCAAGGATACCAGAAGGGAGCTGGAAAAACAGCATAGGGCTGACACAGCCTGAGTTGTTGTATCTTGTGCTGCTGAGTGCAAACAGGAAGGTGCTTGAAACCTGCAGGGAGGGTGGAAGAGAGAGAGAAGGCAAGCAGAGAATCTCTCTTCCACAGTGCTACTGAAAAATGGTAATTATGGCCATGCTATTTCTTTAAATAAAAGTCTTAGGAAAACATAGCAGCCTCTCAGCTGAATAGGTTCTTATGTTCCATTCCCAGAGATGTCTGGAGCATCACAAGGGTGACCTGCAGAGCACGTGCAGTGAGACATCAAGACAGCACACGTGTCTTGTGAGGAGCCTGCCCCATTCCACAGGGAAGGAGGGTGAGGTACCCCACTGAGGCACTGTAATTCCACCAGGGCAAGAGCCACACACCTGCCAAAAGGCACAGCCTACATGTAAGGGGCAGCACCAGTGCCATGGGACTCCCAGCAGCACTCAGAGGACTTAAGTAAAGGGAAAATTTGTAATAGAGTAGTGGATACCAGCTTTAATCTGTGGTCATCATATGCTCCCAGCTTTTCAAATTGAAGATCTTTTTCAAGTCTTATTTGCTACTTCGTAAGACCATGGTGGAAAATGCAGTTACTGCTAAGAGCATTCATGGTGATCTGCTAGCACTCAGAGATGTCACTTGAATAAACAAAATGGAATGCGTGAACCTTCTCATATTCTCAAAAGCTAACCCTTTGGCCATGCTGAGCAGGAGCGAATTTAGTAACAGCACGTCACTATTATTGCCAGAGCTGCTAAAGCACTGTGACTGCAGCACAAAGATTTTGTCTCAAATGAGGCTAGCATTAGAAAAAGAGCAGAGAAAGAGAGCTAATTCTGACTAACGCTGCGCTCAAAGGAGCTGGGGCACGTGCGAGCCCTTGTGTGTCCCCAGATGTGGAGAGCAGCAAATTAGCTGCCCATGCCACTCAGAAGCTAATTATTTCCTACTGCTCACAGAATTAGCAGATGAAGGGTAGAGACTGGGAGATGGCTCCTGGGGGCACTGCCTCTCAGTGGAGAAGGCTCTGCAGCCTTACAGCCTCCTCTCTACCAGGAGCTATGGCTAGTCTGAGGGTTTGAGCAGTAATTAACCATCAATCCAACCTGCATCCACATGCAACTCCCCTGGCACCAACGCAGCCCACGGACACCCTGCCTTCACAGGCCATCCCAGGGAGAGGGCAGAGGGAAATCAAGGGAGAAAAAGCAGTGATAGCAAAATATCCATCTGGTGGCTTTTGGACATACCCACTGCAGTGGGTAATGACAAGGAGAAGCAATGCAATCCAGCCACGCACCTCCCATCAGCTTCAAGACCTGGAAAAAGAGTAGGAGCTCTCCCCTGCCTCTCCTTGGAACAGCAGAGCACGGTCCCCTTTGGTGTTGTGCTGTGTCTTACAGAATAAGATGCAGAGCCAAGTAATTACAGTAAGCAGGGCAGGGATTAAAGATAACTGGGGGAAAGGGTCAGAGCTAAATCAAAAGATAACTACACTCAGTGACCAGAATACATTTACAGAATATATGGTAGTATCTTGTATCATTTGAATAATACTGATAGCATCATTATAGACTAAATCATAATGCATATGCATCAGGGGACAGAGTTAAAGTTACTGCAAATTCACCTGCTTAATACTTTATTGCAGGTTAAAATGATAAATTATCCATTTCTCAGCAGCAATCAGTTCTTCTGCCGACCTTGAAATTGTTACACAGAGGAAGAATTTGCTTACAGAGAATGTAAATGGTACTGAGTTATATCATAGTACAACAGTTTCTGAGTGCTACTGAAAAGTTCATCGCGATGAAAACAATTTTTTTTTTTTCCTGTGGAGATTTCTCTTAATAAAAGCAAGGTCCAGCCTGGGTCTTGGTGACCTGGTCTCCTGGACCCTTACATCTGATTCATTCTGCTTCACTGTATGCCAAACAGATGGCATTTCTCAGTCAATGAAAAAATGAAAGAAGAGAAATTCCATTTTTCCAAAGGGACAGCACAGCCTTCAAGGCACTGCTGAATTCTGCAGTCTGAAGAAGGAGTGATTTAAAACACAGCATTTTCCTTTGATGCTTACCAGCTTAGACGTCACATTAATCAAAGCTTTGTGAATGGTTGATGTGCGACCATATGTACTTTTACTTAAAAGCAGAAAAATCAAGGACATTTAACAGCTCTTTGTTTGGTCTCTTTAAACTTCAAAAGGGATAAACTATTTATAGAGTGCCACCAAGTGCAGTGTCTGGCCTAAATCTATACTTATTTGAATAGTTTCCTTTGGAAAATAAATGTGCCTATGTATTGTCTTATGTGCAGGTAGAGCTTATGCCTCAAAGAGTCATTGGTCAGTGTGGCTTCCTTTGCAGCCATGAGCTCCTTCCATATCTGCATTCACCCTACCATGACTGTGAGAGAAGTATCAGAAAAGCTCAAGTAACCTGAAGCAAGAAAATTGCATCTGCCAGTCCCATGGGTGAGAGAATTCTCATAACACATGTGGAACACAACTTGCCAAGCAGCTCCTGTGGTCAGCCTGAGCTCAGGTGCTGCTTTACCTGTCGTTTACAGGCAAGAAAAGACATCTGAACAGTATACCCATATAATACAAGGGAATGTTCAGGCTAACAAAATGCCAATCAAGGTTCCTCCTGAGCTTCTTTAACGTAGGTAGCCGTAAGAATGGAGCTAACATCTTTTTAAACAAAAGAAGTGTTAAAATGCATTTGCTAGCAAGCCATAGTTTCCCACCAACCCAGACGGATGCCCTGTGTCTAATAAGGAAACTGGAATTGAGATGTTTTGGCAAATGGCAGCTTAAGGAAGCAAGGTCCCAAAATGGTTCTGCAGAAAGCTACAACAGTTTCTGACAGGTGCTGTTCTGAGAAGGAGCACTGGTTCACCCAGCTATGCAAACCTACAGTAATTTATATTCTGTAACCAACCAGTGTGGTTTTTGCACTGTTTTCTTTAACTGACAATGTCCACTGTGTCCCAACCTAGGCTATTCTCTCTGCCCTTCCAGATATTGGCCATCTGCTGTTCTCTTTCTCTTCCATCTCCAAGACGACTATTTTTCGTTGCTACAGGCTCTTTTCTAGCTCTTTCCCAGCTGCTGGAGCTGAATTAAAAATCAGAATAAAAATGCCAACCCTTATAAAATGTGCAACCTTTCTTTCTATAAAAAAAAAATATATATATATTCTTGCAGTAGAAAAGTAACATTTTAAATTGAAGAGACAAAAAATACTCATTTGTACAAGTGTATGTCTAGTAATCTGATACCCTGAACAGAAACACTTGTGAAGTAGCAGCATCATTACTTTCATGAGGAAAAGATGAGTCTGTTTCATGAGGATTATTTGAGAAAGAAAGGGAAAAAATGAGGTGAAACCAACTAGAACAGTTTATCTGTTTAAAATGAAGTAACTCAGAATGTCAGTGTATTTTTCAGCAACCAGAACAGAACTATTAATTTAAAAAAAAAAAAAAAAGGAAAGAGTAAAAAATCAAATGTGAGAGAACCAAACGAGTTTAAAATGTCAGGAAAAGTCATTTTTGAAGGAGACTGGGAAAACAGAGGTATTAAAGAAGCTTCACATAGTGCTGCTAGAAGTGAATAAAGGAAACAGATTCCTGCTACAAAAAGAATAACTATATTGTTTCTTTTAATGAGGCCTTCTGGAACTATATTGATAACTGAGAAGGCTGTTAAGCACAAATGGTAGCTGCCTGAATGGTATCACCTTTGGGGCAGGACCCCAAAGTTTACTGCTGTCTTTGAAAGAGAGAAAGCAATAGAAAGTAGCTATTCTGTGTGACCATCATAGAATCAAAATGCAGCACAGAGGTGTACAGCCATGGGAAGACAGCAAAGAACTTGAAAATATAATGAAAGATACCAGAGGTACGTATACCAAGGCTACAAAAAATCACCAGGGTCAGTCAGTGATCAGTAAACGAATGCAACCTTTGGAGATGGCTAAAACCAGCTTCAGGCATAACAAAGAAACCAAGGAACATGCATTCAGTTTATAAAAGTCAGCATCAAGGTAAAATCAGATATGAGTTGGAAAAAGTCAACTGTACATAATCTGCAGTATAAGAGTTAAAATCATTACAGATAGGCTAATCATTATGATTTCACCAGACTTTAAGACTTCAGTTTTAGACTTACAGAATTGTTTGCTCTGTATATAAGGGCACTTTTCATTTGGCCCCCAAAAAACACAAGCTGGCACAACAGTATGGTAGATGATTCAGCTACCTGGTTTGCAATTTGCATGGAAAAATTTTATGGAAAATTTATGCAAATCACCCTGATGGACTTTATGGTTAGCAGCATGAATCCATGGAAAACTTCAGTTTTTGGGAGAGATCCATGTGTCTCTAGAAATAGTCTCATCAAGCATGTAGATTTTGGGATTCCACTGTAAGCAGGGAGGCTCAGAGCATTTTCTGTAGGCTTATCTAAGATGAACAGCAGACATTCTGGTCCTCTCACAGGCATTCTAGAAAAGTACTAGTAGATCCTCCAACAATTTCTTAGGAAGTATCCCTTAGTCTTAGAGCCAAGCATGACAAATAGGAGACCATTTGGACTGCAAAGGGCTTCTTCAGGTTTCTATCTATCACTCACAAATATGAAAGGATATGCAAAGGATATGGAGTCATGGGACATGTTCTGAACACTAGGAATTGTGTAAGGTTTTCTAGGACCACGCACCTGTCTGTTGACATACAGTAGAATGTTTAAAGACTTGACAGGTCTCACTTTCGCATGTGATATCTTTCCCAATAGCCTCTTCTTCCTACATCCAGGATAATAGCTATTATCAGGGTCCTCAGAGATGACTGTTTGCCTTATCTTATTCAGAGTCACTTCTGAAGGACCATTTAGATCACTGCTAAAGCTAGTCAGAATTTCACCCACGCAGTTTGAGACAAAATGCTGGTATTTGCTGATTCTTCTAAGAAGCAGCAGCAAGACACAGGAGACTTCTGCAGTCTGCTCCTGGGAACACATAAAGGTAGCAGCTGCTATTCTTTTTGCATGAAGGGCTCTGGAAAATCAAGCTCTTCCGACCTATCCAGACAGCTGAAGCTACCTTTTAAATAACTAGTCTATATGCATTCTAAATGTGCTCTATGAGTAATCTGATAATACTATAAAGTCTTATTCCACTTCAACTGTACAGGTGTCATGGGACTTGGAATGGGTATCATGATCCAAGACTTCAAGGTAACCACTAGCAACACACATGCAAAGCAAGGTTATATAATACGTCCCCTCACAACCCTCCCCCAGCACTAACCTCTTCACAAAAACAGAAGATGCATGGGGAGGGGAAAGGGCAACAGAGACCATCTCAGGAGCGACAGAGTTTGTTTGGGAACTTGGTTAGTGCTGGTGTGTAGAAAGGGAACTGAGCATTCAACTCATGTAGAGAAAACTCAGCAACAGTGCTTTCCCTGAGATGTCTGGGTAAGAGCCACCTCTGAGCGCAAGTCCTTGCTGCTATACTGTACAACCACTGGTCTACATTACCATGAGTCATGGCTTTCAGACAGGTCTGAACTCAGGCAGAGAGAGCTATCATCTGCTCCCTGTGTACATCCCAAGTCACCTTCTGACCCTGCAATCCTGTAATGCTTGCACCCTGAGTGATATTTAAATGCTCTGTTTAAGGATTGCTTCAGTTAATTTGCTTTTTCCTTCTTTATTTTTTTCCTCTAGTTCATCAATGAGGTAAGGCATTATGCCTAAGATCAATAAAAACTGAAAAGCAGATACATATAGGATATTCACGAGAATACTGAATCCATAGCAAAAAAGATAGGAGAGCAGACTTGTATGTGCAGGCCATGCATTAATTTTCATTTCCAGAAATAATCACTAAGATAACTATTAAATAATATGTCATTATTGGAAATCCCACCCACAAGCTTTTTTTTGAGTTTTAAATCACTTGAAATGTATTCTCCCATCATCTATCCCGACCTTCTAATAACCGCTTCTCTTCCTGCAGATAACTTCCATAAAGTCTGGTCAATGCACATGATATGTCATTCAGAAAGGTGCTAGGAGACAGAAAAAAGGAGCAGGAGTCAAGTAACAAATTTAGTGCAAATTCACAGTGTGTGCAAAATAGTGACTCCTCCAGGCACAGGTGCTACCACAGCACGCAGCCTGCAGGCCGTGGGATGGATATGACTGCATAAGTCATAAAGCACGACCCTGCTTTCCTTCCTCACTAGTGTGTAGCCAGTGTCCGACCATTTTGTGTGGGAAGCACCCTTATTAAAAACAGGTCTGCAGAGACAGCACAGTTGCTCCAGGCTGGGCTGCAGCACTGGGGCGGTGAGGCAGTGTATACAGCTGCTATGGCTTCATGCTGTGGCTGCAAAGCTGCTGGGTGCTGCATGTGCTTCTCTGCTGCCCAGAAGATTTACTCTTCACCCGTTTAGCTGGCTTAACTGAATTTCTTGAAAATACAGCAGGAGTCAGCATGGAATAAGGACTCTACTAGTATTAAAAGGCCATGGCTATTTTCCTCTTGTTTGTGAGGTCAGTGGGGAATCTATGTGAATGATGCAGCTGTTGGCAGGACAAGCTCTGTGGTTTGCTATCAGCCAAGCATGCACACTGAGCTGTGTGCCAGTACCATATTCTCTTGCCAGAACTTGGTGATCTCCAGAGGTTCCTTCCAGCCCACATGATTGACAATAGGACTGGATGATCTTAGTCTTCTCCAACTATAATGACTCTATGATTCTGTGATTCAGTGTGACTAAAGGTAATATTTGCCTACTTGTCTGCATGGAGGCATTTGCAGTTTTCATTTTTTAGCTCTGCTGCTTCTGCTTTTTGCATTCTGAGCAGAAACGCTGGATGCAGTGTTCCTGTCTCTCTGGTCTCACTGCAGGATTGCCTGGAGAATCAACGAAGGTGAAGGGTGCTGCTGCTCCTCCTTGTTTATGCTCTGTCCCTGCCTTCTGCCTGCAAAGGGAATAGTCGCTCTCAGTGGATGTCCCCTCTAGTCACATCATGATGCTTTTTCCTATCATTGGAGATGGTGCACTCTTGCTTTTTGTGATTCTGAGTAGTGCTTTCATAGAATCATAGAACAGTTTGTGTTGGAAGGGGACTTCAAGATCAAAAAGCAACCCTCTTGCTGCAGGCAGGGACACCTCCCTCTAGACAAGGTTTCTCAAAGTCCCATCCAGCCCAGCCTTGAATGCTTCCATGGAGGAGACATCTACAACCCCTCTGGGCAACCTGTTCCATTGTCTCACCACCCTCACAGTAAAGAATTTCTTCCTAATATCTAGTCTAAGAATTATTGATATGGTATCTTTGTTTACTCATTTCTGGATGCATGTGCTATGACAGCTCACTGCTCTCCAGCCCATCTGCTCATGTACCTCTGGTACATGACCAACCCAACACCCTGCCCCTGCTCCACAGGAGAAGTAGTGGAAGGTTCACCCCACTACCTGCAAGTTCTGCTCCAGCTTGCTGCTGCTCCATGGGGCTGGAGTGGGAGCTTCATGCATGGCTTCTCCCTGCATAGAGATCTACAGCAGTGACAGCATGGGCACTTTGCTTCTTTCTAGTTGGCAGGAAAATGCTAAGTGGGAGGTGGGGAAGGAAGGGGGCATAATGACCTTAGCAGAAAGCAGGATGTGAGATTTCAGCCTCAGTCTGAAGAACCATTAGCAAAAGCTTAGCACTGTAACCAGATTTTATCATGGATTAAATTTGGGTCTAGCACGTAGACCCAAATTTTATCAGAATATTACTATCATCTGCTAACAATATTCATATGACACACCGTGAGTTCCAAAATTTAGTCTAAAAGGAAGATGGAGGGATAGAGTGCATGAGGCAGAAAACCACCCCAGAGACAACGTGGTGCATCCTAGCCTGACTTGGGCAGTCATCTGCAGCTACTGCCTGGCAGCAGAGAACTGGAGAGAGGAGAACAGTACTTTCACATAGATGATGAAGTAAAATAGAAAATAGAAAGAAAATTCCAAGTCTGGTCTTTGTGGCTATTTCTTCAGGTGCAGAAGCATTTGAAGCCTATCAAAACTAAAAGTACAGCAGTTAGAAGACAAAATGTATTTTGCTGGACATTTGAAAAATATTTAGGAAATACTGTAACCCTAGAACGAGCACAGTATTTGAGCAGGACCAATTTTGTCCTCATCATGTTGGAACAAATGGGATTGACAAGCGTACAGCCAAACTGAGATGGGATGAGCAGTAGCAAGAGTCTGAGATTACTGAAAATGATATGCTTAGAGACAAAATTGTGTTCCATGTGACTGACAAAAGGCTGGGAGAGAGGCTATTAGGGAAGAAGGATTTGTGCTTGCAAAAAAAGCAATAGACATACGCCAGGTCTTGGAAGCCACACAATGCTAAAAGTGATAATGTCTGGGCAAAGAATTGAGAAGCCTGTACAAACTGTCAAAGTAGCATAGAAAGTAGCAGATCTAGAGCCCAGCCACAGGAGAGCATGAACAAGACATGGAAATCAGCAACAGAGATAAGAGAATCTTCTGCGCTCCTGAAAGTGTCCCTGCATGGACACCACAACTGTGCCAAAAATCACAAGGACCCAACGTCTGTGTCAATGCCAGAAGAGCCAAAAGTGGAAGTGAGATGTGTTAGGCAGACTTTTCAGAACTAGAAGCTTGTTCTGGTGCTGGGGTTGACAGCGATATCTGCTTTTGTAAAAAGAACCGAGATAACCAATGAGGCTCTGTTGCTAGTTCATCCTGGCACAAGAAAACAGAGACACAAATATCACTAATTCTTGCAGAAAGTCATTGCCCAAAGTCGCACACACACACAAATAATAAAAAAATTGACTGTACTACGTACCAAACTGCAACCATAGGAAAGTAAAAGGCATCAGGATGAGACTAGAGAGAACAAAAATTGTTGTATCTGTAATGGGCCAGAATAACTGAAACATTCATGTGTTAGCATTACTGTTTTATGAATCCTGCATGTTGTGCAAATATCCATATGTAACTCCTCTAGAAGCTGGTAGAGCTGGGACACAGTGTACACAGCTGCTGGGATACCGGGTACCAAGATTGTTCTTCCAGTCCTTTGACAATGACTAATACTTACACTTCTTCTATTCTCACAAAGATGGAATTAGACCTCTTTGGGAGCTAATCACTGTGATGGTTGGTGGTGACAAATCCCCCTCAGGAGCCACGAGACCACCCTTCACAGTACTGCACAGGCACAGAAGACCAAATTCGAAAAGAGAGAATGAAAACCTCTAAGTGACATCAAGCCACAGAAAATATGGGTGACACGATGCCTGGGATCCACCTAAGGAAATGCAATTTCTCTTGGGATAAGCTATGCTGAGCCACGCTCCGAAGTCTGGCTTTTCTTATCTGGTTAAAATCAATAGCCTTTGAATTAGCAGTTTTCTCTGAGCAGTTAAGATGTTATAGGAAAGCTGCAGGAGCCTGTCAGTGGTTGACTACAAACTTCTGCATTTGCAGAGGCAGAGGCAGGGCTCTTGCTGCAGCGGGACAGTGCAAGTGTATGGCCCATGGCTTCTGCCAGCTTTCAGACAAGAGCCATGGCCTGCATTGCCCTGCTCCTGCTTACTGATAGGAGCACTGGAACAGGCCAACCCAAGCCTTTTCTTGTGCCCAACTCAGGTTTATTTACTCAGGTAACGCTGGAAGGGGCAGCTCTTGAATCCATTCTCCAAGTCCCACCAGATGTCTTGTCATCTCCCTCAGTCTGCCCACTTTAGAACCTAAACTCTCTGTTAATTCTCATCCTTTTGCACTGTAGCCAGTCAGCAGCATGGAAGTGAAACCAGCTGTGGAAACATAGGCTCTGGTAGCAAAGCACCAAGCATACATCTGCAAACACAGAGGTACATAAGCCTGAGAATCACGTGTATTTTCAAAACGACATCATCTCTAGTGAATGGATTTTCACAGGCTTAAAACATAAACAGCCCTCAACTTTCCTCAGGTGAGCAGTGGGACTTTCACACGTATGCTCTCTGAACAGAATTTTCATTTTAGGGAGGATTTTTCCATTCTTATTGCTAATTGTTCCTAATTTACATCTGACGCTTGCCCCTCAGATTTCTTGGATTTGTCTGCCACATCTGTACCATGCACAAAAGTGGTACAGAAAGCTACAGTCTGAGCTGTGCCAGATGGGTGTTATTTAGATGCATTTAAGACTTTGTACATCAGGCTGAGCAAGTACAATTTAGCCTGGAGAGTGCTATGTTTAGCAAATCTACTGCACATTGTTATTAAGGAGCAAAATTAAATCTAAAATAGAAGCCTCAACACCCTACTTTTATATATAGCTACCACAATATTTTCAAAAGAGCTGTTCACAATGAAACTGGGACCAGGCAATGAGGAATTATTTGTAGTACGCAAGGCCAGATGACAGCCATCTAATTTAACCCCCACCACAACACTAGAGCAGCTTTCCCAACCAGTATCCCCACTCTCAGCCTGCAGCGCACAGCATCTCCTGGAAGCTGAAAGTTCCAGCTTAGAAAGAAGTCATCCTTCTGCCACAAGATCATGTGAAGGTGGAGAATCCCTGCGAGCTGCTGATCTGCTTCCCCAGGCAGAGAGGCAGACGCCAGCAAACAGACTGCCTCTGAGAGGTCTTAGCTCTGCTTTCAGGAAGTATTTTGGCCCCATTTTCCCTACAGGGACCTTTCCCAGCCTGGTGGTACCACCCTGGATGTCCCAGTGTGAGGAACTTCCGTGGTGCTGGCTGTGCTCTGCCAGCCAGCCAGGGCCAGATCTTGCTCTAGGTCTGGAGAGTCTCACAGGTCCTTCTGGGGCTCAGCAGCTCCTGGGTGAAATGGATGTGTAAAATCATGTCAGAGACGGGCACCCACAGATCAGCAGGCTCCTTCAGAAAGCCAGGGTGGCGAGGCAGCATTCTGTTTCTGTAAGTACGCGGCCTAAGTGTGAAAAGAAAGTTCATCTGTTTTTGTAGTTGATCAGTCCTTGAGGTGCCTTTCACAAAAAAAGTAATGATCTTCACTTCCTACCAGCTCCTTTATTGGCAGTTGACCTGTCATGAAATTAATTTTCTTCCCTTGTTCTATGTCACAGTGTCCCTCGTGGTAGTCACAAGTAAATTATGCAATTTCATCAGCATTGGAAACACGCCTGTCCTGCACATGTATTCAGCAAAGAGGTAAAAGTGATAATGTAGTCTCTTTAATATGACCTTGGCTTCCTATAAACTATTACGTCTTTATTTTCTGCACTGTTACAGAAGAACAAACCTATTTTATTGATACATCTATTGATACATATTTAGCAAACATTGATCAATATCTGGCATCTTGAAAAAATCCATTCTCAAAAGCTTTTAGCCTCTGAACTCGTCTCTTGTTTGCCAGTCTGTATAATCAATAAGTATTTTTGCTAGGAAACAGGAAAGTATTGACTTGCTCGCAAGCGTATGAAGTAACTCAAGCAATTACTATTAAATATCATTTAGTAATTGTAGCAGGAGCCTTTCTGCTGCAAGGCAGCCCATGTCAACGTTTGGCAAGATGAGTTAGAAAAGGAAAAGAAATCAAAGATAAAGAGTTTGTGTAATATTGTATAACTCGTTTTATTCCTGTCAGAATACTAGCATATGGCTCACACAATAAGGATAATTCTCAAAAGTCAGAAACCAAAACAGCAGAGCCTGATTCCCCAGAATTGATGCTAAGCACAGAAAAAAGCAGAGAAAATTAGAACCACAAAAAGTGCAGATATATTTCAGAGAAGCTGCTACATCAAAAATTTAAGAATAAAAATGTTCCTTTGAGGGCTGTACCCTGCATCTACACTGAGAAGAACTTAAGCCTATATATAACGGCATCTCCTGGGAAGTTTCACAATAACTGTAAATCCTCTTCTGTAAACCTAATGGGTTGACTGCCATGAATTTACTGCAAACTCCAGAGACACTGTGCTGCTTGGCAATGTATCTAGAACATCCCTCATGTAAACACAATACCAAAGGACCAGTCTTGCACCAGGTTTGCTCTTGGCTGGAAGATGCTGTGGAGTCAGCAGCTGAGGATGCTGCTCATGTCTTAGAACACAGTGTTTGCCATCCTGCATACTGAACTGCTGTGAGGGTGTGATGGTGCTTGAATGATGCCCCCCCCCCCCCCCCCCCCCCCCCCCGACAGATTGCCTGCAGCCCTGAAGTCAGCTCTGTATCCACCAGTGCAGCCTGCAAAGAAAGCCTGGTCTAACACAGGCTGAAGTGAAGGCCTGGGATGACAAACACATTTCACTCAGCTCACTATGTTTCGTCGATCTCCCTCAGAGATTGAGACAAACAGAAATCTACCATCCCATGAGCAGGAGATCAAATTAAAGACTGTCATGCACTGCTGTTTCACCTGATGAAGCCTGTGTTTGCCCATTCCAGACAGGCTCCTTTCCAATCAGTAAAGGCCTCACCAAGCATAAGCTTGCTGAGCTTGGGCCCTGGCTTCCTCCAGGCTCCTGCTCTGTGCTCTGATCCATGGCACTGCCCTTGTACTGCCCTGGCACCATGTTGCTCCCTGCCAAGGGAGCAGAAGCACTCTGCAGTGCTGTCAGCAACCTGGTCATGGATTTGCAATAATCTATTCAGCCTTTTTTGTAATTATTTGTCTGACAACGGGAGCTGAAGGATTCTCTTTGTTAAGGGAAGGGAAGGGGAAAGAGGAAAGGAAGAGAGAAAGAAAGAAAAAAAGAAAGAAATACACCCCAGCACAACAGGGTGATATTCTAATGATATGAAATGGATGTGTCAAAAAATAGAATACACCCACTGAAAATGAATATCTTTTAAAGAAACAAATGTTCTCAGCAGAAGATGAAAGGCTGCATGGAGTAACACATGGGAAGGCAAACAAATGAGTAATGGTTCTAGGGAAGGCAACCACTCCAGTATGAAGAGCATTTCCAGTACCCTGTGCTGCAGTCACGCTACTCTTCAGCACAGACCATATGTATTATGAACACTTGGATTTGCTCCAGGCCTTGCACTGATCTTGGGAAACCAAGTCATTGTAGTCAGGCGAAAGCACCTGGTCATACAGACTCAGTATCACAGCACTTCTTGATATCTTCCACATCCAGATACCCAAAATACCTCACAAAATTAGACAAATGACTGAGCAAAAGTTAGGTCTGTGCCTCAGAAAGCGTAAGATAATTTCTGAAGTAGACAGGTAGCACTGACATGTTGGAAGGCCCTAAAACACATCAGTAGAAACTGCATGTGGAAAGGATCCAAAAAAGTTTTAGGACTCACAGTAGACAAAATCACACATAAGCCCCCAGAGCAGTGTGATATTAACCAAGTAATTGAGTCTTCAGTTATGTGAAAGAGTGAGGTCATCTTAGCTCTCAGTGCAGGTCTGATGAGTTCAATATCAGAATCCTGTAAATTGTTCACATGCCTATACTTTCAAAGGGATGTTAAAAATATATTGGCCTATACTTTTAAAGGGGTGCTAAAAATAAACTGAAGGCGCTGTCATGAGACAAGAAACTGAGGTTTGAAGGGAGCCTTATTGTGTAAGAGATTCAAGGAGCTTGAGCTGTTTATCAGAAAAAATAAAAGCTAAAAGATAGAATGGCTTGATTACAGAGTATAAGCAGATTGACACAGAAGATCGCAAGTTTTTAAAGGTATTTTTAATATGGATAGGGAAGACATACATAAACTCACTGGCTGGGAGTTAATGCCAGACAAATTAGAAGCAGAGATCAATTTGTAACAGCAAGGACGATTAACCATTAGGACAAGACATTCCTGAAAGTAGTAGATTCCTATACTCTCTGCCTTCTAATTCAGAAAATGTATTTATGTATTTTTCTTGGGGGGGGGGGGGAAGCTTGTTCCACAAGGTCATGGTTCTAATACAGCAGTAACAGATGAAAGCATATCATCTCTACTTGCAGCAGATTGGGCTGGATGTTTCACCTGGCCTTCATCTCATGAAGGAATTGCAAAATACCTGATCTGATTGTGATAGTAAGTGGAGTTTTGAAGGCAAGGATCAGACTTGCAAGATAAGTTTTATCTCAAAAGGAACTTAAAGGCCACTAGCAACAATCCTGCACATTAAAAGCATGTGTCCAAATTCAAAATAAACCTTTTATTATTTTTAATATTCCTGAAGAAATACAATTGGATCAAGTTGAATATCTCATTGGAAGGCAGTGTTAGGTGGAGTGGATATTGTTTCTCAGGCCTTCCTCCAGCAATCTGCTGTGCCAGGAGCATTATTCTTAGCGTTTGTCTGAAGAGCAGAGTAATTGCAACCGAAAATGTGTGTCTTCTAGATAGTATCAACAAATGTCAGTGTACAGAACCTTCTGAAAAGAGGCACAGGAAGCCTTCTCTATTTATAGCTACGTAGGGAACTAACGTTTCTACTAGCTACCCGTTAGACATAAAACAATTTGTAAAAAGACTGATAAGAAATTAAGTCAAACCGTATTTATACTTCTTTTTGCATCTAAACGAACACTGTCTCTGACTGCCTGAAAACATTGTGTACTACATTTTATTTCCAAAATTATCCAGCTTGAAGTTCACATCAGCCAACTATTTCCTAAATTCAAGCTGTTTTTCTGTCAAGAAGCAAGACAAACTGAGCAGTTATACCAGGTACAGGGAGAGGTTTTTAATTGCGGCAAACACGAACCATCTAAGCAGGTGATTTGCTTAGCCTTCAAAAAGCACCTACAGTGGCAATACAGAACAGCTTGCCCCCTAGCTACTCTAGGTTCTAGAGAAAACATATGTCTGGGGGAAATCCCTGAAGCATTTAAACTGTGTGGCCTTACCAACAGCACACATATGTTATGCATGCACAAAAGGCAGTTACACCTGCTCTCACAGCCTACCAAGAGTGTCCCCAAACTGCAGTAATAGGGCAGGCTCTGACTGCACAGAAATCACCACTTGTTCTTTGCAACATTAATTTCTAGCCACATTACACCACTGACATTTTCCTGTTTGCAATGTGTGGTGTCTTGCATTTGGTGATCCCACACCACAGCCTTCAAATTTGCTTGCAGTCTTCTCAGTTTAGCACACTGCATCCATGCAAGAGTCATGGTATCTTCTCCGCCACTCTGAGACTTGCTGTAACTGATCACCTCAGCACAGAACTGGGAGGAAACTTCTTGTTCCCCAGCAGTGCTGCTTGGTTAGTCTGGCTGGGCAACAGTAACTTCATTTCTGGTAATCCAGTGTTCATGTTTCTGTGGAAACAGGAACCAGCAGATAGCACTCTCCTAGCACTGGTTTGCTCCAGTCTCCATGGAAACAGTGGTTGCATGGGTGAAAAAAAGGGTAATGACTGCACAGTAATGACTTACTGGAAGCTTCTCTCTGCCTTAATTTTACTTTTGTGGTCCATATCACTATGGGGGGATGGGGAGGGGAGGGGGGAAGTCATCACATATGATAATGTCTCCGAGATCCTTTTTGTTATGAAGATCAGGGTCAGAAATCGTGGAGTTTAGCTCCTAAGCTCATGCAGTCCAGCACCAGAATCCTGAGGGAAATCTGAGACACTAAGGGTGGTTTTGCATTGTGTGGAAGAAGGTGGGTAAAAAATGCACCCAGCCTGCAAAGACAGTCTTGTTACCTCTCAACACAACCCACCCCAGAGTCCCAGGCTACTAGACCACAGAAAGCAGCTTCCACTGGGAAACTGACAGCTACCTGCATGCCTGTCAAGACAGCCCTGTTGCAGCAGGTGCCTTGGCAGATGGAGGTGTCCCCCACATTGCAACATCAAGGCACACATATCACTTTATCATTCTTTTCAGCCTTCCAAGGTTTCTCCCCAGAGCAAACCACCTTTTTTGCCCTCTTTTGATTTTTCATCTCTTCGAGAAATGCAGCAGTCCCACAATATTGCTCCCACTCAACCAGTCCCACACAACCATCTCACTTTCTGTGACATGACCGCCAGAGCAACACCATCACTGCAAGACAATGGAGATCCATGTCTTGAAAATCAGCTGAAGATTTTCCCACAATCCATATGTGACTTTACCTTTTCAGTTATTTCTGCCTTTTCCTCTGAGCATCTTCACTGTGACCTTCTTCCTCGTTTGCCATTGCCCATCCCCTTTTCTTTGCTCGCTGTCACTAGCACTTCTCCCCACGTATATTTTTGCAAGTTAAACCACACAGACACCTTTCTTTTCTCAGCAACTACCATTGAGGATTTCTGGTTATTGTTTCTCCTCAGCTTGCCTTCTGCAGACATCCTCACCTCCCACTTCCTTCTGGCAAAAAAGACAGAGATATCCTATCAAGTAGTGCACAGTGCAAAGCATTACTCCATGCTTTACCTCACCAAACAAATGGATGCATGCAACTATGTCCTTTGAGATGTCAAAGCCCATCCAGTTACCATCTTTGTGGGTACATTACCACCGCATTTTCTTTTATTCAAAACATCCTTGTGTAAAAAAAGGTTTGGAAATGGTGCTGTTGACTACATAAGGGAATAGACAGTCAGGACAAGATGCAATGAAACAGAGAAGACTGGCAGTCTGATGAGATGTCTGTAGCCTGGCAGACATGAGACTTTGTGTCCATGTAGGCACAGCAGTACACAGAGCCTGATTAAACCCCAGAAAGCTGAGTACCTGCTTTATGTCCTTAATTCTTCACCATAACCTGTGAAGGTCCTTCCCAGAAAACATGCTGTCTAAAGCACCCCTCTACACCAGCTTTCCTCTTGCTTTCCAGGCAGCGGATTAGGAATGGTTCTGACATGGCTGGCGTAGCTGCAGGTAGGACATTGGTATTAGGCCTGTCACTTGCCTTGGTGTCTATTTCAGACCAACAGTCTTCTGAAATGCTCCTCTGCCAACTCTTGCCACAGAGTCATTTGGTGAGACATTCCCTTGTGCTGGTGCACACCCTTGCCTCTTCAGTGCGAAGACTTTTTGTGATCAAATTGACTACCCGAGAGTACTCAGGTGTCTGTTTCTTGTCTCCACAACAATCACGTGAACAAGGCTTCTTCTGTGCATGCAATCAAGATAAATAAAACTCACTGCTAATAATCACTTGGCCATAAATACGTGGCAGGAAATAAGTGAGCCATTTACATGGAGAGCTCAAAATGCCTTTAGAGTCTCAAACTAGCAAAATGAAAGGTCCTGACATTCATACTACTTTCTAATTGTTCTGTGTCTGTAAGAGAATCAAATATAGCTCTTTTTAAATTGAGTTTAGGGACTCAAGGTGGGAAGCTATGTGAAACTCTGGTAATTGTCCATGTTATTGTTATTATTATTATACCAGCTACAGCTTCAAAACTAAATAGTGTCACATACTCCCATCTCTTCTTAAAACCCAAGACTTTAGCACTATATGCACAAAATGGCTCCTTCACAAGAGAAATCACAGTCTAATTAGAAATACTGGGACAAAAATGAGACAATATTGGTGCTAAACATTTGGTAGGGGAGAAAATGAAAGCAAGTGCAACAATCAAATTGCTTGTCAGAAGTATAATCTTTCAGGGGAAATCTGTATTTTTTTCTCTGGTTAAAAACCTATGCTTGTACTTCTAGAAAGGAAAGCCAGGGCACGGGGGGTCAAGAGTAGCTTTAAGTAAACAATCATAATTAAATGCTGAAATATTGATTTTCTTTCCTTTTGACAGACCACATGGCCCACCTGTCTCACTCTGTCTGTCATAAAAGCAAACCAGAAAAATTCCAAGTCCAATTGATGAATAGACACAAACCCAGGAAGTGCCAACAGTCCCATAAAAAAACAACAACCCTTGAAATACATCACAGGCCTTTTAGGTTGTTCGGATGAATCTTTCTGTGACTATCTCTATTGTTTCAGACAAAACAACTGTCCCTTATTTCTAGGAGACATACAGAGTTACAAAGAACCCATCCAAGAAAATATTTATTTTGCCACTCAGTATTATTATTGTTAAAACATCCAGTCCAACTTCAGCAAAAGGAATCCTGCAATATCCAAATCAACCTTGATGTAAAATCAAGATCAAATTAGGTCAAGACATAATAAATGCTTTTACTGAACAGCTGGGAAAGGTGAAATGAGAGTGGTAACAAGAACAACAAAAAGGTGAGTACAGTGCTCAAAGGCACCATGAGCAATTGCCCAGACAAAGCATTTTGTTTTTATAACATAAATGTATCAGAAATATGGAGAACTTCAAAAATCCCATTAAGTAGCCTCCAGGTTAGCTGTTATATCTGACACTGCAACAGAGTTAAAGCCAATTGGGAAGAGAGATCTGCAGGGAGGTAATCTCTACAGGGTAGTAACTCTACAAGTTGATGAAATTTCCATTTAATGTACATTCTTTGTACAAATGACAAGTGAACTGTGATAGTAGCAAGGTTTAAACAGCATATGGAAATTTATCTCCAAATCACATGTCACTTCAGAGGTTTGGCAAGTCAATCCACTCTCAAAAGAAAAATCTATGCAAACACAATCTGTATAACACTGGCAAAGTTTCACTTTCTCCTTCATCTTGATTGAGCAAAGATAATGGAAGTTGCTCTAGTGGAAGATTCATATGACCCATGTACTTCGCTGCGTGCGAGTCTGTGTTCAAATCTCACCTTTCTGATTCAGCTGTTCATCGCAGAAGAGCTTGGATGCCGCGAGGAGGCTGAGCCACAGAAGTACCTAGACGAGTGCTGCTTCATTTCCTTTCATGGAGCCTGCAGGGTGATTTTACTGAGGTCCACTCAACAAGAAGAAGAATCGTGCCTGCTTCATCCCCCCACCGGTTGGGGACAGCCAATCCTCTCCAAATGTAGGAGGAAACACAGGCTATCCTGTAGAAGCATGCAAGGTGCTGTGATCCAGACGTGGGTTGATGTCTGCCTGTAAGACAAAGGAAGACGTATTCATAAATCGCCCCCCTATGAGAATCCGGAAACATTTCCTTCACCGGAGTCACTTTTGTCACAACCTTGCTATTGCCAGCTCCCCAGACCCACACCCACAAGGTGAAAAGATGCTGTGAAATCATCCTCCTCACTGTGGAATTGAAAGTGGAAAGAAGAGAAGACAAATCACAGTCCTCAGGTCCTCAGCCTACCTTCTGAACTGTCCATGCTTCTGCCATTGTGTGTAATAATTCCTTTAGCTGCAAGTCAGCTGCAAATGCTCATGCAAGTAGCTGCAACTCTACATGGCTGGTTGGACATGGATTTTTCTTCCCTTCCACCTACCTTACTATGTAGGAGGAAAAAGAAGCCTTCTGCTGTTACCATTTCATCCTCATTTACACCACAGCTTCAAATTTCCCTCCAATTGAAAAAGAAGAAAATTAACAACAATCTTCAGCATAAGAAATATCTGTCCTTATATATTATCTGTATATTTTTTCTGCCAAGACTTCTATGAGCTGTGCAACTCTTTGCATGTAAGATTAGAACAATGTTTTTACAACAGGTGCCACTTTTCTACCTGTTGGAAGCACGTTAATCTGAACAAAGGGCAAGAGTTATAATTACAGTCTGTGGATAATTTTAATCCTCTATTTCTATGCTTTCAAAGTACAAAATTTCTGTTTATCTGAACATTAAAATGATTGCTTCAAATCGGTGAATTAAGATTTTCCAAACAGAACAAAGGACTTTATTTCGCTCCTTGCCATTCCCCTCCCATTGCTGTGAGAGCCAGCAGCCCTCTGGCATCCATCAGGCATCCTGCCTTCCCTGGGTGCCCACCACAGACTGATGCACGGCTCCTGAGGAAGGCATGCTCTATTGCTGTGTCCCCAGGAGTGCTTCCCATCAGAACTATGCTCCTTTCTGGAAATCTGGGCAACTGCAGGAGTTTTCATATCACTCTTCAGATCACACTTAGCTTATGAGGATGTGAATACCACCTCTCAGTCCTGCCTCTCTGAGCAGGATCCTCTGAGCACAGCTGGTCCATGGCTTGCCTTGCTGCACTCAGTCCTACTTCCAAATCCAACCTTTTTTCTCTTTCTTCTGGGCCTCTAAAACATGCCTCTTCCCTGCAGCATTACTTGCACTCCCTCACTTTTCTACTGTCTCTCCACAGCACCTTATGCTCCCCAGGCTTGCAGCTGTTGCCTTTTTGCTTGTGGGTATCTCTTCCATACAGCTGAAAATAGATGCTCCCCTTCAGGGTAAGAGGGAAGAAGAGCAGCCATGTGGCTAGGCTCTGCCTAACACAGGGCTATGGAAGATGGCAGATCTTGAATGAGGAAAGATTTGTAAGGTAGCAGCCTTTCATCCCATTCTTCCAGAGGAACTTTACAAAACACACACCCAAATCACAGAGGCTGCTATGACACTATTCAGATTACAGGGAATGTAGCAGAACTAAGTTTTTGCAGCACAGTGAAAAACTACAGGGAGAAACCTGAGGCAGAAAACAATGGGCACATCTTAGTTTGATGCTTCACATTTGCCAATCCGTTCTGCTTCTTGGCTAGATTGGTTATCCTCAAATAGATTCATGTACTAACACATCTGCAAAACATGTCTGGACCAGAGATGAAGTTGATGCCTCCACACTGCTCAGCGTAGGCCAAACCCAAATGCTTCCAGCCAAATCTAAAAGTAGAGACAAATTTCCCAAAATAAAGTTTATAGAAGAAAATCTTAGCTTGATTTCCATGAAGCAGCACACAGTTCCTAATTATGCAGTGATCTGTTAAGTAGAGGGAGGATGGAGGGGGTAAAAGATGTAATATGTAATCTTTGTTAAACTGACACCAAATATTCTCCATGTAATCACTGCAACTCCTGCAGGTTCTACACAAACAAATGTACTTTAGTTGACTGCACACTAATGTGAGGAGACTACTGGCTCACATCTACTTTTAGCCCCAACCCATGAAGAGGAAAAAGACTCACTAAGGTCATCACTGAGTCAGGAAGAGTGACATGCTTCATGTAACTTAGAAACACAGCAGAAATAAAACCTCAGCAGGGACCCATGAGTGAAAAGGCTGGATGGTGGTATGGTCAACCCAAGCCGGAATGAGAGGCAGTAATTCTAAGGTCCCCATTGCGCTGAGTGCAAGCTGTTACCTCTGGGATGCTTTTTCTTGACAAAATTCTTGTTTACATGAACAGCTGATGCCATTACCATGAACAGCAGTTAGCACAATTCATACTTGACATCCTGCCTAGCCGCACTATTGTCATTTACCCACCCGGACACCCAACTGTAAAGCACTTCAACCCCTATCTCTAGAGAAAACTGTAGGAAATAGCCTAACCAGTCTTCTTTCCCTACAGCATATTGGGAATATTGCTGCCCTTCTGGGAAGCAACAGCTGAAGTGCCTTTTAGCATTCCTCACACTGTAGCAGATACAGCTGCATTACTTGGTTGGACAGAATCCTTCTCCAATATCAAGGCTCCCGTGCCTGACTTTTCTTGTCCTATGTCATTACTTATTACCTGGCACTTGTTTCTAAATGACATTTGAGTGCTTCTTAGATTACAGACTGCTCTGTTTCACCACTCTCTTTTGTAACGTCTTGCTGTTTTCCTATGGGTAGCATCTCTTTCAAATGTTGTTTGCAATACATACACAAGTTGTTTGGAAGATGAGTTCTGATTTGGATATTACTGCACAGGAGAGCTCTTTTGTTTCTCTAACTTCTTCCAAGTTGAGATGCAGAGGAGATTTTGCTGTAGGAGAAATTTCAGAGAAAGCTTTTCCACGCCTGATTGAACCATGCTTCTTACCCGCCACACTCCTTTTCTTGTTGATGTACCGATATTACCAAGCCACTCAAAACACTACAGAATTTTTACACCTCTATTTCTGTCTCAGGGTTATGACTGTGAGATATTTTTCAGGGTTTTATTCCTAATAAAACATTGCTGTCTCTCACTGGATTCTGTCACTTTAAATTACTCAGGAAGACTACAGAATGTGTCTTTTCTTTCCTCAAAGAAGTCGCTAAAAATCACTTATTTCAGGTTTAAAATAAGCTCTCTCTTGCTCACCCTCCCTCCCACAGCCAGCAGAAGAAAAGAAAATCCAAACATCTTTTTAAACCAACATCTCTCTGAACCCCAGGGCCTTACCCTTGCAAATGGTCAGCAATATCCCCATGATTCAGCTGGCATCAGGAACCCAGTGAGCCCTACCTGAGTTGCCTCTGCATGCATTTTTTCTTGGCCAGGGAAGACATCCAGCCTTGCAGAAAAAGGGTAGTGGGATGGCAGTCACTTGGTCTTTTGTTCTGCTCTCTAGAAAAACCAATCATGCACTCCACATAAAATATCTAATTTAAGCTTCTCCGTTGCTGTTGGTGGAGTGATCAGGACCTACTGTGTGTAGATCCACTTGACCCTATGTCTGACTGCAGCTGTACCCTCCTGCCCCTTGCTGCAGGCATGCAGCCATGCAGTAGTCAGCTGCTGCATGGTGGTACTCTCACACCATTACACAACTGGGTGGTTCTGCCCTGGTCACCTCTTCTGCTTTCTACAATTGCACAGTCTTTACAGTTCTCAAAAAGCCATGGCCAACCTGGACTATTCACTTGCTGCATCTTTTAAGATGTTACTGCCATGTTTTCCTTACCCTATTCCTTCCACTTGCTCTTGAAATACCACTGTCTGCTTTCACACTGCTAGCACGTGTAGCCATCACTGCATTTCTCATTGAGTTCACTTTCCAATTACATTGGGCTCAACGTGTTCCACAGTCTCTGTATCCAGAAACCTTTGGGTCTCCAAGTTCACTGCTGAAATTTGTCTCTCAAAATGCAAACATACTCTGGGATGTCTTATTTAGATAATGTCCTGAACAGGTCATCGGCTTTCATATGAGGATAGTAGATAACAACTAATATGTTTCAAAAGCTATTAACAGGAGGATTGTGCAGCCATCACCTTACATGTATACCTGGATCTCAAACTGAAAATGAAATTTTATGCACTGCAACAACAGACCATCTCAAGCATTATCCAAAAAGTGTTAGTGGAACACTCTATCCTTATTTCCTCACTATCCTTTTCTTAGGTTTTTGGGTTTTTGTTTGTTTGTTTTTGTTTTGTTTTGTTTTGTTTTGTTTTTGTTTTTGTTTTTTTTGCGATATGCTTCTAGTCCCCCATATAATTTTATTAACTGTAATTTGTAACTTTGAAGATAGAGATGAAGTAGGAGAAATGTGCAGAAAGAAGGAAGCAGAAGCACAACACCTAAATAAGCCATGCCTTGAAAGGAAGATATGTGTAACTGGAATATGATGAGCAGGGATTTGATGCCTTGAATGGCATAGACTGCAGATGGTGGGGTGGGGAGATGACTAACAATTGGGTGGGTTTGGGTAGGTGGATCCTAGAGTAGCTGACAGTAGAGGTGAACACGGAATTTAGTAGGAGAGGCTGAGAAGAAAGACTGAATTTTGAAATATGATAGAGGAAGAATTAAAAATACTTAGGAAAAAATATATCTTACTTAAAGGAATAAGGACAAGTAGCCACTCAAAACTCCTCCTTTTCTACTGCTAGGATCTCTGCACTCACACTTTGCTGTCTATAGATCTCACCAAACTGGTCAAGCTGTGTCTCAGAATATGTCTTGACTCTGCAGAAGCGATTGGATTGGTTTTTGTGTAAGTATGGTCTCAGCCAGGCTGGAATTCACTCTTTTCTTTTATTCGCTCTTTTGCTTGATTCATAAGTGAATGTGTTCTTCCCATCTGCTTTCTACCCATTACACAACTTCTTTTATTCTTTTGTTATAGCTTAAAATGAACCGGGTAAACAGATTTTAAATAGAAACAATAATTGCAGCAAGGAATTTTTCTTTGCATAAAAGGTGCCATGACAGGCCTTAGGAAAAGGTCATATGGCTGTCCCTCTATTTCAGGTACCACCCAGGACAGCCTAGGGAAGGCTGTGGTGTTCTTAAGTAATCTCACATAAAACAGCCCCATGGCAGAACCAGCAGCATCTAAATCATCACCATCAGATACTCCTCCACTTTGTTCCTACCGACCAACCAGTGGGCTACTGTCTATCACCTTCTCAGGAGACCCATTTAATGACTGCTTCAATTACAGTGTCTAATAAGGGCAAAAATG